>NW_006399787.1:21007263-21011292 GCF_000299155.1 Elephantulus edwardii | reverse complement strand
GGGGAAGATGAACAAACTGGGGAGGAGGGTAGAGAAAACAGTGCAACAATGAATGAATGAGAACCCCAAATCTCTGTAAATGTTCATTAAAACTAATAAAATGTAATAATAACTTAAAAAAGATTGCAATTCATTAATTAAATTAAACAAATATGCCTCTGAGAAAGTGCTTCCAGAGTACTCCTTAGAGACCAAGATTGTAACGCTTCATCTTACATACTTCAGGCAGGTTGCTAGGAGTAGTTAGTCCTTGGAGAAGGACATCATGTTTGAAAAGGTGGAGAGTCAACGAAAGAGAATAAGACCTTCAGCCAGATGGGTTGACATGGTGACTGCTGCAATGGGCTCGAGTGTGTCAGAAACTGTGAGAATAGCACAGGATAAGACAGAGTCCAGATCTGTTGCTCATAGGGGCACTATTCAACTTAATGGTGCCCAAACAACAACATCATCACTAATATCACATGCAAGCAAAATCTTGCTGAAGACTATCAAGAAATACTAGGACAGTACCTCAACAGAGAACTGCCAGAAATACAAGCTGGGCTTAGAAGAGAACATGGCAGTAGGAATATAATTACTAATGTTAGATGCATCTTGACTCAAAGCGGAGAGTACAAGAGGGATGTCTATCTGTGTTTTATCGACTATACAAAGGCATTTGACTATGTGGATCACAATAATGTAATAAACAACTATGCGGTTGTCAAGGACTGTAGCCTTCAATATGGTTAACATCTCAACACCAAGAAAACAAAGTCCATTGTGTGAATGTACCATAATTTCTCAATCCATTCCTTTGTGGTTGGACATTTGGGCTGTTTCCATGTTCTTGTGATGGTGAATAATGCTGCTATGAACATTGGTGTACAAATTTCAGTTTGTACCTCAGTTCTCATACTCTCAGGATATATTCCAAGTAGTGGAATAGCTGGGTCATAAGGAATTTCTATGTTCAGCTTTTTGAGGAAATGCCAAACTGCCTTCCAGAATGGTTGTACCATTTTACAATCCCACCAACAATGTATAAGAGTTCCTTTCTCACCACATCCTCTCAAACATTTATTATTTGCTGCCCTGTTAAACTTTGCCACTGTTACTGGAGTGAGATGGTACCTCATTGTGGTAACTATGCAGAGTACAGGAGCAGTGATTTTGTAAATTATTATCTAACTTGGGAGGGACTGGAGAGCATTATACTGAGTGAACTAACTCAGTCCCACAAGGATAAATATTGTATAAAAACATTATTGTAGAACGAGTATAAGGATCCAAGAGTGGTAAGGGAGGCTGGAAGCAGAGGGATGTGGATGTGCAGGGGGAGAGGGGATTAATCATCAGGTTGTACAATTTGATGAGGGGATGAGGGAAATGGAATGAATATGTTCAAATTTGTATTCAAATTTTGTAAATAAACTACTAGAAAAAAATAAAAGGTATACTCCTGGCACACATACACATACAGAGAGAGAGAGAGAGGGAGAACAAAGATCTTCACCATGGGGCTAATTGGCCATTGTCATAAGAAAAAATTGATGTTGTTAACACTTTCAGCTTTCTCAGAGCCACAATCAACACTCTTGGCACCAGCAGTCAGGAGATCAAAAGATGAGTTATACTGCAAAAAGTCTGCTGTCAAGGACCTCTCCAGAGTGCTAAAGAGCAATGATGTCAGTCTAGAGACTAAGATGTGCCAGATTCAAATATTGGTCTTCTCAGTTGCTTGCTATGTATCTGGAGAGCTGAACAATGAATAAGGATGACAGAAGAATCAGTGCCTTTGAGTTGTGGCTTTGGAGAAGAATATTGAACATACCATGGACTCTCAAGAGAACAAGCAGGTCTGTTGTGGAGAGTGAAACCAAGTTGCTCCTTAGAGGCAAGAATTTTGAAACTCTGTCTGACATACTTTGAGCATGTTACCAGGAGGGACCAGTCCTTGGAGAAGGGCATCATGCTTGAAGGATGGAGGGTCAGAGGAGGAGTGGAAGACCCTGCATGAAATGGATTGACACAGTAACTGTGGCAATGAGGTCAGATGTGTTAGAGATTGGTGAGGTTGACGACTTGGGTAAAACAAGTTTCAGAGCTATTGTTCCTAAGGTTATTATGAGTCTTGGTTGATTCAACAGCCTATAACAACAACCAGGAACAGAACAGGAGCATTCCAAAATCCATAGTTTTTCTTCACAATGACTGCACTAGCTGGAAAGTAGAACGACTGGAGTGATACAAGCTTGCATTTGACTTATAAGATGAATTAAAGATTTATTCTAATATCAGAAATAGATTGACAAGCACTGTCTCATCTAATCCCCACAACACTGGAGGGTCAATTCTATTATTAACCTCATTTTCAGATGAGCTAACTGAGGCTTAGACAGTCTACAGAACATAATTAAGTGGAGCTTGAGATTCAAACTCTGATCCAATGATTCTGTAGCCTGTGAGGCTGAATCTTTTGTTGGGCCATCAGGAAATTCCCATAGCCAGCTATCATTCCAGAAACTCTAAGAAAGAGGCTGGTTGAAATGTTATGAAGGTGGATCAATCAGACTCTTTCCATCTCTGTGCCCTTTCCCTCCCCTCCCCTCCATCCTCCCTCCTTCTGAGTGAGAAGGTCAGCTGTCATCCTAAGGAGAGGAAATGTAAGCTAGGATTTGGAGTCAAATGCCTTCAGCAGAGTCATAAGGAGAAAAAAAAAGTATGTGAATAACTGAAGGGCTGCACAGGTGCATCAGAAGGAAAAGATTGTGTGTTTTAGGCTGGTTTGAATCAAATACAAAGGAATAAATGAGGAAATATTTCTGCAAAAGATGCCATCTGGTACTGCTGGCCACCAGGTTTGAGACCCCAGGGAATAGATTGAAAGTCAGCAACATAACTTTCATGTGATTAAGTTTTCTATTCCAAAGGAATCCAAGGAAGAGGCATGCCCTCTGGGATACAATAGTCCAGCCAAAGTTCTGCCTTTTGCCTTAACTCTTGGCTTTGCCTCAGCAGGTCAAACAGCCCCAAGGAACTGTTGTTAAGCAAGCTACGAGGCCCTGGGTACTAGCAGTCCTGGACTTTTTACCTGAGTTAGCCCACTGTCTGCCTTTAAAGGACTTTTAAGAACCCTCATGCAGAAAGAACTTCCTCATCAAACTTATCCCAGATGGATCAACTCTGAGTCCTAAGGAAATAAGCAAAATTTGAGCTTATGATTCGCATTTCTAGGTGCTTTCTAGTTTACGAAACCTTGAGTTGGTTTTGATATGTGGTGTGAGGTATGGGTCTTGCTTAAGTGTTTTTTTTAAGATGGTTTTCCAGTTTTGCCAACACTATTTGTTAAAGAAGCTATCGTTTCCCTACTTAACTGATTCTGTCTCCTTGTCAAAAATCAGTTGACTATAGGTAGATCAGCTGATTTCTGGGTTCTCAATTCTATTATATTGATCTGTCTGTCACTGTACCAGTACCACACTGTCTTGACCACCACAATTGTGTAGTAGGATTTGAAACCAGCAAGTGTGATGTCTCCTACCTTGTTTCTCTTTTTCAGGAGTGTTTTACTTATTTGGAGTCTCTTTCTACTCCAGATAAAATGGAAATTGCCTTTTACATCTCACTGAAGAATGGAATTAGTATCTGTATTGGGATTCCTTGATCTTATAAATTGCCTTTGGTAGAATTGTAATTTTTCTTGATATTGAGTCTTCTTATCCATGAGTATAGTATATTCTTGCATTTCTCCAGTTCTCTTTTTGATTCTTGTAATAATGTTTTGTAATTTTCTTTGTAAGAACTTTTGTGTCTGTAGTTAAATTTTTCTCCAAGTATTTAAACTTGTGATTAGCTATTATAATTTATATTGATTTAACTCCATTTTTATATTCTCTTTATCACTATAGAGAAATCCAACTAGTTTTTCTATATTTATCTTGTATCCTGTTACTTTGTTGAATTAGTCTTCTTTTTTTATTTTTATTTTTTAAATTTATTTATTTATTTTTCATTTCAATGAACATCTACAGAGATTTTGGAATT
>NW_006399787.1:20949447-21002817 GCF_000299155.1 Elephantulus edwardii | reverse complement strand
CTGCATCAATAGATATGATTAGCAACCCCATATACAACGCATAGCAACCTCATATACAACAGTTCTGAACCCTGCTCTATCCTGTATCAACCTTATTTTCTCTAACACACCTACCCTGATTACCTCAGTCACTGAGTCAATCCATCTCATCAAGGGTCTTCCTCTCCTGTGCTGTTGTCCCTCCACCCTCCCTAGAATGATATCCCTTTCTAAGGACTGGTGGTTCCTTGCAACATGCCCAAAATATGTTAGATGAAGCTTCAGAATCCTTGCCTCCAAAGAGCAGCCTGGTCTCACCCTCTCCAGGATGAACTTGTTTGCTCTCCTAGCAGTCCATGTATATTCAATACTCTTCTCCAGCACCACAGCTCAAAGGCACCAATTCTCCTTCTATTATACCTGGTCATTGTCCAGCTTTCTGATGCATGGCAAATAATTGCAAAGACTATGGCATGAATTGGGTGCACCTTCATTTTCAAAATGTCATTGCTCTTTAGTACTTTGGAGAGGTCCTTGACAGCAGACTTTCCCAATGCAATTCATCTTTTGATTTCCTGGCTGTTGGTCGGTACCAAGAGTGCTGATTGTGGATATAAACACATTAAAGCTGTTAACAACCTCAGTATCTTCACCTCTATCATAATGCTGCCAATTGGCCCAGTGGTGAGAATCTTTCTTTTCTTGATATTGAGCTTCAATCCTTATTGAAGGATGCAGTCCTTGACCTTCTGCAGCCAGCGCTTCACGTCCTCCTCAGTTTCCGCAAGCAAGGTTGTGTCAGCTGCATAATGCAGGTTGTTGATGATTCTTTAAATTTTAAAAATTCACATCCTGCTAATCCTCTTTATTCCAAAACATTCTGTAACTAACAGGTTGATGAGCAAGAGTTATTTAGTTTTAAAAAAAAAAGTTTCCAATGGAAAAGATGTTCATCTTATGTTTTAGTAAGGTGATGTGTAAGATTTTATTATATTTTTGCTGTGCTTAACTTGTATCTCATATCCCTTCTGATTGTTCCAAAACCTCAGTGTAGTTATTCAGCCTTGGAGGAGTCAAGAATGCTCTCCCATTGAACTAAATCTACCGAACGAAATCTCAGAGGGATTTAGCATCTTGTCAAGCTTGTACTGGTAAAGTTGGATTTGTTGTGTGTTATTGAGTCAGAACCAACTCACAGCTAACGCTCCAGCGAGTTTTCAGAGTCTGTAATTGCATAGGAGGAGACTGACCATATTTCTTCTGCAGAGCAGCTGATGGATTTGAACTACATGCCTTCAGGTTGGCAGCATAGCTCCTTACTACTGGGCTACCAGAGCTTCCTAAAGTTGGAGTAAGGACAGTTAATACTAAATAAAAATTAGTGGTCATTTCTGTCAGATACATATCTTGGCTAAACAAGAAGGACTTTTTCAAAGTGTTCTTTCTAGTGGAAAAAACAATTTCAGAAAGAACAACTTGAGAGTTTAAAAATGTTTCTGAGTCATCATAGCACATGTGCAAACTTGCGCACACACACACACACACACACACAGACCACAGACCACACCCCCCCCCTTAAAAATCATTGCAGTTGAGTAGGCACCCAACAGTCGAGTCATGCTTGACCCTCCAGGGAGTCTTTTTTTTAAGAAGCTATAAATCACCCAGGAGGAGATCATCTATCTTTCTCCCTTGGAACCTCTGGTGGGTTTTAATCATCTGCTTTTTAATTGGCAGTGCAATGATTCCCAACAGACAGGTATAACTATGGAACTAAAGATAGATTTTTGTCACATTCTCAATTAAAAATATACCTAAGCTCCATTCAAAAGAAACTCCCTTTCAGAACTCTAATCAACTTTAAAACCTGAGTACATACTCATGCTAGGGAGTTCTGGTAAGGAGTCACCCACAGGTGAGTACTTTGAATCCCCCAGTTGCCCAAGGGAGAAAGAAAGTCAGTCTCCTCCCCTGTGATCTACTGCCTCTGAAAACCCGCTGAAGAGTCGGCTTGGAGTTAGTTCCAACTCGATCGTACATAACAACACACACATGTGCTCCTTAAGCAAGCACTCTGTTACTTTTGATTTGATGTTGCCTATTCATGAACAGCTTCTGGTCCTAAAGTGAGCTCAGGAAGCACAGAAACTTCCCATGAAGCAGAAGGGCAAAAGCTCACTTGATTTTGTTCTCTGTATGAATACTGTTGGTCAGAGCGGGGCCTCCATGATCCTTCTGACTTTTGGGGTTAGGTCAATAAAGCCAAACTCTAAATGACTTGCTCATTTTGTTTTTCGTTTCAATAGAACTAAACTCTGTCTGATTCAGTACCTGTGCTGTTCTCTGATCTAGGGTGTCCTGTCCTTGGAAACTCAAAGAGTCTGTAAGTAGAATGAGGACATAGCTCCCAGATAACTTTAGGAGAGTGGCAGCAGGCCCATCTCACAGGGAAAGGCTGAATGTGTGTGCAGGTTAGTCAGTAAAGACCTAGAGAACCTGCCCTATCTAATCTTCCCTAGGACAAGAGTGTGTGTATAAGAAAGAGTAGAGCAAAAGATTTGCAGGAAGCAGAAAGACATATCCTTCAGGTAGTCTGATCCCACCCATGACTTAAGACCTTCGAGAGGAGGGAAAATGACAAGACATCTCCTACATACATATTCCTTGAGACAAACTTGGCCTGGTCCCAGAGTTCTCCTCCCTTAAGAGTTCAAATGTATCTCTCTCTCTCTCCTCTCCATGCTCTCTTTCCATCCTGACTTTGGCTTGGAGTGCCTGGCTCCTCCCTCTCTAACCAGCATCCCACACTCCTCTTCATCACCTTTCAGTAAGCTCCAGTCACAGCAGCTTTTTCCTATTCCCCAAGTTTTCCAAGGCCACTCTCCATTTTTATGCTTTTGCACTAGCTGATTCCTCTGCAGGGAAAAAAAATCTTCCTTCACCTTCATATAGTGGAACCTCTTCATTTTCTACCCAGAGGTGCTCTCATTCTCAATGTATTATTATTATTATTATTATTATTACACTTCATTATGTCAGATGGGTGAGAGCTTTAGGGGCCAATGGGGCACGCACTCAGTCCTTCTTGGAAGCTTCCTTCCTCAGGGCGGTCAGGACATTGCTGAGTTTTTCTCATTTCTTCTTGGTGAACTTGAGGGCCTGCTTGTCCTTTGGAGACCTTGAGTAGCTCCACAGGGTGACACTCTTAGGGCCCGATGCGTCACACACCTCCTGGTTGATGTCCCCCACAGACTTGGAGTGCCTGGTGAGGTGCGCGGCGGTGCCTCGGCTTGCTCATGTCTGTGGTTACTTTGTGGCCCTTGTTGAGGCCCATGGCCATGGGGTAGCGTACAGCCATGGCTGCTGTACTTCTACGACTGCCGCAATAGCAGCTCAATGGAATTCTGAAATGAGCATGAGATGAAAGACTTGAGCAGGAATCTCCTTTAGCAAGCTCAGACCCCTAGGAAATTCCAAGACTCTTTACTCTCTGTGAACATATATCAAGTCTCTGTTTGAAGGATGTGGTTGAAAGAAACATAAGGAGCCAGACTAGACTAGCAATGGGCTCTTTGTACTGTTTGGTACTGAAAAGTCATCATTGCCCAAACCAAGACTAATACGACAATGAAATCATGGATACATCGATGGAGCTAAGTCTTCTGACAAGGCTCAGAGTGAGAGTAAAGCTGGAATGCAGGCAGGGTGGGCTCAGGAGAAATTAATGATTTAGGAGAAAGAACAGGAAGTTGTCTGAAGGTGGTAGCACAAATATGGCAGCAAAGGTTGTCTAAACAGAATTCCTACTTCTAGGTTTCAAAACAATGTTCCAGAACCATTTAGCCTGGCATTTCATTCCTCTTTGTGTGCAGACTTTGCTCTACACTGCACCCATCTGGCACCTCCCAGGACACGTGTCTGCCTTGCTGATCACTGAGGATCCAGTCCTCCTCTGAAAGCATCGGCAGTCAACCTCCAGGTCGCCGTTAAATGTCTCTCCCTCAGGGGAATCCTTACCTGTCCCTGAAGACCAGTCAGGTTTCTCCTTTGGAGGTCTGATCAATACTTTACTGATAACTACTGGGGTAAGATTTGTTTAATGCCTGTCTCCTGACCAGCCTGATTGTAGGTTCCACAGTAACTGGTCACGTCCCTGGCTCACTGTATGTGTCTAGCTATGAGCTAAGGACTAAATAGGTCCATTTACAGGCCCATATGAGCTTTCAGAAGACAACTGGCAGAACTTTCTCATTTCAGGACAGTCAGGCAAATGTAAACCCTCTGAGATCACCTTCAGCCAGGGACCCAAAGCTTAGTCTCAAGGAGGGTGGAGGGTGAAGGGGATCAAAGATAAAAGATGCAGAATGAAAATTGGGCTGCATGTGGGAAGGAATAAAGAGGTGGAGGTGACAACACCAAATCCAGGATTGCCAAAGGCCAAAATACCTATCTATCCCAGCACGAGGAGGGATCCTTTCGCCAGTCACCAACTGCCTTAAGTCTTGGCAAAGATGGCATCCGTATCTCCTTCCTTCTGATCACTCTCTCTCCTCCACTACCTTCTCACTCCCAAACATTTCCATTCTTCTTTAATTTCAAGAATTGAAGGCTTTCATAAAGACAGGTCTTACAAATAGCTTTCTCCTGGTGTGGACCCTAAACACACCCACTGTCTTCAAAGAACCTGGGGCACCTAACCCATCATAAATCCTTCTATATAAAATAGTTGTTGCTGTTGTTGGTTTCTGTTGCATGAATTCCAACTGTCAGCGACTCTGTGTCCACAGAAATCGGCTTCATAGGATTTTCAAGACTGTGACCTTTTGGAAGCAGATTGTTGAGCGCTTCTTCCCAGGCGGCTCTGGGTAAATTCAAACTGCCAAGCTTTAGGTAATAATTAAGCATTTAACTATGTGTGCTCCCAGAAACCTGGTAGGAATAATGATGCCCATTTCAAATGGGAAATGAGAGAATGGACACAAAACAGCAGCTGCTATTCATGCTTGCTGTTAAAGGTATTATGACCTGGGTACCTTTGGCTTGCATAACCTGAAGTATGATGCATCATAATGCTCTTTTCCTGACCACCAAGCAGAGGCAATTCACCTGTCCCTTGCTTGCACCAGAGGGTGATGTGGCGACACATCCTTTTGAAATAGGCACCTCATGAAGACAAGGCAAGATTACCGTCATTTATTCACTGTTATTAAGTAAGCATCAGCATTAATTTAGAAATTGCTAGGCAGATTTTAGAAGATGCAGCCCAGGTCCTTAACATGACCTCTCCTGGGATTTTTCTCAATGCAGTCTTGTCAAAAGGTCCCTTAGGATTAGGTGAGAACAGTGGGGAAAGTCAAGAAACAAAAGTATCAAGAAAGAAGAAATCCACTGAATAGAGAACAAGTTAGCCAGGTGAGAGGGGTCTAAGGTCCTCTTAATTTTCTCTCTCTGGGCCTTACCTCCTGTGTCTTCTCTGAAGTTGCATAATTTAGACTCTCATTATGATTGTCTCGTTTCTTTTCTAAAACCTGGTTTGGGGCACAGCCATATAGATTTGTTTAAATTAATATGTAAATTACTGCCGGGGCTTTGTACTAGCTTATTTTTATAAGAGGAAGAAAAAGAAATGAGTACTTTTACGTTAGTGGATGAGAAGGAAAACCTTCCCAATGACTCAACAATCACACTCCTGCGCTATCTGAAAGATAAGCACTTTAACAGGCTGACTGGGACAGAGGTCTAGCTAGGCCCAGGAGCTAAACTGACTAACATTTCAACCTCTATCCTCTTCCTGGAAGTAGGAAAGTAGAGCAGAGCAGCAACCCACAGGGGCGAGAGGACAGGGGACACTAGAAAGAGCAGAGACAGATGGAGACAGACTGCTCTCCAAAGCTGTTCTTGGGGGAAGTGGAGCTGCCAAGAAGGACTGCAGAGCTTTCTTCAAAATATAACTTTCAATATAATGAAGATTTAGGAGCTCTGACTTCCAGATCTTTGGGGTAACTTCTGACCTTCTCCCTGAGGCCCTCCTCGCCCATGAGAATCCAGTCATGGGCATGGGAATCTCAAAGTGTTTATCTCATGGGCAGGTACAGCCAACACTCAAAGAGATTTCTCATCTTTATCACAGCCTGGGTCTGAGGTAAGGCCTGGATCAGATCATTCCACCTGTTAGCGAGTCCAGTACCCACAGAGAGTCAGAGCAGAGACAGTGAAAAGGACTGCCAAGGGGGTGCCATCTGACCTCCCTGCAGGCTGGCAGCCACCCTGGCTCAGGACCACATGATGCCAAGGTGAAAGGGCCTGGCTTCCTGCATCCTCCAGATAAGTAGCCTCAGTAGAGGAGAAACAGACAGGTCAGAGTCAGCCCTGGAACACAAACACCAGTATATTTCATGTGCAAGGGTGTGGAAAGACAGAGACCAACAGAGACACAGAGCAGGTGACAGTGCATAAGCCAGTCATGTGTCCTGAAGAGCTGCCCGTAGTAGGGAAGCAGTTCCACCCACGCCAAAGGCCCTGTGCAGTCAGGGCCTGCAGGGGCCCAGGTCTAGCCTCAGGGTGGAAGGCTGTCTCTCTGCCTTTAGCCAGTTGCTCTTTGAAGGTCTAGGTGTCTCTCCTTTCTGCATCCCCTCACAGTGTTTCTGCACACCCGAGTTCCATAAAGAGGTTCTCATGAGCTGGCCCACTCAGCAGCTGCCTCCCAGGAGACCCATGCAGAGCGAGCGACCAGGACAAAAGGGCACTCCCTAGTTATTATTGCTGTGAATAAGCATAGGCCATTGTGACTCACTGGCATTGAAGAGGGGACAGGGCACAGGGGATGGGATGCTGACGTCAAAAGCATTTCAACCATGCAGGGCAGCACATCATTCTCTGACTCATCTGAGATGCGACCACAGCCAATGGAGACAGGCCTGGGACACCAGAGGTTCACAAACAGCGAGAAGACCTTCCGCTAACCTCCCCACTGTATTCTCAGGGCTGTTTGTCCCCAAACCTTGCATCTTTGGGTGCTAAGGTATTGAGGCCCTATAGATACCAGAAAAGTAGGAGCTGAAATCTGGGTTACCTGGCAAAATCTGAACCGGCAGGTGCCATGGTCAGACTACAGGGGTAGTCCCGGGGGACCCTGATGAAGTAGAAACCTCTGCTTGTTTCCAGGTAGGCAGGTATATTCTGAGACTTCCTGCATTTGGAAGTTTATGTGGCCCAGGGAGAACATGGCACCAGGAAATACCCACCACCGCACCCAAAGCAGCAAGACCCAGTGTGCCACCAAGGGCTTGCTGTAGCTATTAGTTGAGGCCTGAGGCTGGGCTACATCATCAACAGGCTGACCACTGACAGGTCCATTTATGCAAAGAAAAAGCAAAGGCAGGTGGTGTGGCCCACGTGTCTACATGGAAGGTGTGGAGAGGAACTAATGTCCAGGAGATTGAGACAATACAGGACGGAGGAAACAAGGGATAACTGCTCAGAGGGAATGGGGAATCTCCCCTCTGAGATTCCCTCCTCCTGTAGATGGGGTGTGATGTGGAGTAATCAACCCCACCAGAAGCCTGGCTCCCTGTAGAACCCCAAAAGCTTGGATTTGAGTCACAGGTAGACTGGTCCCTACAGAAGTTAATCCCTGGATTTCAGGAGCCTGCCTCAGGAAATGGGCTGAGAACCACCAGACAGGGCCTGCTGCAGGAAACCATCCTGCCAACGGCCTTCTTGACCCACACCACCACTCCTGCCTCCACCCACCCTCCCCAAGCCTGCTAGGTCTAGGAGCAGCACAGCAAGAAGAGGAGATTCTCTCCGTGGGTGGTATTGTTTCCTTTTAATGGTCTATAAAAAGGGGGGTTCTAATGTCTACCTAGTACCTTGGGATGGGCTGCATTCTGGTTAGCCCCTCCATTCAGGGAGTGGTGGGCAGTCAGAAGTAAGCTGGAGGGAGGACTTCACCTGTCCACTGCCAGCAATGGACCTGTCACAAGGGTATGGTGGGGGCAGCCCCAAGATAATGCCTCTGAGAGTAGCAGGAATAATACTGTTTCAGGAGTAAACTCAATGGTCAGTCTTGCTAGGAGGGGGTGGGGAGAGGAGGCAGCCCTGAGGAGGTTTGAGTACAAGGCCAGGATTCTGACAGAGCCAGAAATGATCCCTTCCCACTCAGGATGCTCCAGAAATGTCCCAAGTCCAGAAGGCCTCTCCCCCGCCCCCTTCTTCTTCTTTGCTCGTTCACCATGGTCTCCATCACTGGCCTCAGGCCCCTCCATCTCCTAGAAAGCTGGATTGCCCTAGTGGCTTGGAAAAGAGAAGCAAACAGGGCATAGATGAACTAGAATTCTGGCTTGACTCCCACAGAACTGATTTGTCTCGAGGCCTCTGCTGTGCGTGCGCTGGGCCCAGCTCAGAATATAATTAGTTTTGAGCGGGGTGATTGTGGGGAGGGGGTGTGGAGAAGAGCACCAGGGACCCAGCCACAGTGTGCTAGACTGGGTGGGCGGCACGGTGCAGGGAGCTCCTGTCAGCAGGCCAGCAGGGGCAGGGAAGGGGCAGCCTCAAGGGGACAGGGTGGGAGCTTCTAAGGGTTCTGTCTGGCACAGCTGCAGTCTGGGCTAGGGATCTGGAGATGAGGGCAGGGGCAAATAGGAGGCCTGATAAGGATAAAAGGGCTGCTGAGTGATAAAGGCCTTGAAAATGGGGGAGAAAAGCCACTGAAACTCACAGGGATTGAAACCTCCAAAAGCCCAAGGTTGGTGGGAATCCAGCACCAGGGGGCCCCCCAGACGGCCAAGGGAGCGGGGTGGGGCCCTGGGGGAAGGGAGAGGAGCTGAGCCAGAGCCCTCGCAGACCAGCCCTGCAGCCATGCAGCCTCCAGGCTGCCGGGTCTCTCTGTAGGCTGCATGCCCCCGGGGAGGTATTGGTTGAAGCAAGCACCTGAATATTGCCTAAAGGATCCAGCCAAAGCCCAATTAGACCCAGGTAAGAGGGAGAGGTCGCTGCAGCAGCAGCTCAGAGCTTCTTTGGGCCTTGCCTCCCACCTTCTCTGCCTCATTCTTAAAGTCTCTTAACCAGGACTGGGCCTGATTAGTCCACAGTCAGCACGGAGTCCAATCACTGCTCAGCCACAGGCCCACACTGCCATCCTCTGAACTTGGCTGTGATCCATAAACCCTTTGCAATGTCCCTCTGTGGTCTCCACATCACCCCACCCCCATAAAGACACGTGACCAGGCCCCCTTACACAGACAGCAGTCCACAGAGGAGGGTGTGTGCACCCCATGTGACTGAGGTCTGGCGGGGCTTGTGCTGTACAGAAGGGGCCAATCCCATCTTCTGGGTCTGTGTCCATGGGCCCCACCCGCCAGCCCCCTGAGTCAGTCAGTCTTGACATGGCCATTGGCCAGGGCGAGGGGACCACCAGGCTCCCCGGGCTCTGCGTCCTTGTCGAAGCGCAAGCGGAGGGTGTTGCGGATAATGAACTGTTCCACGATGAGCGCCCCACAGAACCAGGGCACGGCGTACTCCAGGGTGATGAGGCCCATGAAGTCAAAGTCGAACTGGGAGTAGTCCCAGGGACAGGCGTTGAACTGGCGCAGGATGAAGCCGGTGGTGAACTCCCACAGGTAGGTCCAGAAGGTGTAGATGAGGCAGCGCAGAAGCAGGGGGCAGCGGTCCCGCAGGCGCAGGTACATGCGCTCCACGATGAGGATGGAGGTGCCGTAGATAAACAGGGCCCACACGCTCGTGACGCCCGGGAACTTCCAGTTCAAGTTCACCACGAACTCCCAGGCCGCCGTGAACATCACCTCGCAGAAGTAGCCATGGATGGCGTACAGGTACCAGCGGGACAGCGCCGTCAGGGGTTCCGCAGAAGACATGGTGCTGAGGGGGGTCAGCGTCTAGGAACACAAAGGAGACGGTGAGGGAGGGGGAGACCTTTCACTTCTGTCTCTCCCTCATCTGTCCAGGGCTCCCCGTGGTCATGCTGGAGGGAGAGACCCTTTCCACCCACATCCCCATCACCCGTCCAGGGCTCCCTGTGGCCACGCTGGCGGGCCTGCCTCTACTTTCTTCCTCCTCTAGTTACCAGCCATATTCCTTATCATATTACCCATTATCTTATATGGCCAATATTTTATTTCATATTCCATATTTTGACCAGGTGGGCATGATAATAAAAATAAGAAAATAAACATCTACCTTTGTGTTGTGATGTTTTTTTCATGAGCAACTACTCACATGCTACTTAGCTATGCTCCCATAAGATTTTTTTCTTTTTCTCTTTTTATTGTTAAACTAATTTACAAAATTTGAATGCATTATGGTTGCCCTAGTATACACATCACCCTCATTTCTGACCTACTAGGAATTCTGGTGGGAGCTCTGGTGACTTAGTGAATAAGGAGTTGTACTGCCAACCCAAAGGCACATGGTTCGAATCCACCAGCTGCTCTGTAGGAGAAAAACTGGCAGTCTCCTCCCATTCAATTTATAGCTTCTGAAAATCCCCTGGAAGGTCAGCTATGAGTCATTTCTCGCTCCATGGCAATGAGGTTTTGAGAAGTCCTGGGATAACATAAATAAGTGCTAGACTACTAAACCCACCAGCTGGCATTTCAGACACATTCAGAGGCACCTCACAAGTAAGGTGTCACTTCAGAAAGATCTTGAAAAACTGGAATTGACTCAGGGGCAATCAGCAAAAGCTGATGCTTCATTCAGCCTATCCACTGAGGACTCCACCTTTCCTCTGTTTTTCTCATAGACATCTCACATTTCTGAGATACGTTTTATTCATTCACTGCTGGATGTTTTCTTCCCTCCTCCTCCCTACCCCTTTCTCCTAGTCCTGCAATGCAACCTTTGTTCCAGATTGTTGTTATCTATATAATATCTAATCATATATTCCTTTTGGACTGTTCTTCCCCTCATCTGCTTAATGCAATCTTTATTATCTATCCACTCCTTTCCTATTCTACCCTCAATCCCCCCTTGTTAATTATATAACAGTGGTGTTACACAGCATTGTCCTTTTGTGACTGAGATATTTTACTCAGCATAATGTCTTCTAGGCTCCCTCACATTGTGTAATATTTTATGAGTTCACTGTTTTTTAGTGCTGGATAATAGTCCATTGTGTGAACGTACCATAGTTTTTCTATCCATTTGTTTGTTGATGGGCACTTGGGTTGCTTCCATCTCTTTGCTATTGTGAATAATGAAGCAATAAACATGGATGTGCACACATCTGTTTGAGTCATGGCTCTGGTTTCTTTAGGGTATATTCCCAGTAGTGGAATTGCTGGGTCAAATAATATTTCTATTTCCAACTTTTTGAGAAAGGTCCAGACTGCCTTAAATAGTGGAAGTACCATTTTACCACCAGGAGTGAATAAGAGTTCCAATCTCTCCACAACCTCGCCAGCATTTGTTGTTTGCTGCCCTGTTGAACTTTGCTATTATTGCTGGAGTGAGATGATATCTCATATTTGTTTTTAGTCTTTAACTGGCTAAATTAAATGTAATTTTTGTGTTTTATTTCAATGTAGAAGGGAATCAGTAGACTGACAAGAATCTTTCCCTCTGCTTCTTAATGTTTTACTTCTCTTTCCCACCCAATCTTCAAGGCACAGTTCCCCATCCTGTCTCTCCAAAGACTAGGTCAGCCCACAGGCTCTGCTTTTTCCTAGCCCTCCTCCAGAAGCTGTCTGGACTAATTATTTGGCCCTTTACTATATGCCATGTTCTTTACTATTTTGAAATACATGTCCACTTTTTTTATTTTTTATTTTTATTTATTCTTTTTTTTATGTGTGTACCGTCAAATTGGATCTGACTGGTACAGGAGGCAATTGTTCCTCCTTCTTCAGCAGAGCATCTGGTGGATTTGAACCGTGCACCTCTGGGATTGCAGTGCAGTTTCCTACCACTAGGCCACCAGACCTCGCCGAAATACATGTCCTCTTGACCCAACTAGTCTGTGAACTCCTTGAGGGCAGGGACTCTTATAGTCCTCTATCTTGCAGCTCTGGCACAGGCCTCTACAAAGCTGGATTTTCCAAATGCCACATGCTGTTTAGGCAGAGGGGAGAGTGGAAGAGCTTGGGGCTGCAAGTGAGCCCCAGCTCTGCGAGCTGCCAATGACCAGCAGGACTGATATCTCTGTCAAGGCCATCTCCAAGGAGTGAGAGGGGACAGAGGTTAACAAGATGGCATCTAAAGTCTGCCTGTTTGAGAATCCCAGGCTCATCCTTCAGCTAAAGCAAGGTATAATACCCACCCATGTGCAATTCTCTGTGGTCTTTCTAGCACTTTCATTCACATTTTGCCATTAGTCCTTCTAAAAAAGTAGGACTTATACTGAGGGTAGAATGTGCTACCCCTAGTTTTTGGTAAGGCAGTTGGGGCTCAAAAAGAGAAAGGCATTTGTCTCAGATCCCAGAGCCAGCAGAACAGATATTAAAAACCAAATTCTTTGATTTCCACATCAGTGGTCAGCCTACTGTAACTACTACCCATGTCTCCTAGACACCACATGGATCTAGCATCCCTCTGCAGAAACTATCAGGGTTCAGTTCTTAAGTCAGTATTGCCTCTTTTCAGCCATACTCACAAGCAGATATCTGTCCATCAGCCTCCACAGGTCTTTAGCCTTTTCCCTACTCAGGAAGTGTCACAAAGTTCTTTAATTCTGTTGTACCCAGAGGCAAACCACTTTGCCAATAAGCCTTGATCTAAAGCTCTGCAAATTGATGATAATAAGTGGTGACTACAAAGGCAGTCAGCAAGCCTAACTCTGTCAAGTGTTTGAAGGCATCCTCCTCTGCCAGCAAGCCTCCTGTTGATCTCATTATTCTCCTGCTATCATTTCTCTGTGCTGCTTCTTGCCGTATGTCATCTCTGTTGTCAAAAATCTATGTCATTCTGTCTCTGTCTCCTGGATATACGAGGTTCTCATCATAGGGACACTGGGCCCAAAATATGTGCCCCCTGCTCTTCTTTCTTGGTGATACTGAGATCCCCCTTCTTTGCTCAGTTCTCTCATTTTTTATTTCTTGTGAAACAAAAGGTGTGACTCAAGCAAAGACATGACTGCATTGAGGTAGTGAATGTAGGTGACTTGAGTGATGGTGGCAGGAATGGTGTCTAAGTTACACCCTCTAGTATGATATATCTCACTCTAATCTTAAAATCATATTAGCAAAATGGACAATGAGGCTGACTATTCCTTGGAAAGGGACATGATAGTTGGAAAGACTGAGGGTCAGGGATGGAGGTGAAGACTGGAAAGACTGAGGGTCAGGGATGGAAGGGAAGACCCACATGAGACAGAGTGACAAGATTATTTTAGCTGTGGGCTTTGGTGTGTCAAAGATGATGAGGATGGTTCAGAGGAGGGCAGGGTTCAGGTAACCTGTTCATAGGGTCAATATGAGTCATAATCAACAGTACTTAACAAAAACTCCAAAATGAAACTATAGGACATGAGGACACAGAAAGAAGTAGGAACTGTTACAATATGGAGATGATAATCAATGCCATAAAACATAACATGTATGAATTGTTGAGTTAAAATCTAGTTTGCTCTGCAAACTGAAAACTCAGTCTCTCTCTCTCTCTCTCTCTCTCTCTCTCTCTCTCTCTCTCTCTCTCTCTCTCTCTCTCTCTCTCTCTCTCTCTCACACACACACACACACACACACACACACAAAGTTACAAAGTTAAAGAAAACTTACTATAACCACAGGTGGTGGTGGTGTTAGGTACTATCAAGTTGGCTCTGAACCACAACAACACTGTATATAATAGAATGAAAACTTGACCAATTTTGAGTCATCCTCACCATTTCTGCTGTGCCTGATCCCACTGTTACTGTGTCAAGAACTCTCAGCATAGATGCTAGAATTTCTACTATATGGAAAAATGAGGACTATGGCTCAAAAGGACATCTTAAGTAAATCATGACATTGTACCTTGTGACTTGCTTTGGCCCCTGAGATGGTAACAGGTGAGGCCTGACAACAAGCATTTGTGCACTTGGGCTAACTTGTTTCTGTGCCTCTACCTTTGCTATGAAAAGAACATGCTGGGACTAGAAGAAAGATGAGAGAAAGGTGGAATAGAACCACTTCAGCCACGAACACACAGAATAGAGCTCCTATGTCCTTCTGTCTCTGTGTCCTGGATATAGGAGCCACAAGAAGCCACATGATCAAGGCCACCAAGATCTGACAAGCCCAAGACAAGCCACAAAACACTGTAATATTTTGGGAGCTCTAGTGGCCTAGCGACAAGGAGCTGCAACTATAATCCCAGAGGTGCACGGTTCGAATCCACCAGATGCTTTGCCGGGAAAGGAGGGACAATCTCCTCCTGTACCAGTCAGATCCGATTTGGCGGTACACTCACACACACAATAAAAAAAAAAAGAAAGAAAAATTTAAAAAAACCCAACACTGTAATACTAAGTTGATAATTTGGGGGATGATTTGTTATGCAGCAAATAAATAGTTAACTGATTTAGGAGTCTCTCCATGCTTGTGTGGAAAAAACTGCTGGAGAAGCTCAATATCAGCTGTTGAAAACTAGGCCAGAAGCTGACTGTGGAACAGACCACCAACTACTCATATGCAAGTTCAAGCTGAAGCTGAGGAAAATTAAACCGAATCCACAGGAGCCAAAATATGACTTTAATTTCATGCCACCTGAATTTCAGAATCATCTCAGGAACAGATTTGAGGCCTTGAACACTAATGAGCAAAGACCAGATGAGTTGTGGGAGGATGTCAAATGTATCATCCAGGAAGAGTGCAAACGGTCATTACAAAGACAGAAGAGGAAGAAAAGACCAAAATGGGTGTCAGAAGAAACTCTGAAGATTGCACTAGAGCATAGAGAAGCCAAAGCACAAGGAAGAATCCAAGACACTAAAGAGCTGAACAGAAGATTGCAAATGGCAGCACGGAATGACAAAGCAAAATATTACAATGAAATGTGCAAGGAGCTAGTCGGAAAATCAAAAGGGCCAAACTCGTTCAGCATTTCTTAAGCTCAAGGAACTGAAGAACAAATTCAAACCTAGAGTTGCTATAATCAAGGATGCTTTAGGCAGAATATTAAATGATCCAGGAGGTATTAAAAGAAGAATACTGAGTCATTGTATTAAAAGGAATTGGCAGATACAGAAGAATTTAATGAAATAACATTTGAGCAAGAGCTTATGGTGACGAAGGAAGAAGTTTAAGCTGCTTTGAAGGAAATAGCAAAAAAAATGAGGCCCCAGGAATAGATGGTATACCAATTGAAGTATTTCAGATAACAGATGTTGCCCTGGATGTGCTCACCAAGTTGTGCCAAGAAATCTGGAGAACAACCACTTGGCCAACTGACTGGAAGAGATCTATATTTGTTCCCATTCCAAAGAAGGGTGACCCAACTGAGTGCAGAAACTATAGAACAATATCATTGATTTCACATGCAAGCAAGATTCTAGTGAAGATTATCCAAAAACGACTGGAACAGCACATCAGCAGAGAACTGGCAGAAGTCCAGTCTGGGTTTAGAAGGGGTCGTGGTACTAGGGATATTGTAGCTGATGTTAGATGGATCTTAGCTGAAAGCAGAGAATACCAGATGAATGTCTATCTGTGTTTCATTGATTATGCAAAGGTGTTTGGCTGTGTGGATCATAATAAATTGTGGCTGACTCTGAGAAGAATGGGAATCCCAGAACATTTAATCGTGCTAATGCGAAACCTATACTTGGACCAAGAGGCAGTTGTCAGAACAGAGCAGGGTAACAACTTATGGTTCAAAATTGGGAAGGGTATACGCCAGGGATATGTCCTATCTCCATACATTTTCAACCTGTATGCAGAGCAGATTATCTGAGAGGCTGGGCTCTATGAGGAGAAGTGTGGCGTCAGGATTGGTGGAAGAACAATCTGCATTATACAGATGACACAACCCTGCTTGCTGAAACTGAGGAGGACCTCATGCACTTGCTGCAGAGGGTCAAGGACTGCAGCCTTCAGTATGGACTGAGGCTCAATGCCAAGAAGACAAAGATTCTCACCACTGTACCAATTGGTAGCATCAGGAGGGATGGCTAAGAAATTGAGATTGCTCACAGCTTTAGTTTGCTTGGCTCCACGGTCAACACTCTTGACACCAGCAGCCAGGAAATAAAAAAACTTATTGTGATGGGAAAGTGTGCTGTTAGGACCTCTCTAAAGTACTCAAGAGCAATGGTGTCTCTCTGGAGACTAAGGTGTGGCCGATACAGGCCATGGTCTTTGCAATTGCTTGTTATGCATCAGAGAGTTGGACAATGACTAGGGAGGATAGAAGGAGAATTGACGCCTTTGAGCTGTGGTACTGGAGAAGAGTACTGAATATACCCTGGACTGCCAAGAAAACAAACAGATTTAACCTGGAGAGGGTTAAACCAGGCTACTTCTTGGAGGCAAGGATTCTGGGGCTTCGTCTGACATACTTTGGACATGTTGTAAGGAGAGACAGGTCCTTGGAGAGGGACATCATGCTTGGTAGGATGGAGGGACAGCGCAGGAGGGGAAGACCCTCTACGAGGTATATTGATTCAGTGACTGCGGTAATCGGGATGGGTGTGTCAGAGGCAATGCAATTGGCACAGGATAGAGCAGGGTTTAGGGTTGTTGTACATAGGGTCGCTATGAGTGGCAAATGACTCGACGGCACATAACAACAACAACAACCACGCTTGTGCAGATTGCTTTACTGGGCACTGGGCATTATCCTAGGCATTGGAATACCATGATACAACCCTGAACCAGAGAGATAAGATCTTTTCTTTCAGAAGGTTTATGGTTGATATGGATATGGTCAAGAAAGCCAGAATGACTCCAGATTCCTAACTGGATGAGTGATGGTATCCTTAACCAGAATAGGGACATAGTAAAACAGATTTAATGTGTTTGATTTTGGAGAAGTGTTTAAAGTGCCCATGGGACATTTGGTCAAGGTTTTCCAGAAGGAGGAGTGGGATATTTAGGTGAAGAATGTAGCAACGAGATTTGACCAGTGATAAAAAACTATTAATACAACAGAAAATAACTGGTACCAAAGAGTCATTACTGTGGATATTCAGAGGTGGGAGAGAGGATTTGTAACTAGGGGAATGAGAAGGCTACCCATAAAGGGTTTGTAATAGTGGAGGTGGGAGGAGAAGGGTACACCAAACAGAAGGGATCAGCAAGACACAGATAGGAGAGCTGGCAGATAATAAAAGCAGACAGAAAGGGTAAACTAGGGTGAGATCATGCAGAGTCGTAAGCATCACGCCAAGAGTGTAATAAAGGGAGCTCTGGTGGCCTAGGGGCAAAAAGCTGTGCTGCAATCTACTGTCTGAATCCACCAGCTGCTCCACTGGAGAAGGATGGGCAGTCTCCTTCCATGCAATTAACAGCCTCTGAAAACCAGCTAGAGGGTCAGCTATGAGTCAGTTCCGACTCGATGGTACTTAACAACAACAATAATATAATAAACTCTATAATCATGAGTTCTGTGTGGCTGTTACAACAAATTACCAAGCCCAGAAGGTTAAGTAAAGAGCACTTGGGGCAACGGTTAGTATCTGGTTTGGTAAACCAGCTGGAGGGTGGAAGCATGTCTGATCTCCACCTTGAGGACTCATCCTTCGGCTGAGGAGGGTCAGGCAACTCTGTCACCAAGATAATTCATATACATACATCACAAAGCCCCAAGTTAGTCACTCACTTCTGCGCTCTCTCTCTCTCTCTCTCTCCCCCTAATATCTTTGAAATCCACCCTTTCCTTTTCATTTCTTTCTTCCCATTGCTACTGCCCTGGCTCATACCTCATCATCTCTCACCTGGATGGCTCCAATAGTCTCCCACCTGGTCTCCCTCTCCTACCTTGCTCTTTTCCAATTCATTCATCATACCAAGGAAGGGTGTGTATAAAGTGAGATCTTTCTAAAAAGCAAATCTTATGTTTCTCCTCACTTAGAACCCAACTTCAGCATCTTCAGAGTCAAAAGTCAAACCCCTAGGAAAGACAGTAAAACCCTTCAGGCCCACCTCTGCCTCAGCTCCCATCCTCCAATCTTGACATTGCTATTTTTTGCTCCATAAGGTGTCTGTTCCTTCTGTGACCACTCCCCTGAGAACCCACAATCCTCCTTCAAGATCTAGCCTCTTCCGTAAACACCCTACACAACCCCAATTCCAGGGGTATCTGCTGCCTCTTTTTGTCCACCTCTCTGTGCTTCCTTCACTGCAATGTGAGGATGGTGAGCACTCCACTTTGCCGTCGTTTCTCAAGGCCAACACTTAATGAACGTCAGTTTAACACAATGCTAAGAAATAAACTCAGGCTGAATGGCTTCTATTTAACATGATTTTGAAAAAGCAAACATATAAAAATGTACCTCCCAAAATTAGCAATGCTCTTCTCTGCATAGTAATATCACATGTGGTGTTTTATTCTTTATTCTTTTGTAAATTCTAAAATTTCTGGCAAGTATATATAATGTTTATAAGAAGAAATTGTTATATTAAAAAGATTTCTGGAATAAATAGGTATTAATCACCTTTGTACCTTGTATACAGAAAATAGTCAATAAATCTGTTCCACAAATGAACCTAAAGAAACTTGAAGTCACATAAAATAAAATCCAGTTCCTCTCTTCTGAGTCAGCCCTGACAACAAACGATGATTCAGTACTGTGTGGTGGTTAAGTGTCAGGCCCTGCATATCAACTGCCTGGGTTTGAGTCCTGGTTGATACTCTTCAAGTCATCTCACCTTTTTGTGCCTCAGTTTCATTATAGGAAAAGTGAGAATAATAAGCATAACTACCTCAGTAGATTATTGTTAGGATATATGAGCTAAATCATATGCACAATCTGGAGTACAGCAAGGGGACAGGAGATGGGCCTTGTGCCAGCTTGCTTCTTGCTTCGAGCGCTACATCCTACCTTTGAGCCCTGCCTCTACTTCACCAGCCACAGGCCTGCTAACCCCTCCCAAGCAGAGCATGTCTTCACCCCACTGATAGCAACAACTAGAGAGCCAAGAAACTGTGCAATCACCCCACATATAGCCTGTGAGGGGAAAAAACAACTGAGAAGAGCTGAGCCCATGACCAGTGACCAAGTGGCTGAAGAGGGTTTACTTAAAGGGGAAGGATCTGAGAGAGTCAGGCTTGAAAACAGGGTGGAATGAAAGGGTGAGGGCTCCTGGTAGTCTCTCATTTGGTTGTGATCGACCAAGGTAAGAAAACAGACATCAGGCTCCAGTGAAACCCACCAGCAGCAGCAGCAGCTGAGGAGGACTGGAGTGAGGGTAGAGAGGTTTAACAAATAATGATCTGAAGAACATTTTGTAACTTGTCCTGCCTCTGGCATCATCCCTTTCTTCTCCTGAGTCAGAGGTGCTGATCCGTGGCAGCAAGACATGGTGAGTGGATCTCATTACACACTATACCTTACCTGACTGCAGATTTAGAAACCCCGCTCATTTTGCCCCTGGTCTCAAATTCTGCAGTGGCCAACAGCGATGCCCCAGTCAATAACAACTCAGAGACCCCAGTCTTCTAGGATGTAGTGACTTGAAAGAGCTGAGCCCCCAGTGCATCTAAATTCCAAAATCAATCTCCACAATAGTCTACGTGTTTCCTATTGCCAAAGGGGCCCTTTAGAGTAGTGAGAGAAGATCTTTACCCTGAAACTTACAGTGTCCCTTTTCAGCAGGAAGTAGCTAAGAGAATACACCGTCCCCTTTCCCTTATGAATCAGGGTGAAATCTCTCTCAGGGAGGAGTGACGGGGAATGGCAAAGGACACAATGACAAAGGAGATTGATTAATCAGAACTGGCTTTGACAAGCACCGTGGCTATGGGACAGTTAAAACAGACTTTAAGGGGGGGGGGAAGGAACGAACTGGGGGAGGGTAGAGAAAATGGTGCAACAATGAATGAATGGAAACCAAAAATCTCTGTAAATGTTCTTTAAAATTAATAAAATTTAATAAAGATTAAAACAAAAACACCAATCCCCCCAAAAAAAGAAAGAAAGAGCTGAGCCCCAAAAGCCCATTTGCAGAGGAAAGAATCAAAGAAGCAGCTGCCAAAGGGCAAGGGCAACCTACACATGACTGAGAATGAGGTGAGCTGGAGCCCTGCACTCTGTTCTGAACAGAAGAACTTGGAAAGTGAAGAGAAAGCATACCTAGGCCAGGTCACACAGAGTCCAGGGGATGGTCCAGGAAGGAAAAATGAGGAAGCAGGAAGATCTGGTTGGGGACAGAGGATGAAGTGAAGACCAGGAAGGAGAAAAGTACACAGTATTCTCAGTGGGGATGGCAGCTTACACTGCGATGAGAGATATGCTGAGATTAGAGATGAAGCCTCCGCTTGGGTGAGCAGAACTCCATTCTCCAAACCCACTTCTAATCACAAGAGCCGTACTTACACTTTGAGCTGCAGCAGGGTCCCCAGCCACCTGCTGGACCTGACACACGCTAGTTCCTTACCCAGACTTTCCCCAGAGCCTGATCCCTCACCCAGGATCTTTCCCTACCTCCTTGCTCAGCCTGGAAGCAGCGCCCCGGGAAAGCCTATGTGTCAACAGCCAGCAACTCCCAGGACCTGGTCTCTCTGTCCTGGCAGTCCAGGGAAGAACAACCAGCACAGAGTAAAAGAGGAGGAGAGTGTGGGCAAGACTAGAAGCAGGAAAGTGGCTCTGGAGAGCAGTGGCCGCTTACACAAGCAGGATTCCGGGGAACAACACTCAATGACAAGAGCCCTCCAACTTGTTAATGGAAGAGCCAGAAACATAGAGTCCCTGCGAAGGTCAGAACTCATGGGGTTTGTCTGGGCCAAGAATTGCCTCAACAAGGGGACAGGTAAGGGGGACAGGCTCTCCCTCAAAACTGCTTGAGATGTTCTCAGAGCTGAAGTCAGAACAAGTGGAGGGATAGAGAGAGAGAGAGACCATCAGAGACATCCATGATAGCTTGGCAGTGAGAAAAATCAAACCAGAGGAAGTACGACCCTTAGTTTTGCAAAAAACCTCACATCTCATTCCAGAAAGAGAAGGTACTGAACACAATGTCTCCGGAAAATTTTGCCTCAACCAATTGATAGAGCCCTTGGCTAGAAATCGGAGTTCCCCTTCCATGTCACTATGTGTCACCCTGCTCACGTCCCATCCTCAGACACCAAAACCACTACTCTGTGCTCTGAGGAGACACTCAGTCCTCTCAGAAGCCCCTCGGCAAGGCAGTGAAGGGGAAGCTTCAGAGACCAGCAGGAGCTGACTGGAGTCAGCAAAGAAAGCAGCTGTTCTTACCTCTGGTGCTAGATGAAGGTCTGAAACCGTCCTGAGCTTCCCTTGTGATTATCAAGTGAAGGGGGGAGGGAAACGCCAACTTGCTTCAAGGCCACAGGGAAGCAAGCAGACACTGTGGCCACTGACCGCCTCAGATGTCAGAATTCCACCTTCTCACTGCGGGTGTCCCCTAGAAAAAAACCCTGGATGAGGGACTTGGCAGGTCTTGATGTGGCTCTTCCTCCACCTCCCAATATCATAGTTAAAAGTGCACTTGTTAACACTTCACAATGCAACATGTGGACCCTTACAGACGGTGAAAGTGACGCAAAGAGAGGCATGAGAGTTCTCCTAAATTTCTGGCAGCTTTAAGAGGCAGAGCTATGATTCAAACTCAGCAAGTCTGGCTCCGAAGCTTTCACTCCTTCCTAATCAGCACACCCCTCAGGCTGACTGCAGGATCCTCAGAGGGCACTCCTAATTTCTGAAAAGCTGGGAAGGGGTATGGAAAGATGAGGAGGAGGTAAGAAGAATGTGAGTTTCCAAGTGAATCATCAGTGAACCTCTGAACTGGATGTCAGAGCTACTGAAGGCAACAGCTTATTCCTCGAGCCAAGCTGAGGCAAGATCTACACAAAGGTCTTCTAAGGTCAAAACCGACCCTCACAGGACCAGGGCAGCAGCAACCCCATGGGACCTTAAGGCATACAACATTCAAAGACACTTCTTCACACTTTCTCCTGGAGCCTCCCCGACCACCACCAGCCCACAACTAGTGCTTCTGGGAACCTCCAATGGCCCAGCCCTCCCACGGAAATGGCAGCCAAGAGCAGTAGCCAGAACACAGGCTGCCCAGAGCAGCCATCTGCCCGCAGCAGCAGCTGCCAGTTTGAAAATCATTCTATCCATGGTGGCAGGCGGAGAGGGGTTCAGGGAGCCGGGGAAACCGAGCAAAGCCCAGCTGAGAGGGCCAGAGAGGCAAACAGCCCTGTAAGAAAGAAGCAAAGGGCAGCCTGATGGGGGCCCACAGCCCCGGCATCCTGCAATGCCAGGAACTCTCTTCCCAGACTTTCACACGGTTGACTCCCTGTTGTCCTTCAGGTACCACCTCAGCTGTCAGCCCTCAGAGTCCTTCTATGATCCCTTAATCCAAAATAGCCTCCTTGTCACTGACATCACTCGCTTTTATTGTCTTCAGAGCATTTATCCTGTCTGATATCTTGCTACTTGTTTATCCTCTGTCTCCCTCCTGTCTGTAAGTGCAAGGACTTTTTGACTTTTGGGTCACCATTGCCTAGAACAGTGCCTGGTGTTAATACCTAAGAATATCTGTAGAAGAAATGAATGAGTGAGCCAATCTGTCTCAGACCCTTAGACACTGATGAGGGCAGATGGAAAAGCTAGCTGGAACAGGCTTTCTTCTAACCTCTTCCTTGGGAAGTATAGCTTTTTTCTTTTTAGAGCTTAAAAAATGCCTCTTTATTATCCAAGATTTGTTTCCTTCTAATTACAAAAGTAGTTTGTACTCAAAGTGGAAATTTTAAACTTACAGAATTGAATACCTTAGAAAACAAAAGCCTCCCTCTCACTCCCCACCATAATCTCACATCTTATAGAAAGTCACAATAGAATGTGTTATGTTATTGTCCACGTTCAATTTTGTTTCACAAGAAGAAAACTCAAGCAAGAAAAAGTACTCATAAGGAACCAGACCATCATCATATACCCCACATCATCCCGTCTCACATATTACTTTTACAGTCTAGCCCACTGACACTGTCATTTATAATACATCATTTTTCCCAAGAGTTATATAGCTCGTGTCCTAACTATCTGAATGGCTGTGTAATATTCTGTGGAGTGGAAAACCCTTTGATTTTACTTAGTTTAGATGTTCCACAGGGACATCTGGTGACGTACAGTCAACACAGAGTTGTGGGGCTAACCCAAAGGGGACTTCTTTCTGGCAGTTCAAATCTCCCAGCAGCTCCACAGGAGAAAGATGGGCAGTCCCCTCCAATGCCACAAACAGCCTCCACTGGGTGATCAACTAGGAGTTAGTGCCCACTCGACAGCAATGAGGTGACATGGTCAATGCAGGAGGAACAATTATTTTCCTGCTTCCACTAATAAATTTGGCATCACATAAAAAAAAAACAAGATAGCTTTTATGCTTGAGCAAAAGAATTTCATTTCTGGTGGTGGTGTTGTTGGGATTATTTCCTGGTGAAAGTGTTCTTAAGGAATAATTCCACAAGTAGAATCACTGAATTGAAGGGCACAGCAGTCAGAGGGCTGATGAAGCAGACTGCTCTGGGGAGTGTGTTATGTGAGAAACAGGTCCTTGAATTACTATATTCCCACAGCGGCCTCCACCACCAATCTTCTCCCCAACCCTATCTCACCCCACAGTCCAGGCTCACACCACCCAGGCTATAAAGCAAGAACATACTCTGAAAGATCTTTCAAAACCAAATCGATTTTGCAAGCCCAGACTGTGTGGAAAGCCCTTGGGATGTTTTTGTTGTTGGGTTGTTTTGGTTTGGGTTTTGTTTTTTTTTATTCTTCACCCTTGGTTTTAAATTCTAACTTAAGAGTACAGTCAGAGGGAGCTCTGGTGACCTAGTGGCAAGAAGCTGCATTGTAATCCCAGAGGTATGCGGTTCAAATCCACCAGATGCTCTGTTGGAGAAGGAGAAACAATCTCCTCCTGTACCAGTCAGATCCGATTTGACAATACACACACAACAAATAATAATAATAATAAATATACATATATATATATATATATATATATGAGAGAGAGAGAGAGAGAGTACAGTCAGTCAAGAGGTCTCTGAAGCAGAAAAATAACACCTGGTTACTATTCCTCCACTCCCTACAAACTCCTGGGTGGAGCTAGAATTGAAGGCTTTCGGACTCCCATGAACCAGTCCACAGCTGCTAAAAGTGTTTTCAGTGAGGATCATAAAAGCACTAGCTGACTGCCTGCCTCCAAGGACGCAAGAGCCCTCAGGCCAGGTGGGCTTCTTCTGGGCCTTGGGCAAGTAGGTAGTCAGTTTTTAAAACATCATCAACGAAAAACCAGAAGCTAAGGCTGGGATAAAAGGTCACAGGAAGATAGGCAAAGCTTCCTGCCCTAAATGGAACTCATCCTGACAGAGGAGGCTCTACTGAAATGTGGTCAAAGTAATGGAGGACTTGCTTCTTCTGTCACCCCCTATTGTTGTTATGTGCCGTTGAATCGCCTATGAACCATAGTGACCCTATGTACAGCATCTCTGATCCACGCTCTGTCCTGAGCCAGTCTCATTAATTCAACACATCAACCCCCATTGCCCCAGTTACTGTATCAATCCATCCCATCCAGGGTCTTCCCTCCACCCTTCCAAGTATGATGTCCTTCTCCAAGGACCAGTCACTCCTGGCCCTGTGCCCAAAGTATGTGAGAAAGAGCTTCAAAATACTAGCCTCCAAGGAGAGACTTGGTTTCACCCTCTCTAAGACAGATCTATTAGTTGTCCTTGCAGTCCATGGTATGTTCAAGACTCTTCTCCAGCACTACAATTTGAAGGCATCAAATCTTCTTCTATCATCCTTAGTCATTGTCCAGCTCTCTGGAGTATAACAAGTAACTGCGAAGATCATGGCCTGGGGTAGTTGCACCTTAGTCTCTAGACTGACGCTGTTGCTTTTCAGAACTCTGGAGAGGTTCCTGACAGCAAATTTTTTCTTTTGATTTCCTGCCTGCTGGTGGGAAGAATGTTGATTGTGGATCCGAGCAAGCTGTAATTGTTAACAACCTCAATACCCCCTAGTGGTTTCGTATATTGAAGCAACCAATTAATACTGAGTCGACTCTCATTCATAGTGGCCCCAGGTGTGCAGACTAGAACTGCTCCACAGTGTCCATGGCTATGACCTTTCAGAAGCAGATTGCCAGGCCCTTTGAACCAGGCAGATTCAAACCACCAATTTTTTTTTTTTTTAGCAGCTAGCCATTTAGCTGTTTGTTTCAACTAGGTAAGTAAGATTCGACAAACCACCTCACTCATTACCCAGTGCCTGCCGTCTTCTGGCTTGGCACCATATAAACCATTCATAGCATCTGGGCAAGGTCTGGAATCCCAGTAGAGGCACAACTGTTACTGCACAGATATAAAGCCAGAGGTCCAGAGTGACCACAAGCCTACTGGTAAGAAAGGGAGTTTGGAAGAGCTCTCCTGTGTGTTGGGCACCTCGGGTCACTCCTCTTGGCCAGTCTCAGTCTAGCTTACTTTCTGACAGCTGTGTTAGTTATAAGACGGTTCCAGCGTGTGTCATGGCTTAAGACTAGGGGACAATCCCTCCCATTCCAGAACCACAGTCCTCTGAAAAGCCCTGTGAATGGAAAGCAGGCTCAAAACTAGAAGCCAGTCCTGAGCCCATGATGAATGAGGTCCCGGCCACCGGTGAGCCCTGGGTCACTGTATCATACTACTCACTTATCACACCCATGAGTGCACAGCTCAGAATAGACATCAGAGTCACTGTCCAGGAGTATCCCGGTGTAACCTTTGTCCCGGCATAAAACTAGGCCCCAGTGCCATCCTCAGCAACGTGGGCAAGCATCAGCTCCAGGGCTCAGCTGCCTTGTGGCTGGTGAGCAGGCAGCTCCCATGTGTTTCTGGGAATAAAAGAGGTAGGTCTTCATTAGCCAAAATTGCCTCAGTTCACTACGGCCAGGCCAGTCAGTGGCGGCAGCCCCAGTTAACACCACAAGGGTCCAGAGCTCTGGATTCGGCACCACTTCCACACTTCTCAGGCTGCCAGACCCTTCTGGAACTCACCGCCTCCTCTCCACCTTCCTGGTCGCTCAGCGAGAACTCTGGCATTTCACAAGCGAGATTAGCCCCAAGGGGTTCTTGCACCACAAAGGGTACATATCTGTAAGTCTTAGCTAAGATAATACTTCCGAATCCAGCACCATTCCCACTTAGCTTCAAATTACACTCTCACCTTCACCATATGGTGGGTGCATGATTCTCAAGGGCAGTCAAACAGCTCCCAGAAAGCAGAGAACTTTGAGCATTTGTTATACCATTTCAGGAGTCAGACACAACCACACACAGACACACACACACAGATACACAGACACAACCACACACAGACACACACACACAGATACACAGACACAACCACACACAGAAACACAAGCAGACAAACCAAAGACATTCCAAAACCTTCTACTCCCAGCCTGACCACCCTAATATTTGCTTCTTTTATTATTATTATTATGACCTTGTTATTATTGTTGAGATGCTTGCAACTGGAAACAAGCTGATCAGTATCTTACAACTCTCTTTGTCACTCGTGTATATTTCTTCCTTCTCTCTCTTTCTCAGTAAAAAAGATATGGAATGAAACACTTGTCATTTCAACATTCCTCATTGTACAGATTCATGCCATTAACTTATGTTCATCACATCATTTGACATCACCCTTATCTGTGCTCCAATTTCATCATATATTTTTCACAATAACCTTTAGACCCCTGTTTGATAGAGAGTGCAACAGCTCTTGTCTTGATATGAAGCTGCTGAAGCCTGCTGAAAAACACTTGGATATCGTTTTGAGGGGCCAAGGACTGGGCTGAGGCCCAGTGCGGGCCTGCAGAAGGACAAGTGGCCTTTCCAAAGATCAGGACAGCCTTTGGCTGCAGATAGGCACGGCACCCGAGTCTCCCATACGGCCAAGCAGTGCAGAGTGCAGCGGCACTACACCACGTTACCACGCTCATCCACCCTCCTTCCTCTCTCCATGAGGCACTTTGAGCAACTTGTGTGGTACCAATAAAGCACTGGAGAAGTGAAAGGAGAAAGGGAACCTGAAACTCACAGTACAGATGTCCTTGTGAGACGGACAGAGGCCCAGGGCCCCTGAACTGTGAGCAGACCTGGGACCTCCCCTGGCCTCTGCTCTAAGCTCAGAGGGGCACAGTTGTCAAGTGCTCTACCTGGTCTCTGGCCTTCCCCGACTGCTCCTCAAACAGAAGCCATCTCCTCCAACGACTTCTTCCCTCTGCACACAGCCCACATCGCTCAAATCAGGCAGTATCCCTGCTTTGGGTCCAGGCTGATGATGGGCTGGGGTCACACTGGCTTGTACCTACCAGCTGGAGGAAAGGGTATGAACATATATGGCTGATCCCACCACCACCATGCCACCTGGTGCCTGTGCCGGGTCGGGGGGAACTATGAAATCCTCCCTGCAAGCACTTCCCCTCCCTGAGTCCTAAGCAGGCGAACTCAGCAGCATGAGGCAAAGCAGAAACAGAAAGAGAAACCAAAGACCACATCCTGCCAACACAGGCTGCTGCTGCTGCTGCAGTTAGCCCTGGACGCCCATTGCTGGCTGGGGTGCCACCCTGGCAGGCAAAGCTGCAGCTGTCAGAACAGGCTCCCTTCCAGAGCTGCCTGGTCTGCAAGCAGTGTCCCCACAGAGAGCTAGCAGGGACAGACCAGGAGGTGATGGTGTGGCAGGAGTCCAGGCCCACTGAGGCACACTCACAGCTCTGCCTCCAGGTACCCACCCCCAGCCTCCTCAGACACACCCTCACCCCAAATGCAGGTTCTAATCTCCAGGGAACCTGTGAACCTGATTCCAGATGTAAGTTTTAAGGGATGTATGAATGTGTCAAAGAAACTCTGATGTCTCAGTGGCTAAACATTAGGCTGCTAACCAAAAAGCTGGCAGTTCAAACCCACCAGCAACTCCAAGGGAGAGGAGACCCAATGTACTCCTTGTAGAGATTACAGTCCGTGAAACCCTATGGGGCTGTTCAACGCTATCCTATCCAGTTGCTGCTGCTGTAAGTTGGCATCGACTTGACGGCACAGACGCACCACTGTAACATCCAAGTGTGAAGAGTACTCAAAAAAAACTTACACCACTAACAGCTTGGAATTCTCCAAGGAATCGGGGAGGACAAGAGTTACCACTCTATTCAGACTTTGAACATTAACAAATAGAGTCAAACCCATATGGATTCAAATGCTAGTCCTCAGGCTCCAGGTCACCCCTCTCCTCTTCAAACATGCCTTCTCACTGCACCCTCACCTAATTTCATTCTTCAGGCATGTGTCTTTGATGCCTGGGAAGCTTACTTTTTGTCTGTTACTTAACCTACTTACATCATAAACAGAAAGCCCCTTTTACCATTCAGTTTCTCCATCAATGTATCAAAGACCATCCCCATTTCAAGCTTGGCCCTCTCTATCTTATCTTCTTTCGCTGCAATCTCGTTCCTCTTTCCAGACCTTTACAACTTTCTCCTTTGTGACATCTTCCCAGTCTCCCAGTTATTCCATCACTGCAACAGTTAAGTGGTTGCCTGCTGAGCCAAGGGTTGCCAGTTTGAACTCACCCAATTCTCTGGAAGAAAGACTTGGAAATCTACTCCCATAAAGCTGACAGCCTAGAAAATCTTATAGAGTGAGTCTACTGTGTCACATGGGGTCACAATGACTGGACAGTGTCTAACAACAACACATCACCCCAGGATACTGAACATTCTTCTTCTGAAACACATTTGGTCATTTTAAGATTATTTCTTTTATGCCTTTTGCATTCCTTGAGGTCACAGAATTTCTGTTGGATGAATGGATGGACAAACAAGGTGTAGGGTCTAGTTACATTCTTGAGTGACTGAATCATCTAGTGTTATTAACCAAAAATGACTGGCATTCTTCTCTAATGTTTAGGGCACCATCGTGGAAGGGCCTTCTCCCATGAAGGGTAAACACTGGTTGACAATGGTTAGGTTCATCTTGGCAGATGAGAGAATGCCTTTCTCTTTTTCCCATTACCAAGCCCCATTCCCCATCATAGGGATTGAGAAGTAGGGGTAGAGGGGTCAGTAACCTGGGCCTGGACACTCCAGAAGACATGTCCACTATCAAACAAGGAAGGCTAGGGTAGGAACAGACAAACCCAGGCATCCTAGGAGACACTGCAAGCTCCGACAGGGGCAAAGGGCCAAGCTTGGGCTCGCGTCAGAGACTAACAACAGCGATTCTGTTATTTCTAAAATGTACTTGCATTTTCAAAAAGCACATCCAGTTTCCATGCACCAAGGATTCATTTGCCAAAGAGGTTTAACCAGCAGCTTCTGGCAGGAAATTCCCTCTGCATCGTTCTCTCTCCTCCCCTCTAACTATTAGGGCAAGCTGGATTGATCTCAGCTTCTCGACCAAAACCTGAACACCAACTCTCCTACCCTTATCTCCACAGCCCCAGAGCCTAAAGCTGGAGCAAAGGCGGGTTCAGGCTTTTCTTCCTAAATACCGCTGTTAGTTTCTGGCAGGTCAAGTTAATGGTCATCTCAGTCCAAGAGGACAAAATGTTCTCAGTCCTGACCATCTTCATGATGCTCTGTTTGGGTCCACTGTGTGGCTTTGTATCATTCCATCCCATTGAGGGTTTCCCTCCTTGTCACCAACTTCCTTAACTCTCCTCAAATCAGATACCCCCAAAGTAAAGAGAGAACGCTCCCACACCCACTTTTGGGGGAAGTCTCCTTACTCAAAGCCCACCAGTTCTTCCCACAGGACCCAGGACATCTGCCTTTACTTATCCTCTAGTAACACCAACCCTGAATACAAGAGGATCTAGCAATTTCTTTTCTTTTCATTTTTTTTACATTGTAAATGTTTTATTTTCATTTTTTCCCCCTTGTTGCACATTTTCTTCCCCCTACCCGTCCCCTCTTTCCCCAACCCTCCCCACGATACACCCCTTGTTCCAGGTTGTTGTCATATGTAATCATATATTCCTTTCAGACAGTTCTTCCCTTCATCCCTAGCTCTGAGAGATGCAAACCAAAACAACTATGAGATATCATCTCACCCCAGAAACAACAGCAAAATTCAACATGCCAGCAAACAACAAATGCTGATTAAAGTTGTAAAGAATTCAATTTTTTAAAAAAAAAATTAAATTTTACTTTGATCCACAATCAATACCCATGGAAATAATAGTCAAGAAATCAAATTATATGTTTCACTGGACAAGTTCGTTGCTAAGTATATATGTAAAGTACTAAAAAACAAGGATCAAAAATATCTGTAAGATATCATCTCACTCAGAAACAATAGCAAGGTTGAACAGAGCCGCAAACAACAAACACTGGTGAGGCTGTGGAGAGACTGGAATTCTTACTCATTGCTGGTGGGAGTGTAAACTGGTACAGCCACTATGGAAAGCAGTGTAATGCTTATACAAAAAGTTGGAAATAGAAATACCATTTGACCCAGCAATTCCACTATTGGTAATACACCCTAAAGAAACCAGAGTCACGACTCAAACATATGTATGTACACTCATATTTATTGCTGCATTATTCACAATAGCAAAGACATGGAAGCAACTCAAGTGCCCAAGAAATGAAAACATAAAAAGCTGTGGTACGTTCACACGATGAATATTATGCGACAATGAAAAACAATGAACTTGTAAAACATTACACAACATGGGGGAGCCTGGAGGACATTATGCTAAATGAAATATCTCAGTCACAAAAGGACAAATATTGCATACCACCACTGTTAGTAAAATAGGTCAGGTATGGGAAGGGATCCTGGGGAGAGAATGGAGAAAGGGTAGATAGATAAAGAAAATGGAATTTAGATCTGATCTAGCAAGTTCTGACATTCAGCTACAAAGGCAACTGGTCTGCCAAATCTCACCCCAAATGAGAGCCTGTGACTCTTCCATTACCCCTGGGAAGCAAGAGAGAGGCCCAGCCTCTCGGGGTCTGACAAGCAAAAGGAAGGTAAACAGAGTCAAGTCAATTCCTGTGAACTGGATTTGCCTTTCCACTCTGTGCCTGACTCACTCGGGCCTGGAGTCCAGACTGCACTGCTCAAAAACATCTCGCCACTCTTTATTTGGCCTCCTTCTGAGGCTACCTTGTCCTGCTACCTTCCTCTCCTCTTCTGCCTCCTCCAAGAAGCCACTGACCCTCCACAGCCCTCCTAGTGTGCCCTTCTAAACAAACGTTGATCGCCCAATCACTACGCCTTAGAGGGTGGTCTTGCCTCATGTGCCTCTCCTTGCTTCCCTACCCACCTCCTGGGACCAGGAGAGGCTGCCGGCTGCCTGAAAGGCTGGACAGCTGCTGGGCTCTCTAATTAGCTGCCTGGCTGCTGTCCCAGAGCCGGGCATGTGTTACTGTAAAGAGCTGCCTCACCTCCCCTTCATCAATAATCCCCTATGCAGATCCCATCAGGCAGCAGCCAGGAGCCCTAGAATCCTCATCACATGAGGCCAGCGAGGCTCCACCTGTCAGCCTCACCAACAACGTGACTCGGAATTCATCCAGGTTCTTCCTGCTACTGCCCATGTCCTGAGGCAAGTCCACAGGCTAGGCCACCTCATCACACTCCAACTTTGTTGTCACCTATGAAAGCAGAAGGTGGCTCTTTCAAGAGGACAAATCTGAACTGCTCCAACGTGATGCCCAATGCTCTGACTTCCAGTCCAGGACCAGCTAATCCAGTCTGAGAAGCTGTGTGGCAGCTCTGAGAGGTTATATTCTAGCTGCTCCTAGGAGGTGCACACACAGCTGCTAGGATTAAGTCTAGCACAAAGTACTAGACAAAGTACTAGCACAAAGTACTTGGGAAAGAAATACTAGCAACCCACTTCCAAAAACACCAGCCATTGGAAACCCTACGTGCACAGTTCTGTTCTGACACACGGGGGTTTGCTGTTGACTTGATATCAACTCAACAGTAAGTGTTTTGGTTTGGTTTACATGCGCAGCATGTTTACAAATATTAAAACCCACCAACGGGGGCAGGGAGGGGAAGAAATTTAAAAAACAAAACAAAAACCCACCAACAGAAAGTTGGTCACCAGGCTTGGGGTGAACAAGACAGCAATTCTGCTCCACAGAGCTCAGAGGCTGGTAGGGGAGACAGACAGTAAGTGCACACCCTAATGCCCTCTCTGGTGGAAGGGAGCTGGGCATTGCAGGGCAAGTCTTAAGCTTCTCTAAGAAGGTAGCATATGGGCACAGACCAGAAAAAAAGAAAAAATTCATACAATGAGCTTTGAGAAAAGCATTGCAAGAAGAGAAAATGATAAGTCAACAGACTTTGGGCAAGAACAAGGTTATTAAGTATGGGAAACAGCCAGGCCAGAGTGGCTGGAGTCAGGCTGGTTACTGATATCCAGTCTGTGGGGATCATACACACACACACACACCCCAGTACCAGGTCAGTTCCAAAATTCCACAGGGCTTCCTGCCTGTCCTCTTCACAAAAACAGTTTGCTAGACCTTTAGTCCATGGTATCATTGAGTACTGGGTGGGTTCAAATCACCAATAGCTGATTTTTCTCCATTACCCCCTTAGTCATCAAAGTGATATCTGTGCTCTTTATCATGTTAAAAATATCCTTTGTAGCATGTTTGCCTATTGTGATACGTTTGATTTTGGACTGTGTCATCTAGATGAATCCCCAATTAGGAATGACCCTTGTGTATCCCCTTCAATGTAATCTGAGATTTCTTGACACCACCATGTAATGAGTTTCTCCTCAGGAGCAAACAGCATTAACATGTAGGGATTATTGACTGCTATTTTTGATAAAGTACTATCAACCTACTTCCAAAAATATTTGCAACAAGGAAGGAATAAATACACCTTTTGTTTGGGAATCTTTTATGTATGTCTATTATAAAAATAGAGAGAGATACTTTTATTTTACCCTTTGCACTCTCAAAAAATAAAATCAAAGGAAAGTTATAATTGAATGTCACCACAGGTTCCCAAACTTCTGTTCCAGGGAATGGTAATTAGAGATTAAACACCTGGTGGTCTCTGCAGTGTCAGTTCAGCCAAGGGAAAGTTCTCAAACATCAAGTGAATACCATTAGTCAGCTGTAGATCCCCCTGTAAGCAGGGGCAGAAGACCATTTACTCAGCTATTATGTGGCAATTGCATTTACTAACAAAAGGAGAGAAAGTGAAATTCTTTGACTGACGGCCTTACATTTATTTTCATCTACTTGTGATGAAAACTTATGTAATTTTACCAGACCCCTGAGCCCTATCTTCCACCTGGGCATTGAAGTTTCACAACCAAGTAAATATACCTTTTTGCTAAAGCCATTTTGTCGAGTTTCCTGTCACTTGCAAGATAGAATATCCCACATAGTGCAAGTATGTTTCCCCATAACTGGTTTGCACCAGGATCGCACTTCTGAACATGGCCTGCCCACCTCTGCTGCTGCAAAAATCAATACCTCTGACCCTCACAGGAGAGAAATGAGAATTAAAATTAAGTTGGCTTCATCTCGACGGCTGTGGCTCTGAAGACTCAAAATTTCCCTTTTGGTCATGACCAGACTTTTTGTGCTTTTTGTTTGACTGGTAGAGGGGACAATTGACCTGGGATGACTGCCTTGACTCTTGTCAGCACACCTGAATTATCCTCTGCAAATAGGATGTATGAAGACTAGAGGTCTGGAGGTGAATATAGCCAAGCTTAGGAAGTGCACAATTAATATAATGTCTATAAATTCTAGAAATGAGCTATACAATCTGATAGCCACTAGTCACATGTGACTATGTAAAATGGCAATCAACTATGAAAGAAAATCAAACTATGAATATATAAAAAATTTTTAGAATAAAGTACACTAAAACGTTAATATAAAATTAACACATGTTGTGCTGTTGTTGTTATGTGCCGTCGAGTCACTTGCAACTCATAGCGACCCTATGTACAACAGCCCTAAACTCTGTCCTGGGCCAACTGCACTGTCTCTGACACTCCCATCCCGATTACCCCAGTCACTGAATCAATCCACCTAATAGAGGGCCTTCCCCTCCTACGCTGTCCCTCCACCCTACCAAGCATGATGTCCCTCTCCAAGGACCTGTCCCTCCTTACAACATATGTTATGTTAGACGGAGTCTCAGAATCCTTGCCTCCAAGGAGCAGTTCGGTTTAATCCTTTCCAGGATGAATGTGTTTGTTTTCCTAGCAGTCCACAATAAGGGATATATCTTTCACTTTTTCTGTAAAATGCTGGTCTGTCTGATACGTCTCTAAATCTGAACATTCAGATTAAGACAGACTAGGAAGAAGGTTTGGCCATACACTTCTGAAATAGCAGGCCTCTGAAAACCCTAAAAATTAACACATACAGTGGTAAAACTTAAAAACAGTTGTTCTGTTTCACTAGCCACATTTTCAAGTGCTCCATGGCTACATGTGGCTAGTGGCTATCATACTGGGCTGTGCAGAGAGAGTATTTCTCTTATCAGAGGAAGTTCTATCAGACAGCCTTGCATCTCTAGAACCTACCAAGGGTGACCACAAGGCCAGCAGGCGCATAGAGCTAAAGCTGTGCTCCACTACCCTAAGCTTGGAAATCTGTATCAACAGACACTCCTGTTCTTCTCATCAGTAAACGAAGCCAGCCCCTTGGTCTCTGGCTATAACTTAGACTACGGGCTGCTTGGGGTGCTTAAAAACTCTGAATCATTTAGTAAAGCCTGATAGTGACTATCAGATTCCAGGAAGCTTTCACTTAGGTTATCTCATCAGTCTACTTCCATAAGCCTACGAGGAAGACATTCAACCCCCAACCCCAATTGCTCAGGAGGCAGGTGAAGAAGTTAAGGTACTTGCCAAAGGTTTCAGCTAGAAAATAGGAAGGCCAATGTCTCTACCAATGCTCTATACCACTCATGAGAAGGGGGTATGCATGGGTGTGGACTAAGACAACTTGATTTGCCTATGGACCACCTACAGGTGACAAGAGGCTGTCAGGGCAGAAAATCTCATGTAAGCTATCCTTAACCATCTACTCAAGTCCCCCAGGGGTTTAATCCACCCATCAAGGCCCACTTCCTGAAAGAGATCACATCAGAACCACAGGACGGTCATGGACAGAAGGAAAACATGGGAAGGTGGGAGGTTCAGAACAAATTTTTCTCCAAGGCAACAAGGCATTTGGCCTGATCACAATTTTGTTTTAGAAAAGAATACTTGTTACTCAGCACAGAGCCGTGACTCAGACTCTACTAGTCAAATTGAGGGAAAAGGTAAGGTAGACGAAGAGGGGAGGCATTGGAAGGAAGAGTGAAGACTGACACTTGGAGGGTCATGAGCCGGAGCACTCCCTGTCTGCTCAAGGCCTAAACCAATTTAGAAGGTCCTGTACTTCTGAATGATGACAAAGAGGAAAGGCCAGCATATACTCTGCTGGACACTGACCCCAGCCACACACGACGTTTCCCCCATGAGCTTTTATTGTTCTCACCTGCTGTTAGGTTGCCACATGATAGCCTCAGACACAATGGAACAAAATGTTGCCTGCACCATTGTATTATTATTATTACTGCTTCACTGGCTAGTTTTCAGCAGCAGATCACCAGGCCTTTTTGCCTAGGCTATCTTGGTCTGGGAGCTTTACTGAAGCCCATTCAACATCATAGCAACACACTGTCAGATGGGTGCTGGCTGCCCATAAGGTGCACTAAGGAGGCATAAAACTCACATGAAGCTGAGGATCCCACCACTGAATCCTCACAACATTCTTACGCTCTTGGCCCTCATCCAGCCTCTCTCTGGACAGCTCCATCTATACAGAAAGCACCGAGCCTTGCAACACATTCAAAATATGACTCCAAACAACACTCAGGCAAGAGTAATTAAAGGGAATGTTATCTCAGTCAGCCTCTCATTAGCCACGTAATTAGACTGCTGAAAATAATTAACATTCCCTACGACAAAGGCAACAGAAGACCCATTACACTCATTAGGGCAGCCTGAGGAAGGCCTGGAACAGAACCATCACCTCCCCCGCCTGCACACAGCACTGCTGGCTTCCAGTCAGGTGACTCAGGTCAGGTGGTTCTAACCTAAAATGAGAAGGTGTGAGGTAACAATGGCATTACAGATAAGACACAGACAATGATCATGTGCGTAGGCGGTGTTCCGTGCTCTGGCGTAGACTCTACGCCACGAGAACAGGATGAATCACTGTCCACCCTTGCCCCATCCTCACCACCACTGCTGCACGTGAGCCGACTGTTCAGCCACTGTGTCGATCGATCTTGTGGGTCTTACTCTGTCTCACTGACCCTCTATGATGCCCTCTCCCCTCAGTCTCCAACAACATGTCCAAAGTATATGAGCAAAGTCTCACCATCCTCATATCCAAGGAGTATTCTGACTGCATACATATGCCTAGAAAAAGAACCTAAAGGAAACGCATGGTTCTATAAGATAGCAGGCCAAGTGCATGCACTTGTCTCTCTCAAGGACCCAGACATGACAGAAAAGATATTTTACAGGTGAAATAAATCTAATGTCTGTTGTGCTATGTGCCGTCGAGTTGTCTGCAATGCATAGCAACCCTATGTACTGCAGTTCTAAAAGCCGGGCCTGTCCTGAGCCAGTCTCGCTGACTCTGACACACCTAACCCCATTACCCCAGTTACTGTATCAATCCATCTCATCCAGGGTCTTCCTGACTCTGACACACCTAACCCCATTACCCCAGTTACTGTATCAATCCATCTTGTCCAGGGTCTTCCTGACTCTGACACACCTAACCCCATTACCCCAGTTACTGTATCAATCCATCTCGTCCAGGGTCTTCCTCTCCTCCTCTCCTGAGCCATCCCTTCAGAGCATGACAGCCTTTTCCAAAGATTGATCCCTGCTGGCAATGTACTCAAAGTATGTGAGATGGAGCTTCAAAATCCTAGCCTCCAAGGAGAAATTTGGTTTTACCGCCCTCCAAGACAGATCTATTTGTTTTCTTGGTGGCCGAGGGTATATTCAAGACTGCTCCAGCATTACAATTTGAAGGCATCGATTCTTTTCTGTCATCCTTAGTCACTGTCCAACTTTCTGAAGCATAACAAGTAATTGAGAAGACTATGGCCTGGATTAGGCGCACCTTAATCTCTAACTGACATTATTGCTTCTCAGTACTCTGGAGACATCCTTGACAGCAGATTTTCCCAGCGCTATTCGTCTTTGGATTTCCTGACTGCAAGTGCTATTAAAGCCTCAGAAAACAATAATTCACGCCATTACTGATCCAGGTACAGTATGGACTGTCTGAAGATGAAAGACAAATGGGAATAACTTGATGGAAAAAATCATAACCCAGAATTTTAAAATTACTAAATAATAACAACTAACATGTATTTATAGATTATGTGCCAGACACTGTTCTAATTTGGCCTGTATTATCTCATTTAACTTTCATAATAATTCTGTGACATAAAGTCTATCATCATCTCCACACTCACATTTGATCTACCTGCCTTTGGGATGGTAGTGCAACCTGCTAGCTACTAGGTCAAAGTTCCCTTCTAGGTCCATACTGCTAGTAAACATCAGGGCGGAGATTTGAACCCAAGCAGTTTGACTGCAAAAAGTCAGTAGTTTGCATTCACGAGCCACTCTGCAGGAGAAAGATGAGACAGTCTCCTCCCAGAAAGATTTACAGCCTTCGGAAAGCCTGCAGAGGCTCACTGATGGAGTCAGCATTGATTGGGAAGAAGTGGGGTGTTTTGTTTGGTGTGGCTGCAGAATCGATGTGCAGTTTGGTGGAACAGTTCGGGAGGTGCCAAGGCTCAGGAGGAGGCCGAGTGGCTGGCTACTGAATTCAAAGCTGCCAGGCAAGCTGGCTCTCCCTCATCTCCCCATGCATGTTTGTGCCAAATAGTGGGCCTGCAAGCAAGGTAGAGAGCTGGACACTGGGGAAAAGAGGTCAAGCAGAGGTTCAGATAGCTGGGGACATTTAGACCAACCCCTAATGGTCAGCAGCAGCACATCTCCCCTGCTATAAGTGATACCAGGCGTGGGCACACAAAATCTGCATTCACAGAGAGGTGACAGAATCTCAAAAGCACAGGGCACACACACAACCAAGATGTACTGTATCCTGAAAGAGACACCAAACCCAGAAGATGTTCTAACTAGAAAACAGAATCAACAGATTCACCAGAATGAGCAGGTTTAAACAGATGTTAAAATCCTCTGGTGGCCTAGTGGGTAAGAAGCTATGCTGCCAACCCAGAGGCAGACAGTTTGACTCTACCAGTTGCTCCATGAGAGAAAGATGGGCAGTCTCCTCCCATGCAACCTACAGCCTCCCAAAACCCACTGAGGGTCAGTTATGAGTCAATTTGACTCAACAACAATGAGTTTGAGGCTTTTCTGAATGGATCTCTGGTGGCATAGCCCACAGGGAGTTGCACTGCTAACTCAAAGGCTGTGCCTCTCTGCTGGTTAAAATCCACAAACGATGCAACAATGAATGAATGAAAACCCCAAATCTCTGTAAATGTTCATTAACATTAATAAAATAAAAAAATTTTAAAAATCCACAAATGATTCTGAAGGAGAAAAGATAGGCAAACTCCATGCAATTTACAGCCTCCAAAAACTCACTGGAGTGTCAGCTATGAATCGGTTCCAACTTGGTGGCAATGAGATTTTTCTTTTTAAGAATTAAGGAAGGGGCCATGCTGACATTGTAGTTTCTGTGTTACACTGCTAAGAGAAAGGTCACTGGCTCAAATCAATTAGCTGCTCCTTGAGAGAAAGAGAGGCTCATTCCTCTCATTAAGATTTAAAGCCTCAGAATCCTGATGGAGGGCCTCTATAAGTCAGAACTGACTAGATACTAGTGAGTTTTGGGGTTTTAGGGGATTAGAAGGGACATCAAATTCACAAAACAATGTGAAAAAGACCACACTCCAAAAAAGTTCAAGATGTTAGAAATTAAGGAAACAAAGTAAGTGCTCATTAAAATTCTGAATAAACCACTTTGCCGAACAAAAGGAGGTGGATCCCACCTCTTGTGTCACCCGTTGGCTCTATGCAGACTGGTCCACCTCATTGTCCCCCATTCATATCATACGTGAGTGAGAAACGTCAGGTCATTCCCCATGCTGTTCCCCCTACCCAAAATGCTCTTATCTCTCTTTTCTGTTTTCCCACATTTACCTGTCCTTCAGTGCCCACTACTCAGAAACCATCCTCATTACGGAGAGGTTCCTGCTGCCTAACTATCCCACCACACTCCCTCTTCATCAAAGTCTCTTAGAGCCTCTTTAGGATCATAGGACAGCTCCGACTACTCCAGGAACAACTCTTACGTCCTTTACCTTTCAGGGAGCCCAGGTCTTGTCTCCTTAATTCTACTGCTGGCTTCTTAGAGGCACAGAGAAGACACTAGACTTCCTTTTATTCCACACTGGGCCCCCATACTCCTGAGGCACTCTTGCAATAACATTCTAATATGTCACTGAGTGAATGACAAATAGGCTCGTGTTCCTGGTGGAGTGTGATGAGGAGAGCAACTGCAGAAATGTGGTTACTCAGCAGGGCTGGGCTCAATACATACAGGCACTCCCATGTACGAGGCCTCCAAAATATGAGCCACCTGGTCACAGGCAGCTCTGAACTCTTACCCTTTGGGTTGGGATCCACAGACACCAATAAACCTAGAGGGGATGGTAGGCCCATCTAAATGGAAAATTTTGATGACTATTACATTTATGTGGTCTTAATGAGTATACTACCAGAACACTTATCAGAAGGGCTAGGGGAAATAGTAAATATACAGTGAAGAAATCAGACAACCTTGACCAGGTAATCAAAGATAACATCAGACATAATGGGCAGATAGACATCAAGTGCCTCTGAATGTAATATCCTAGAAATAAAACATTACTCATGTGAGTATATGACAACTGGTAATAGACAGCCCACAGTCTAAATGTGAAGGGACAAACTCAAAAGGATGAATATTACCTTGAAAAATAAGAGAGAAATAAGAGGAAGCTGCATTCTTCAAAAATATCAGAGTCCAATACAGCCTCAGATATTAATCTAAGCTCAAAATCAAGATAACAGAGATTCTCACCACTGAGATGATTGGCAGAATTGTCACAGGCAGTGAAGAGATTGAGATCATTAACAGCTTCAGTTTACTTGGTTCCACAAGCAACACTTTTGCTATCAGCAGCAAGGAAATAAAAAAAAAACCTATTTGCTTTGGGAAAGTCTGCTGTCAGGGACATCTCCAGAGTACTGAAGAGCAACAATGTCAGTCTGGAGACTAAGGTGCACCTGATCCAGGCTGTGGTCTTCTCAATTACGTACTATGCATCAGAAAGCTGGATAATGTGACTAGGTATGATAGAAGGAAAATTGATGCCTTTGAACTGCAGTGCTGGAGAAGAGTCTTGACTGAGTATGGACTTCTAGAAGAACTAACAGGTTCGTACTGGAGAGAGTGAAACAGGCTGCTCCTTAGAGGCAAGGATTCTGAAGCTTCATCTGACATACTTTGGGCATGGTGCAAGGAGGGACTAGTCCTTTGAGAAGGACTAGAAGAGTCATCATGCTTGGAAGGGAGAGTTCTGACACATTTTGGGGCTTGCAATCAATGTATTTATTTGTATATCAATAATTAAAAGGAAAATTAATTCACTGTGTCCAGCTTCACCTGAGCACAATGAAAATGTTCCAAAAAAGAAAAAAGTGCCCAAGTCATAAAAAGATAAGAGAAAGGCTGAGAAGCTGTACTAGATTAAAGGAGACTAAAGAGATATGACAACTAAATATAGTACATAATCCTAGACTGACCCTGCAGTAAACCCAAAAAACCCGACCCAATGCATTGAGTCCAATCCAACTCACAGCAAGCCTAAACAACAGAGTAGAACTACCCCCTAGGGTTTCTAAGGCTGAAATATTTATGAAAGATTGTCCAAGTTTTCTCCTCTGGGGTGGCTGGTGAGTTTGAACCATCAACCTTTACCTTACTAAGGTAAAGCCAATCACTTAAGCATCATGATTTAAGTGCTACACAATCCTTCAATGAAGAGGGGGAAATGGTTGAAAGAGCATCATAAGTTCTACTGACAAGTACATTAGAGAATGTATTTTTTTAATTTTTTAAAAGCACAATTGTTTACATTTTATTATTTTTTTGGTGTGTGTACCATCAAATCGGATCTGACGGGTACAGGAAGAGATTGCCCTTTCTTCTCCAGCAGAGCATCTGGTGGATTCGAAGCTCGTACTTCTGGAATTGCAGTGCAGCTTCTTGCCACTAGGCCACCAGAGCTCCCTTAGATTATGTATTTTGCTGGTGATGTTAGGTGCCCTCAAGTCTACAACTCATCGTGACCTTATGAACAATAAAACCATAACCATTCATAATCTCCATGCTCAAGCTCACTGTTACAGTCACTATGTCGATCCTTCTAATTGAGTCTTCCTCTCTTTCAGATCCTCCACCATTCCAAGCACTATGTCTTTTTTCAAGGACTGGCCTCTCCAGACAACATGCCCACAGTACATGAGACACTGTCTCTGCCTCTAAGGAGCACCAATCGCACTTCCTCCAACATAAATATATTTGTTCTTTTGGCAGTCCGAGGGAGACTCAGTATTCTTTTCCAATACCACAACTCGAAGGTATCAATGCCTCTTTGATTTTCTTTATTCACTGTCCAACTTTCAGATGTGTGTGAAAACCATAGCTTAAAACCATAGCTGTTGTTGCTGTTGCTTTGTACCTTCCAGTAGGAACCCATTCATAGCTGAACCTCCAGTGGCTTTTCAGAGGCAGCAAATCACATGGAAGGAGATTACTCATCTTTCTTTCTCAGAGCTGGGACCTTTGGAAAGGCAGCGCAGTTCCCTACCACCAGGTCATTGTGCACATATTAGTCTTTGAATTGATATCTCTGCTTTTTAGCACTTTAAAGACCTGGTCTCTGAAAGAAGATTTCCCTGATGGAACATCATTTTTTTTTTCTTGACTGCTATGACTCTAAGAGCTAAGTGGCTCAGTGGAAAGGAGTTGTGCTGCCAATGCAAAGCAACACTGTTCAAATCCACCAGCTGTTCCACAGGAGCAAGATGGGAGATCCCCCACACCCATACAATTAAATGCTTTTGAAAATCCACCCGTGGGTCAGTTATGGGTTGCTTCCAACTCTACACAACAACAAAATGAATCCCAAAGACATGCGGTTCGAATCCACCAGCTGCTCTGTGGGAGAAGGCTAGGTAATCTCCTCCCGTGCAATTAACTGCCTCTAAAAACCTGCTGGAGCTCACAGTTCAACTCCACCAGCTGCTCCGTAGGAGGAAGATGGACAGTCTCCTCCTGTGTCATTTATTGCCTCTGAAAACCCACTAGAGGGTCAGCTATGAGTCTGTTCCAACTCGATGGCCCTCAACAAGAAGATGATATTGTCTACTGGTTCACTGGTCATTGTTGAGTACAACTCATAGTGACTCTATGAACAACAGATATGAACTCGTCCTATTTCGTTTTCTTGATGTTAAGATGTAATGTTGTTGTCATGTGCCGACAAGTCACCTGCGATTCATAGCGACCCTATGTACAGCAGCTCTGAACCCTACCCTATCCTTTGCAAACCTTACTCTCTCTGACACATCAACCCCCATAACCCCAGTTACAGAATCAATCCATCTCATCCAGGGTCTTCCTCCCTTGTGTTGTCCCTCCACCTTCCCAAGCATAATGTCTCTCTCCAAGGACTGATCCCTCCTTGCAACATACCCAAACTATGTCAGACAAAGCTTCAGAATCCTTACCTCCACGGAGCATCCTGGTTTCACCTCTCTAGGACAAACCTGTTTGTTCTCTTGGCAGTCCATGGTATATTCAATACTCTTCTCCAGCACCACAGCTCAAAGGCATCAATTCTCTTTCTGTCATCCCTAGTTATTGCCCAGCTTTCTGATGCTTAGCAAGTAACTGCAAAGACTACCATCTGGATCAGGCACACAATTGTTGCTCTTCAGTACTCTGGAGAGGTCCCTGACAGCAGACTTTCCCAAGGCAATTTGTCTTTTGGTTTCCTGGCTGCTGGTACCAAGAGTGTTGATTGTGGAGCCAAACTAAAGCTTTTAATGATCTCAGTCTCTTCACCACCTATGATGCTGCTGCCAATCAGCCCAGTTGTGAGAATCTTTGTCTTCTTGATGTTGAGCTTCAATCCATATTAAAGGCTGCAAATGTAATACGTTTTGAAAATTGTCGTCTCTGCTCTTCTTCAGTAAATGCTTCAAGTTTTCTTCAATTTCAACAAGCAAAGTTATGTCATCCGCCTAATGTATACTGTTTATAAGCCTTCTTCCAATCCTAATGGTATATTTTTCTAGTAGTCCATCTTCTCAAATGATTTGCTCAGTGTTAATAGGTATGAAGAAAGGATATAACCTTGACTCACAGCTTTTCTGATTTCAAACCCTCCGGTGTCCCCTTGTTTTGTTCAAATGATTGCTTCTTGGTCTGTGCACAGGGTTTACATGAGCATGATTCAGTGTCCTGAAATTCGTATTCTTCTCAACACTATCCATACTTTACTATCATCCACACAGTCAATACTTTTTGCATAGTCAATAAAACACAAGTAAGCATCTTCCTGGTATTCTCTGCTTTCATATAAGATCCATCTAACACCAATTATATTCCTCTCCTTCCATGACTTCAGAAATCCAGCTTGGATTTCTAGTATTCCCCTGTCAATGTACTTTTCCGCCCATTTTTTAGACAACTTTTAACAAGGCTTTACTTGTATGTGTTATTAGTGATTAGTGATTAGTAATTATTTCAATTTTTTTTTTTTGGAACTGAAATACATATAGATCTCTTTCAGTCAATTAGTCAGCTGGATGTCTTCCAAATTTTTCTGCATAGACTAGTGAGCATGTCGAGGGCTACATCTGTTTGCTGAAATACTTCAGTTTGTATTCCATCAACTCTTGAGATCTCCTTATTTTTTAGCCAATGCCTTCAGTGTAGCTTGGATCCTTTTCAAAACCATTGATTCTTTTTTTATTCCTTCTTTTTTTCTTTCCCCAAATGAGTTATACCATTGGTTCTTGATCATATGCCATTTCTTGAAATGGTTCAAGGTTGACTAATTCTTTTTTGGTACAGTGATTCTGTGTTTTCCTATCATCTTCTTTTGCTGTTTCCTGCATCATTCAAAATTTTGCCTATAAAGTCTTTCAGTATTGCTACTTAAGGCTTGAATTTGTTCTTCTGTTCTTTCAGTCTGAAAATTGTCTAGCGTGTTCCTGCTTTCTGGCTTTCTAACTCCAGGTCTCTTTGTACATTTAGCTATAATACTTGGCCTTCTCAAATTGCACTTAGAAATCTTTTGTTTGGCTCTTAGTTCATGACTTCTTACCTTTGGCTTTTGAAGTTCAAAAGCAAGTTTCACAGTCTTGGATCTTTTCAATGACCTTTTGCTTTCTTCATGGATGATTTCTTAGACGTTCTTTCCACAACTCATTTGGACTTCAGTCACTGGTGTTCAATACATCAAATATATTCTTGAGATGGTTTTTCAATTCAGGTAGAATAAACTCAAGGTCATATTTTGGCTCTGACGGACCTGTTTCAATTTTCTTCAGCTTCAATTGGGACTTGCATAGGAGTAATTCTACAGTTGGCCCCTGGTCTTGTTTTGCCTGCTATATGGAACTTCTCCTTTGATTCTATACATGTAGTCAGTGTGATTCTTGTGTATTTCATCAGGTGAGTTTCATGTGTATAGTTGCTATTTGTTGTTGTTTGTTTTTATGTGTCATCAAGTCACTTCGACTCGTAGTGATCCTATGTACAATAGCCATGAAACCTACTCTATCCTGTGCCAACTTTACTGTCTCTGACACAACTACCCTCATTACCCCAGTCATGAATCAACCCATCTCATCAATGGTTTTCCTCTCTTTCTCTGTCCCTTCACCCTTTCAAGCATGATGTCCCTCTCCAAGGACTGGTCCCTCCTTGAAACATGCCCAAAGTATGTCAGACAAAAACTTCAGAAACCTTGCCTCCAAGAAGCAGCCTGGTTTCACCCTCTCTAGCTGTTTACATTATTTAAAAAAAATACATTTGCAAAGAATAAATCACTGGTTATACAAAATTCTATCATGTAATCTCTCGCCTCATTTCTGTCACCACCAAGGTCCTATTTCACAACTGGTCCTTCTGTGTCTTAAAGAGTACTGTAGATCATTTGTTACCTGTCGTGTCAGTGTTCAGTTCACTGAAGGTCATCTGAAATCATGTCCTTTTCAGGAAATATGCACTGAAATATGTAGGGACAAAGGGCCATGGTTTACTAGGCAGATAGTTCAGAATGAGTGAAAATAAGACAAATCGTTAAAAATAGGGAATCCAGAAAAAAGGTAAACAAGTATTCTTTCTATTATTCTGACGACATTTCTGTAAAATCCAAATAAAAATTTTGGACTGGAAAAAAAAACAAACACAAAAATACCAACCCCAACCCACAAGTGGCTATGTCATTAAAACCAACTGCCAATGAGTCTGTCCTAATTAATAGTAACCCTATAAGGATAAAGCAGAACTGCACCCCCATCCCGTAGAGGTTCCAAACCTGTAAATCTTTATAGAATCACAAAGCCTCATCTTTCTCCTGCAAAGTAACTTGTAGATTCAAATCACCGACCTTTGGTTAACAGCTGAGCTCTTAACAACTGCACCTCCAGGGCTCTTTCTATTTGTTAGGACAAAGGATGGCATAGAGCATAACAAAGATGTCAGATCCAGAGGGAAAAACATCTGTCAGAAGATACATGAGATGGACACAAAACATCTAGTTCTGGGCCTTCTTTCTTCTGAAATGTCTTTCACGTTCACTCTCTCAACCTCATCTCCTCTTTTCTTGCTCTTTCTTCCATTGATTTATTCCTTTTCCTCCCCATGAGCAGCAATCTTCCCTGGACCTCCCTCCATATCAGTGCCAATGGAGATGGTTAGCCATTTGAGTCTGCCACTTTACGTAGTCAACATTTTCTAGGGATGCTTTGACATCTGTTCCATCCATGTTACTATGTGCTGAGTGTCATCGAGTCGAGTGTCACAGCAACCCTGTGAACAACAGCCCTGAAGCATGTCTTTTCCTGTGCCATCCTCATCTCTGACTTACTTGATCCCATTGCTGTAGTCGCTGTTTCAATCCATCTCCTTGAAGGTCCTCCTCTCTTCCACTGAAGCTCAGCCTTTCTAAGCATAATGTCCCTTTCCAAGGAATGCTGTCCATGTTATTGTTGTGCATTGTTAAATTGGAACTGACACGTAGCTGAACCTCTAGTAGGTTTTCAGCGGCAGTTAATCCCCTGGGAGACTGCCCATCCATCTCCCCTGGAACAGCTGGTGGATTCAAACCACGTGCCTTCAGTATTGCAGTGCAGATTCTTACCACTAGGCCATCAGAGATTCCCCCCCCAAAGCATTCCCAAAGCATGAGACAAAGCTTTGCCACCCTTTCCTCTAAGGAGCACTCTGTCTGCCCTTTCTCCAAAACTTTTGTTCACAGTCCTATAATAGTGAGGTAGGTTATACTTTTCAAGCCATAATCTCCTATTATGTATTTAATTTACAAAAAATTGTGTTGTTAATCCTCGTCACATTGTCAGACGTTAGGCCTGTAGAACACGTTCCTTCCCTCTGACGTCTCCTGCACGCTTTCCAGGGTGAACGCCCCATTTCCAAGCCTTCTTAACTCCAAAGTAAACACCTGGGCACAGGTCCAGCTCCCTCCCAGGTTAACCTATGCCTATCATATTACTGCTTTGTGTTCCATTAAACAACACACTTGACAAAGAGTCTCTTTAAGCAATCTCATGAGGCCTAGCCATCATATTGCACAAATTCATTCACTTAATTCAGAAATCTCTATGTACATTTTTCATACGAGGTCACTGAAAGCCTGGGGCTAAGCAGACTCGAAGATGAAAACTAAAGCACAAGAGTTCAAAATAGAGCATCCTGGGAATTCTACTATAGCATCAAATGCCAGAAAACCAATAATAATAACTCAGATGTATTTTCTTTGCTTTTCTCTTTCAATTTCATCACATTATTCTTGCATGCATTTATATAGTCATGAAACACTTACTCAGAACATAGCCCACGCCACTAAGTACATATAAAGATTAAGAAAGTTCTTTTAAGGGAGAGAAAATGAGAACCAAAAAGCTCTGGAAGCTACAGTTATTGCTATTGTTAGGTGCCGTCGAGTCGTAGATGACTCATAGCGACCCTATGAATGAAAGGCCTGAGCACTGTTCGTACATAGAGTTTCCAGAGGCAGTGGTCTCTCCTGAAGCTACAGTACACATGTAAATATGTCGTTTCTAAAATGATCACATGATACTCATTTCTTTTTTATTATTCATGAAATCCTAATATTAACCACAGGAACTCTGGTGGCCTAGTGGTACAGTATTGTGCTGTCAACCCAAAGACATACAGTTCAAATCCACTGGCTGCTCTGAGAAAGATGATGGGCAATACCTCACACACTCTACAGCCTCCAGAAATCCACCAGAGGATCAACTGTGAGTTGGTTCTGACTTGACAACACATAACACTTTCACGCATGAAGATTTACTTACTGCCTCAGTAAATCTTGGGGGTTTTGTGGTTAATTTCACCAGAACAGAGGACCTCAAAAACGTCTTAGTCCAGCATGGAATGTGGAAAAGGCCCAAAGAGAAATTAGGAGCTGAAATCCTAAATACCAACAAGGGTCAAGCAGACAATCCAAATAACTCAAACAAGACTGACAGGACGGTGCCTGGTTTACCTCAGGAAGCAGAATCGGAGTGAGGGAAGAATCGAGGACTCAGATACTGACTGGGGCATGAGAGTGTCACCCCAAAGAGAAATCACAGGAGGAGGTACCAGTCTGGGGCAACACACAATGGACTATGTTCCACGTGCTCTAGGTCTGGGGTGCCCACAGGAGAGGCAGGAATAGTCAGCTCTAAGCTAGGGATTGCTTTGAAATACCAACTGGAGGGCAGGACGTGAATACTTGGGAGATCAGTGTAATGACCTGTGGGTTGACAGAGAGCTAGATTCTGTGAAGGGGCCTCAGAAAGAACCCGGGAGGCAGGAGAACGGCCTAGAAAAGATCTCTGACAGGGGAGGAGAGGCAACAGAGTGTGAGAGGCTGGGGCCAGTCTGACTGGAATGAAAGAAATTTAGCAGCACCAAGGTCACTGGTGACCATGTAAGAAGGAGGAGTGACTGCAAAGGGAGTTAACAGCACCTCCTTGCATGGATGGCCCTACGGAGAAATCTATCTGTGAAGAGAAAGCGATGGAGAAGCTGCTGAAGTAGCAAGAAACGAAGGAGTGTTCTTTCATCCTCTTTTTATTTTTAAAGATAGTAGTGATTTCCAATTACAAAATGGGCATAAGTATTATTCACAGTACTTCAAACAGTAAAGAGATGGAAGCAACCCAAGCGCCCATCAACGAATCAATATGGAAAGTGTGGTACATTCACACAATGGCGTATTACACAGCACTGAAAAACAGTGAAGAACTCATGAAACACTATACATCATGGCTGAGTCTAGAGGACATTCAATGAGTGAAATAATTCAGTCACAAAAGGACAAATATTGTATAAGATCACTGATGAAAAACAAAAGGGTGACAGGTGGCGAGGGCAGTGGTGGAGAGAGCAAGAAAAGAATGAATAGGTAAGGAATATTTCACTGGAACAGCTGAAAGGCACGTGGATCTGAAAAGAATAGGCAATCAGACATTACGAGGAATGCAACTAACAATCTGGAACAGGATATACAATATGGGGTGAAAGGAGAGGAACAGGAGGGATGAATCTATATAAATGAATGAATGAATGAAATATCAATGTCTTTGCAAATCTTCATCATTGAAACACAATTACAACAAAGATTATAGAGACTTACTACTAGTTACCTTAAGTTGCCTCCAATTCATGGTGACTCTATGTGTTGTTAGAACTGAACTGTGCTCCACAGGGTTTCAAATGGCTTCCTTTTTTAGTAGATTGCCAGTCCTTTCTTCCTGGCACCCCTAAGTAAACTGAAACCTACAGCCTTTCAGTAGCTAATGTGTTAACTCCGTGTCCCACCCAGGAACTCAGGATGTTTAAATCTTAAGAAAACACCACAGCAAGGGGGCTGGAAAGATACACCATTAACCACATCCTGCAGCAAGCAGGACACAGATGCCATCATAATCTGCTTTACAGAGAAGCGACCAGGCCTGGGAAGTGAGTGTGGCCTACCTACAGTCATATAAATATCAATGGATTTCAGCCAGGCTAGCGCACAGATAAGAAGCCCTGCTGGCACAGTGATTAAGCTCTTGGCTACAAACAAATAATATTGGTAGTTCCTCTGTAGGTAAACCAGGACAAAATAAAAATTTTATTTAAAAAAAAAAAAATTGGTAGTTCAAAGCCAGCAGCCTCTCCAAAAGAGAACTATGTGGCAGCTGGCTTCTAGAAAGATTGCTAAGTACCATCCAGTCAACAACTCACAGCAACCCAATGAACATCAGATTAAAACCTTGCCCTATCCAGTGTCATCCTGCGATCCCTGACATATCTGAACACATTTGCTGCAGTCAGTGTGTCAGTCCACCTGGTTGCGGGTCTTCCTCTCTTTCGCTGTCCCTCTACCTTCCCAAGCATGATGTCGCTCTCTAAAGAATAGCTTCTCCTGGCTCATAAGTATGTGCGAAGACGTTTTATCATCTTTGCCTCCAAGGAACACTGCACTTTCTCCAAGACGTATCAGTTTGTTCTTTTGGCAGTCCATGGCATATTCAGCACTCCTCTCCAGCATCACAGCTCAAAGGCTTCTATTATTTTTCTGTCATCCTTCTTCTAGCTCTCAGCAGCACAGTAAGTGACTGAAAAAAAACCATGGTCTGGATCAAGTGCACCACAGGCCTCAAATTGATGTCACTGCTCCGCAATAGTTTGGCGACGTCTCTGACTGTAGACTTACCCAGTGATCTCCTGACTGCTGGAACCAAATATATTGATTGTGAATCCAAGTAAGATGAAGCTGTTGACAGTTTGAATCTCTATCAAGCATGATGTTACCTATTGGTCCAGTGGTGAGAATTTTTGTTTTCTTGACCTTCAGATGCAATCCATATTGAAGGCTGCTAGGTCACCATATGTCAAAATCAACTTGATGGCAACAAGTTTTGTTTGAGTTTTTTTTTTTGTGGGGTTTTGTTTTGTTTTAGAACATAGTTAACCTGGCTCCTCCATAGCCATTCTTCAGATGAGCAGTTCTCAATCAGGCTTCCCCCTCAAGGGGTGAAGGGACAGCTATGGGTGCAAGTGAGAAATGATGTGGGTGTGGGCCTGCTGTCCTGCAGTTCCCACAACAGTCCACAAAAGGAAGAACTGTCCCACATAACTTTAGAATGATCTACCAGACATTCATGGTGTCTGGAAAAAGGCATTTATAATTAGAACAGAGAGCCTAACTCTGTTGTAACTCCTTTCCGAAACAAACACCAAAGAATTTTGTGTGGTGTTAGCATAGACTGGATTTCCCAGGAATGTCACTAGAGTGTAAACTGAGGACATACTGCACTTTATGTTCTTTGTAACTTTACCAGGAGCCTTTCAACATCTTGGGAAATCACATCAATCCCAGCAGCACCTCTGTGATATCTAAGTCACCCATGCGACACCTGGGTCTGCTGGTGTCTGGATATGTTACGTCTTCAATAATTCTCTGTACAGATTCAAGCATCTGACACCTCCCTTCTGCAATCTGTGTGGTTGTGTCCAAGAATTTGCATGTTAGAATATATGATACTAGATTAAAACTAACTTTCTCTTTGTTTCTTTTTTACATTATAGTTAAAACAAGCATTGATTTTATAAGAAAATTAGGTGCATATCAAAAAAGGGAAGCCACTGTCATTAAGTTGATTCCAAGTTGACTACAGGATTGAGGAGAACTGCTCCATAGGATTTCAAAGACTAAAATCTTTTTATCTTTGTACAGAGCAGACTATCACATTGTTCCCCAGAGGAACAGCTGGTGGACTCAAACCAATAATCTTTTGGTTAGCAGGTAAGTGTTTCCCTACTGAATCACCTGGCTTCTCAACTTTATGAAACCCACTGCCATTGGGCATACTCATAGTGACCATAAAGGACATAGTAAAACTGTCCTATAAACTATCAATCTTTACAGAAGCAGACTGACTCATCCATCTCCCAGGCAATCTTTGGGTTAATAATCCAATTTTTGACCCATTCCACTACCAGGGATCAACAATTATATGTTTTCTTGTTGCTGCTGTGCATTGTCAAGTCAAAGTGACTCTCTGCTGACCCTCCAGTGGGTTTCCAGAGACAGTCAACTGCACAAAAAGGAGACTGCTAATCTTTCTCCTGGGGAGCAGCTGGAAGCTTCGAACTTCATGCCTTTGGTTTGATAGTGCAGCTCCTTACCACTAGGTCACCACAGCTCTGCTATTATTTGCATGTTGTTGTTGTTATTGAGAACCTTTGAGTCAGAACTGACCCAGAGCTGACCTTTCAGTGGGTTTTCAGAGGCAGATAATTGCATGGGAGAGACTGCCCATCCTTCTCCCATGGAGCAGCTGGTGGACAGCAGCGCAGCTTCTTACCACTAGGTCACCAGAGTTCCATACTTTATGCATATAGTTAGGGTATACTGTCTATGAATTTTACTATAAGGTATTGCAAGAGTGGATAGATAATGAATACCACATTAGAACAGATGAGGAGAAGAGCTGTCCAGAAGGAATCTATGATTAGGCATTATACACATGACAACAATCTGGAACAAGGGGTGTACTGCCGGAGTGCTGAGGGAGGGGAGGAGGAAAGAAAATGTACAACAATTTAAAAACCTCCAAATAATAACACTGCGGGGGGACAACAAACCAACCAAGCCCCACTAGAGAGGCACCACTGCAAACCACGTCCCAGTAGAGGTGAGGGAGACTTTATAAGGCCAACCAGAAAAGGGAAATAGAACCAAGTCCATCTCAAATGATCAAATCAAACAATTAATTAAATTAAAATTAATTAAAAGGAATTAATTTGCCTAATTAACTCAAATTCTACTGTATCTCAGCATTTTCTAGAATAATGACAATAGGTAAACGACATCTGTGGGGGCCAGAGATATTATAAATGCTTCAATGTCTGGAGGCCAAGATATGTTTAGAAGAAGTTGCAGAAACAGGTGCCAAGCTTGGTCGGGGAAATCTCTTCCTTAATGCATGGGGAGATGAGTTAACAGTATGTAAGAGGATGCTCAAGGATATTTACGGAAAATGCTATATTGTGAGGAATCGGGAACAAGAATAGGGATACAGAAACAATCCCAGAGGACCTCCAATCAGCTAAAAAGGTAGAGCCAGAAATACTTAGAGCTCAGACTCTGCAATGGGCTGCTTATTTAATGTAGTGAGAAGGTGACCTACACTCACACAGGTATGTCCATCACTGTCAAACAGGAACAAGACATTAGTTGTTAAAACTTTTTTAAAGGGGCGTTCTTCAGTTAAGAGGAGACAGCTAAACACTTCAGAACATTTTTATCAAAGATTCTCTAAAAGAATCCTTACAAAAGGGAAGTGCAGAACACATTTTTTTTTAATCCTCATAGAATCCAGACTTTTTGGAGACGTGGAGGCTGGATAAAATCCCAAAACACTTTAAATAAAAAATATCTAACAGAAGTCATCTTAAAGCCAAATATATTCATAACTTAGCTTAATTAGTTAAGAATATCTTCCTTCTCTTTTAAAATCTGTCAATAAAGGATCAATTTGATAACAGCAACTTGAAAGATAAAATAGAAAATTCAGGGTGCAGTGAGTTTATGTGAACGCGGGAGGCACAGTTTTGGAAAGGTGGGTGACAATGACTCTGCAATGTGAAGAATGTAACCAATGTCACTGAATTGTATATGAACACAATGTTGAAAAGGTGTTTGTCCTGCTGTGTATGTTCTCATCAACAAAATTAAAATACCTGGTGCTGGCTGAAAATCGCCTGTGACTTCATCCATAGCCACTGGTGAGAGTCAGCACCCAGAGCCATCAGGGGCTTTAAGCTCGTTGCCCACTGCTGTGGTGTGGACAGCTGAAACCCAGGCCCC
>NW_006399787.1:20944714-20948692 GCF_000299155.1 Elephantulus edwardii | reverse complement strand
CAAACTGTGCAGCTCTGCAACTGCATCCTGGCCCATCCTCACCCTTCTGCCCCCAACCCTCACCTCCTTGTACCCCCAATATGTTTTTCCCAATTAAAAAAATATTTTAAAAAATTAAAATAAGTGAGATACAGAGATAGATGGATACAAAGATAGACAGACAGACAGAGAGATGGAAGAAAAGGTAATATTAACAAATTCATGTGTGCACCATAATTTGAGGGCACATGGAGATGAGGGAGAAAGGCAGGGTGCAGGATGCTGGCTCAGAGCATTAGTGGGAGATGGAAATGCACTGGGCTCTGAGATTCTTGGCCCGGCTCAACACACAACTCTTGAGTCACCTCTCCTCTCAATTTCCTCATCAAAGACTGAAAAAAGTACAAGGAAGCACTGGAAACTTCATCATTGGACACTTTTGTATTGCTCTTATGTTCCTCCCTGAGCTTTTATACATCTTTTTTTAAAGTTTTCCTATTCTTTTCGTTATTTCACTAATTCAGTGGCACAAACATTTAAGCAGTAAACCCACCAAGAGGCACCTTGGAACCTGAGCCTGGCAACCTGTCTCCATGAGGTCATGGCCTTGAAAACCCTATGGGGCATTCCATTCTGCACACATCTAGCAATATTATGTTTTAATATGCCTATATTTTCTATTTTAATATTTCATATACAAATACATTTAATATTATATATACATATGAGAAAAAGAGAGGTAGATAGATGTATGTACAGCATAGTCTTCAGAGGCAGTAAATCACACAGGAGGAGACTGCCCATCTTTCCCCACAGAGCAGCTGGTTGATTTGAATTGAGTATCTTTGGTTTGGCAGTGTAACTCCTTACCACTAAGCCACTAGAGGTCCCACCACCTCTAAGAATAGATAAAATAACTCACTGCTCTTGACTCACAACCTTTCAAAGCAGAGTAAAACTCTAAAGAGACTATCCTTTCTCCCATGGAAGGGCTGGCTGGTGGGTCTGAACTATGAACCTTTTGGTTAGCAGCCAAACACTTAACCATGGTTCCACCAAGGATCCTTATGTAAGTGTTGTTGTTGTTTTTGATTGCCATCGAGTCAAGGTCAACTAGTAGCGACTCTATGAACAAAAGACCTAATGCCTTTCCATAGCTATCATCATTTCTCCAAGTTCATAGAGTTTCCAGAGGCATGTGGTTTAGGAAGTGGATGCCACTCCTGCTTGCCAACCTGTTTTACATCTGGGAGCTCCACCAAACACTGTCCACAGTGGGAAACCTTTATGGTATTTGATATCCCCGTGGCACAAGGTTCAGCATCATAGCGGACCCAGGTTACCTCATACAGCACATTGACAAAGATTGATATGCAAAGTGGAAGAATGTTCTTCCAGATGTAACAACAGCACTAGTCTCATTTAGCAGTGGTTAAGTGTTGTCATGTAAATATATGTAAACATAAACATATTTAAATTTTTAAGTATAAAGGTGAATGTCTGTAGGAAAGAAGCAAACGGACTCTGAGATAAGCACCTGTTGTCCCAAATGGAATAGAAGAACAAGGCTCACTTAGATGCCAAAGAAACGTCTGGACACAGGAAATGCCTCCCAGAAGTAGTTTATAAGCATCGCTGCATAGATGTCCCTGCCAAAGGCCCAATAAGGTTTTACCCAAGTTATCCTAAAATACAAACACTCAGCAGGAACCTCCTGACCTGCAGACCAGCCAACTTATCCTAGAGTCATGGCTTTGGAAGAGAACCTTTTTGCTTTAGGAGTCTGGGGTGATTAACCCCACGTCGGGTGGCCCTGGGACTAGGATAAGGCACTCACTTCCCACACAAAATTGAGATTAATTATATTATTGTTGTTTTAGGTGCTGTGTAAATCCCAACTCCTGTCAAGCCCATGTGAATAGAATAAAACTCTGTCCGTTCCTGCACTGTCCTCACAATCTCTGTTAATCTCACTTAAACCCATTGTTGCAGCCACTGTGTTAAGTGCATCTCCCTAAGGGTCTTCATTTTTGTTCCACTGAGCTGCTCCTTTTTCAAGGATGATGTCTTTATTCCAGGACTAGTAACATGATTCCCTCTTAGTAACATGATTCTAAGGAGCAATTCATAGGGTTTCCACAAAGGAACTCTCCAAAATATTGAGGAAAAATGATGTATGTTTAAAGACTAAGATATGCCATGGTCTTTTCAATAACTTCTTATGCATCTGAGAATTAATCAGTGAATAAGGGTAACAGAAGAATTGTTGCCTTTGACTTGTAATTTTTGAGAAGAGTACTGAATATCTCATGGACTTTCAAAAAAACAAACAAATATGTCTTAAAGAAGGTGAAGCCAGAGTGCTCCTTAGAGATAAGGATGGTGAAGCTTTGTCTCACATATTTTGGGTATGTTATTGTTGCAATTGAGTCACCTTTGACGCATAGCAACCCTGTGTACAACAGCCCTAAACCTTGCTCTACCCTGTTGCCAATCTTACTATCTCTGACACACCTACCCCCATAACCCCAGTTACGGAATCAATCCATCTCATCAAGGGTCTTCCTCTCTTGAACTGTCCCTCCACCTTCCCAAGCATGATGTCCCTCTCCAAGGACTGGTCCCAGCTTGCAGCATGTCCAAAGTATGTCAGACACAGCTTCAGAATCCTTGCCTCCAAGAAGCAGCCTGGTCTCACCCTTTCTAGGATGAACCTGTTTATTCTCCTAGCAGTCCATGGTATATTCAATACTCTTCTCCAGCATCACAGCTCAAAGGCATCAATTCTCCTTCTAGCATACCTAGTCATTGTTCAGCTTTCTGATGCATTTAATTACTTCGCAAGTAATTGCAAAGACTATGGCCTGGATCAGGTACACCTTCGTTTCCAGACGGACATCATTGCCCTTCAGTACTTTGGAGAGGTCTCTGACAGCAGACTTTCCCAATGCAATTAGTCTCTTAATTTGCTGGCTGCTGGTAACAAGAGTACTGATGGTAGAGCCAAGCAAACTAAAGCTGTTAATAATTTCAATCTCTTCACCATCTATCATGAAGCTGCAAACTGGTCCAATGTATGTTGTTAGGAGGGGCTATTCCTTGGAAAGAAACGCTTGGAAAAATGGAGAGTCAGTGAAATAGAGTAAAACCCTCAAGGAGATGAATTGACACAATGACTTTAACAATGGACTCAAGTATACCAGAGATGACGAGGAGGGCACAGACAGAACAGGTTTTTGATCTGTTGTTTCTAGGGTCATTATGAATCATACTCTGCTCAATAGCACATAACAATAACAACAACAACAAGAAGGGACATTTTGGCTGTACTTCTTCCAAGACAGATTTGTTCATTCTTTTGGCAGTTCCTGTCATATTCAATACCACAATTCAAAGGCATCAATTCTTCTTCGATCTCCTTCACTGTCTCACTTGTACACACCTATGAAGTGATTAAAAAAAAATACCACAGCAGGGAGAGAGAGGGGTGAGCAGGGAGAAAAGTGCAACAATGAATGAATGGAAATCCAAAGTCTCTGTAAATTTTCATTAAAAGCAATAATAATAAAAAATTTTTTTAAAAATACCACAGCTTGGGTCATCCACATTTTAGCCGCTAAAATGACATCTTTGCTCAGTGGCACTTTAAACTTTTTATATAGTTCTTGAGTCAGAATCAACTCAAAGCTAACCCTCCAGCAGGTTTTCACAAGCTGTTTTCCAAAAAGCACAGGAGGAGACTGCCCATCTTTCTCCCGTGCAGCTGCTAGTGGATTAAAAAATCACCAGAGAGGCATGGCCTTTGGGTTAGCAGCAAAGAGATCCTTGAAAAAGGACAAATGATAATGAAATGCAATCTTTTTAAGAAATTAAATTGGCCAAGTACAGTCAGAGGCTACAGTTGTATGGAAACCAGGAGTGGGATTAAGGTGAGGCCAGTGAAGCCAAGTTTTGCAAATGCAGGTCTGTGCTGTCTTCATTTAAAATCCTCCTATTCCA
>NW_006399787.1:20942008-20942524 GCF_000299155.1 Elephantulus edwardii | reverse complement strand
TGCATGCTTTTGCACTAATTTTAATGTGTTAAAAATATTACATTCTTATTTCTATTGATTGTGAAGGATTTGAGTGTTCTTGAAATTTTGCATCTATTAGCTTTACCCTAGTGCTGGCTCTGGTGTCAGGCAGATACCTCCACTAAGAATATACTGGAAAGGGTTTCCAGAATTTCCAGAAAGCGGCAGGTGATCTTCACTTTATGCGGGTCAAATAAAGTACAGGTATTTGGAAATAAGAGAAGGGCTGCTTTGACTGTCACATGACATTTAGCAGATAAAGGCCAGGGAGACAGAAAGGTCCTGAGATACGCAGTCTCTTTTAACAAAGTCCTGACCTTCCCATAGTGCCAGCAGCATCTCTACTGAGAAGCAGCATCTAGAACCATAATTTCTCATCTGAAATCCTTTTTTCTGTTTGTATTTTTTTAATTTTATTTTATTAATTTTAATGAACATTTACAGAGATTTTGGATTTCTATTCATTCATTGTTGTACTTTTCTCCCTGCCCAGCC
>NW_006399787.1:20917507-20941743 GCF_000299155.1 Elephantulus edwardii | reverse complement strand
TGTTTTTCAATGCAGTGTAGTATTCCATCATGTGAATATACCAGTTTCTCTATCCATTCGTTTATTGATGGGCACCTGGGTTGTTTCCAATTCCTTGCTACTGTGAACAAAGCCATGATAAACATGAGTGTGCAGTTATCAGATTTTTTAAAATTTTACCTACAATGACAGTATAGGACAGAATCAAAACACATAAAGCAAAAGCTATGAATATTCACATCTCACATAGATAAGGACATACTGGTGGCACAATGGTTAAGTGCTCTGCTGCTAACCATAAGGTCCTTGGTTTAAATCCAACACCTGCTCCTTGAGAGAAAAGATCTGATGATCTGCTCCCTGAAGACTGCAGCCTAGGAGACAGCACAGGGCAGTGTTCTGACATCTATGATCACAGTGAGTTGCAACAGACATGAGAATAATGTAGAAAAATCAGCAGCAGCTGTGAGCTGGCTCAGGCTGGCTTTTGCCTGCACAAAAGTCAAAGCAGGGTTCTAGTTTTTAGAGCATTGTGGATTTTAAATTTGCAGATAAATGTTACTTTTTTTAAAAAAAAAAAAAAGGTTGCCTTAGGACATCTGAAACTTGAAGAATGCCAACTTCTCTGATGGTGGCGTATACAGACCCCCCCCCAAGGCCTTTGCCTGGAGGCACCTAAACTTATACAAGGAGGAAGTTTGGGGTAGGCCATGTGGTTTTCTTAATGGTTGCTTCATGAAGCTTAGACGTTACTGAGCTTGGTACGAAGCTAGTTTTTAACAAACCAAACATAAGTTCATGGTAAATAAATAAATTAGTAAAAAGATTGCCTTAGCATCCGTTCTTACTCATAGAGACCCCACACGTGTCAGAGCGAACTGTGCTCCCTAAAGTTTTCAATGAAGGATTTTTCAGTAGATCTCCAAGCTTTTCTTGAGAGGCACCTCTAGGTAGATTCAAACCTTCTACCTCTCAGTTACCATCCAGAGACTCCATTATTACAATTCCCGCTGCCATTAAGCAGTTTCAAACTCAGAGACCCTCCATCAAAAACACCACATAACACACTACACCACCAGAGCTGCTCATAATTACAGTTGTTGTTGTTGTTGTGTACTGTCAAGTCAGATCGGGCTCATAACTGACCGTCCAGTGCATCTTCACAATTAACTGCACAGGAGGAGATTGTCCATCTTTCTCCCAAGAAGCAGCTGGTGAATTTGAACTGCACACTTTTGCACTGGCAGCCTAATTCCTTACCACTAAACCACCACTAGTTTTGCTTAAATGAAAAAGGCAGGGAGATTGGACTAAAATACTTGTTATATGCTTATGCTTAAAAGAAATGAACCCAGGGGAGCTCTGGTGGCCTAGTGGTAAGGGGCTGCAACTACAATCCCAGAGGTGCACGGTTCGAATCCACCAGATGCTCTGCCGGGGAAGGAGGGACAATCCCCTCCTGTACCAGTCAGATCTGATTTGACGGTACACTCAAACAAAAATAATAAAATAAAATAAATGAACCCAAGTTCTTGCTGGTCATCATCCAAAAAGGTGATTTCTCAAAGTTAATGGAGTCCAGAGCCAATAAACAATAGGATTTCCTGTTAGCCAACCAATTAATCTGATCAAATAGCTTTGTGTGGAGTCATGGCAGATGTTAAAAAAAAAAGGCCAACATTTCGCAGTTTAAAATGTAGCTGCGGGGGGGGGGGAATGTAATGGGGACAATAAACACAAAACCATAGAATGTCAGATGTCTAGAAATTGTAGAATTGGCACATGTTCAACAAGGATTAAAAATACCTAAAATATTTTTAAAAAAACATGGAATATATGTAACAAAGATGAGTGAAGAGCAAAGATACATAGGCCTTTTAAGAAAGTTTATTGTCATATTTAATGCTTTGAATATTAAAGCGTAGAATTAAAAAAAAATATGTGAATAGAAAGAATTCGTCCAAAGAACTAGCGGGTCATCCTTTAACCTGCACCATGCTGAGACCAGGAGAACAGGGTGGTGCCGGCTACCCTGCCAACCACTCTTTCAAAGGGATCAACTAAAGGGTCCTGGACAGAGCAGGGGAAAAACATGGACAAAATTCAAAATCCCAAAAATGCCCAGATTTCCTGATCTAACAGAGACTGCTGGGGCCCCCATGACTGCGTCCCTTAGTAACCATTTGAACCTAATTCACCCCAGTAGTTCACCTTTCACACCAACAACAGACATACTTACATAGGTAAACCCAGCATTAGGGAGGTACTCGTACCTTAGAACAATTAATTATCCAAAATAAAAAAGCAGTATTGGCTAAGGAAGAACACTTAGAAGGATAAGGTGGCATCCATCGTCTGGGCTGTTGCCACTACCTCCACACCCTACATCCGCCTGGGCGCTGCTACTCCCATGCACCCTTCTCCACTGTGGTCAAGAAGGAAATAAAGTATCACGTGAAGAAGGGACTCGCGGTATTTATACGTGATCTGCTGCTACCCCTCTGCCTCTTTCTGGTACTGGGGTTTCTATATTACTCTGCATAGAAGTAACGCTTACTCCAGTACCTAAGGCTGTGAATCCTAACAGGAGGCTGACTGCTCATCTTCCCCCCATGGACTTGCTGATGGATTCAAATCATCAAAGACGGCCCTGAATTCGAGTGGCAGCACAATTTCTTATGGATGAAACTACCACAGCTTCCTAAATATAGCTTGATTTTCTTAAGAAAAAGTATTTAAAAAAATGTATTATGTTTCATAAGACTTCTAAAGTAAATTGACAGAATACAGCATCCTTCTAAGCATAGCAATCAATGAAAAACACACACAGATGCAATGCCTATCCTAAAAGATATCTCCATGCTTGCTTTTAAAGCTTGTTTCCAATATACATACATTTTACAATGATAATAGACATTATTTTCTACTATGTACTTACTATATTTGTCTCATTATTCCTGTCACAAAAAGAAAAGAACACTCACAAGGCAGAAAGGGCTGAGTCAGAGGGATTAATGGAACTGAGAATCACAGGGAGGAAGTGAAAAAGAGTGCTGTGATAACTGTGATACGGAGGGAACAGTCATCAATGTCATAAAATAAAATCCATATGAATGATTGTATGGAAAATCAATTGTTCTGTAAACTTTCACTCAAAATAGAAAAAAAAAAAAAGTAAGGGAGAGAAATAAAAGCACTCGGGTGGTTTAGTCCACAGATTGTTGTACTGCCACCGCCACTCCCCTAAATAATACTCTCTTAACCTTAGAGTTTTGTCTACAGAACCCCAATTTTAATAATCTTATGTTAAAAAACTAAATTCTAGTTCTGTGAAAATGCCAACAACATAAACATAGAAAACTGGAAAACGAAGGGACCCAATCCCAGTCTGTGCCAGGAAGATAGCTATCTGGCCAACTAACTGGAAGAGATCCACATTTGTTCTCACTGCAATCCCAGAGGTGCGCAGTTTGAATCCAGCAGAGCAGAGCCAGCAGAGAAGGAGGGGCAGTCTCCTCCTGTACCAGTCAGATTTGATTTGATGGTATACACACACAAAAAATAATAAAAAAAAATAAAAATTAAAAAGATGATCCAGTAGAATGTGAAAATTATTGAATATCATTAATAGCACATATAAGTAAAATCTTACTGGTTATTAAAAAATGTCTGGAACTTTTTCATCAATAGGGAACTGCTAGAAATTAAGCTGGATTCAGAAGAAGCCATGGCACTAAAGATATAAACGCTAATAATGTCAGATGAATCTTGGCTAAAAACAGAGAATACTAGAAAGAAGGGGGTTTTGTGTGTTATTGACTACCACAGAGGTATTTGATTGTGTGTATCATAAGAAATTGGGCTAACACTGAGAAGAATGAGAATCCCAGAACACTTAATATGCTTATATGAACCTAGACCTAGACCCAGAAGCAGTTGTCCAAATAAGGAAGGGAACATTGCAGGAAAGGTATGTGTCATGGCTATATCTTTTCTCCATATCTGTTCAATATATACATTGAGGAAACCATTAGAGTAGCTGGAATTTATGAAGAAGAATGTAGCATCAGAACTGGAGGAAGATTCATTAACAACCTATGTTATACATATGCCACAACCTTGCTTGCTGAACATGAGGAGGACCTGAGGTGTTTGCTGCAGAAGATCAAACAAAGACTGCAGCTTCCAATACGGATTACATCTCAACATCAAGAAATCCAAAATCTTCAACATTAGGTCAATAGGCAACATCATAAGAGATGGAGAAAAGAATGAAATTGTCAAAAATTTTGTCTTGCTTGGATCTGTAATCAACATCCTTAGTACCAACAGTCAGGAGATCTGGACAAGTAGAGTATAGGGTAAGTTTGATTCAGAGACCTCTCCAAAGTCCTGAAAAGCAATGACATCAGTTTAAATACTAAGGTGCACCTAAATTAAGCCATAGTATTTCCAATCATCTGCTATGCTTCTGAGAGCAAGATAATAAATTAGGATGGCAGAAAAATTGATGTCTTCAAACTGTGATGATAGAGAAGAGTACTGACTATCTCAAGGACTGCCAAGAGAACAGACAGATATGTCTTAGAGAAAGTGTAACCAGAGTGCTCCTTGGAGGCAAGGATGGTGAAGATTCATCTCACATACTTTGGGCATGTTGTAAGGAGAGCCTATTCCTTGGAAAGCGACATCATACTTGGAAAGAAGATGGTCAGCAAAAGAGAGGAAGATCCTCAATGAGATGGACTGATACAACGTGTGTGCAATAGCGTGTGTCAGAGATTATGAGGATGGCACGGGATGGGACAAGGTTCAGATCGCTGAGTCATACTTGACTCAATGGCACCCAACAACAACATAGCCTATCCTAAACAGTATTAGCTAGGACATCATGAGTTTATCTCAACAATCAAGGTTTTAATAATACACATATAATAGGATATTAAATGAAAATAATTAAGGCACCAAGACATGCAGGTATCATACAGATGGGTGTCCAAAAGTGTGACAGGAGATAAGAATGCAAGAACCTGTCCCTTACACTCAAGTATAAATGGGTAAGAATGGGCAAAAGCTGGAAAAGAATCTTTGCAGAGGACTTCCGGGAGAGATTTTCCTGCACTATGACCTTGGCCCACTTGTGTGGGGTATGTGCCCCCACATCATGCTGGTGAGAGGGGTTTCAAGAAGGCTGCTCAGGAAACTTGATGTCTGTCCCATTCAACCAGCAGGACAGAGTAGACTGGCAGCTGACCCACCGGAGACGTGGCTTCTGCTGTTGGAACCAAGAAGAGACTGCTGAATGGGGGTCAGCCTGCATTCACAGATGGGTAATTGTTTCCTGGGACTAAGATGGCCCACTTGCAAGAGAGAGCTGATATCAGGTGTCTGATCCAAGAGGACCACTTGGACAGACTAAAGGACCCTAGCTGGAAGAAATTAAAGGTGAACTAATCGTTGGGGTTTAGGGACTGAGGAAGAATCCTCAAGCAATGATCCAAAATGGAAAATGATTTACTCTTTTTAAGATAGCTGGAGGTGAGATGTTCTAATAGTTGTGGGAGAGGTCTCTGAGAAATCCAAGAATGTGCCCACAAGAGAGAATCGGCATCATCACCAGACATAAAGTAGCATTTCCTGTTCATCCCGGCCCAGTTACAAAGGACTATGCTTACCACGTAAAGAGTGGCCATAGGACCTCCTACTGCCTAAGAATGACCAGAAAAGCTGTGGGTCCTGAGTTTACATGCCAGGGAAAAGGAAGAACTAATGTTTCCAAATAGATACAATGAGATATGGGGAAACAAAATAAAGTTTTCAGTACATGCCAATAAGCCATGTCTCCTCACATTCATCAGAAACATAACTGCATAAGATTAAATGGGGGGAAAAATTCATGTCTGTCCTCATATAACCTACGATCATTTCTCATCTCTCCCATGGTCTGGGAAAATAGGAAATAGCTGGTAAAGGCCAATAAAGAACTAAAGGAAAAAGATAAGACAGGCAAACCCATAAAAGATTTTGGTATTTGTTGGCAGGTTCTGAGGGAAGTTGTGTGTTCAACTCTGAAAATAATTTAAAATAAGACTGATTAATGGATGTTGTTGTTAGGTGCCATCCAGTCCAGTACAACTCACAGTGACCCTACAAACAACAGATCTGAACCCTGTCCTCTCCTGTGTTACCCTCACAGTTTCTGACACATTTGAGCCCATTGTTGCAGTCACTGTGTCAATTCACCTGGTTGAAGGTCTTCCTCACCTTCACTGTCCCTCCACCTTTCTAAGCATTATGTCCCCCTCCAACTAATAGCTTCTCCTAGCAGCATGTCCTAAGTAAGTGTGATGAAGCTTTATCATCTTTGCCTCCAACGAGCATTTTGGCAGCACCTTCTCCAAGACCTAACTGTTTATTCTTTTAGCTGTCCACAGGATATTCAGCACTCTTCTCCAACACTACAGTTCAAAGGCAGAAATTCTTCTTCTGTCATTGTTTTTGGTTCTTTCTCTTTTTTTCCATCTGTCGTCCTTAGGCATAAGCCAGCTCTCAAATGAATAGCAAGTGACTGCAAAGACCATGGCCTGAAACAGGTGTGCCTTAGTCTTCAAACTGACATCACTGCTTCTTGTAATTTGGAGAGATTCCTCACTGCAGGCTTTCCCAGTGTAATAAACCTCCTGATCTCCCAACTACTAATACGAAGTATACTGATTGTGGATCCAAGGAAAATGAAGTCATTGACAGTTTCAATGTTTTCTCCATTTATCTCTAATGGATAGAAGAATCAAAAGGTCCTTGGACAAGGGAATCAAGATGGATCAAGTCCATGAAGGGGAAACATTGATGTTTCTAGGTGGAATTTATGGTTTGATCTAACTCTCTTATGCAGTGTTTAGTATTAGTGTACTAGTAAAGTCCCTTGTTCTTAGATATCAAGGGGATCTTGGGTTAAACCATGTTCCGGAATCTGCCAAATCCAAGTGCAGAATGTGCATACAACCAATGTACAACTTCATCTCCACCTTCCCTGGGGGCTTCTTAGGAACAGGTAGAGGATGAAGAGCAGAGAAGTGAAGTTTAAGTTCTGAGAAAAGAGGTAGGGAGTCTAACAGCTCAGGGAACAGACAACCCCTCTCAGCCGTCTCATTTAAACAACCTCCTTTGGTTGTTTAAATGAAACTCAAGTCCCCCCCTTCACACGAAGTGGCTTGCTCCAATCCTAATGTTGCCTATTACCCCTCAGTTGGACTTCTTTCTCCATCAATCCCACCACTGCTCTCCCAGTTCTGGCATCCTCCAGTTCTGGACTAGCTGAATTATTCTTTAAGAAAGGACATGACTCAGGAAAATATATCACTGCTAAAAAAAAGATATCAGTGATTTACAGATAAGGAAATTTACCTTATGTTTACAAATAAGGAAAGCAAAGGCCAAACAACTTGATGCTATTTACCAGAGTCACTGAAATAAAGCAAGAACCCAGGTCTCCTGGTACTTAGCACGATGCTCCAATGTAGTGATGGTCTTGTGTGCTGTTGAGTAGGAACTTCCTCACAGCTGACCCTCCAGTGGGTTGTCAGAGGTTGTAAATCACATGGGAGGAGTTTACTCATTCTTCGATCAAGGACGGCTGGAGGACTGGAACAGTGCAACTCTACCACGAGGCCACCAGCACTCGCTCAATGTTCCATTATAGAGCATCACATTAGCTCTCACAGAGAGGTCAGCTGCTCAAACCTCTATTCCCTTCCACAGACACTTCAAAACGGTAGGAGAGGAATTAGAGTTTGTTTTCCTGTGACAGATAAGGATGGCTGAGAGGATTGGATGGAATGAAATTTGGTTGGGTTGGGTTTTCCTCTTTAATTTTACTATGTTTTGCTTTGTTTTCTATTATCTATTCATTATTGTCCATTTTCTTCTCCCTCCCTTTCCCCCAGCCCACCCTGCAATGCACTCAATGAAATTTGTTTTGAGCAGAGTTATCAGTTGCCACAAATACTTTCTCAGAAGGCAGGGCAGTCTAATGCTCACTGTACTTTGCAGAGTATGCCACGAGACCTCAGATTAACAGTCAGATATCCACAGCTGTATAAAGATGAGGAAGCAGAGCCTGAAACTAGAAGAGGGGTTGAGGAATTAGAACCAGAATCAAGAATCTCTAAAGATACGCTGTGGAACTAGTAGTTGCAGGGTAACAGGAAAATGCTTCTTAGAGAGACATGTGTCATAAAAATTCTGGCATAAAAATAAAATTAATTTTTAAAAATGTGAAATGAGGTTTATGAGATATATTCCAATAACTAACAGAGAGCCTGTTCCCCTTATATGAACCCCGGGCTATCTGGCCTCCTTCACCACTTCTTTCTTTTCTGAACAGTTATCACAATACTATTTCTCTTGTACTTCCACCTCCTTTTAACTGGCTGTGTTTACTACATATTACCACTCCTTCTCACTCTTAAAGAACATAGTCTTCACTTTCTCTCTTCTTGTCACTCAATAAAAAGAGTGCTCTGGTGTTCTGGAAAGGAGTTGCGTTGCCAACCCAAAGGCATGCAGTTCAGATCCATTAGGTGCTCTTGGAAAGAAAGATGGATAATCTACTCCCTTGTGATTTACAGCTTCTGAAAACCCACTGGAGGGTCACCTATGAGTCAGTTCTGATGGTACATAACAACAGCACAACTCGATACAAGGCTATAGAATCAGACGGCTCTCAGTTCAAATCCTGAGTTTAGACATGTATTAGCTGTACGGAACATATAATCATTTTACCCTTTGAAGCCTCAATCTTTCCAATCATAAAACTGGTATGATTAATGGTAGCTATCTTATTGCTGGAAGAAAAAGAGAATCTATGTAAAGCACTGAGCCTAATGCCTGGCATATAGTAAGCATTCAATAAGTGGGGCCATCACTGTTATCACTGCTATTATCACCAAAAGCAGGTGAGGTTCCAATTGTAGAATTGAGCTTTGGAGGGTTAAATGGGTTGTCCAAGGCTACACAAGTGGTTCAGGGAGGAATCCCAGATTTTCTCATTCCTGAAGCCTATGCCAAGCATTAGCTCTCACACAAATTACTTCAGTGGTCAATGACCCAGAAATCACGGTATCTATTCACAAGTGCCACAGCTGATGATATAACATGCACCATGTACTAGAAACTGAGCAGGTTCTATGAAAACTTTAAGGCATCTGCAGGTCAGTGTAAGAAGCTCATTGCATTGCCGATGGCAAGCAAAGAACAACATAAAACAAAAAGCTGGAGATGCTGCTGGTATTGCCCAAGTGAGTGACAATATTTCTTGTCTGTATTTGTCTTGGGAACAACAAAACTCATTGCCATTAAAGGAGATCTGAATCATAGCTGACCCTCCAGTGGCTTTCCAGATACTGCAAATCACGGTATTTACAGAGAGGAAACTGCCCATCTTTCTCCTTCGGGGTGGCTAGTGGATTCGAACCACCTGTCTTCGGGTTGGCAAGGCAACTCTTTACTCATTAGACCACCAGAGCCTTGTTTTGAGAAGGTAGACAAAAAATTAAGTCCAGTGCCCTTGTCTGCCTTCTTCCTGGCTTTGAAAAGATTTGTTGATCAAAGATGAAGATCAGAGGGATTAAAATGGGTTCTGGCCAAGGCTAGCTGAAAGAAAAAGGAGCCAGGGGCAGACAGTGGGCTAAAAATAGTCCCCATAAGTGCTCCAACGAAGGACAGTTTTTAGCTGCAAGGTGGGCTTCTTACTTTAACAGGGCCAGTCCCTCCACTGATTGTGCACAGAGCAAAGCTGTGGATTCCAAGGAAGCATATCTTATCTGGAAGCATGAATCACCCCTCAGACGTCAGGAAAAGAATCCTCTCTTTGTGGCCCTTCAATCTCCTTCTTGGCTGGAATCCTAAGCTCCTCAGGGCTGGTGTCAAGGCCTTACTAAAACTCAGGGCAAATGACCTTTCTGATGGAAATGGATCATTCCAGGATCTCACGTGACAGGAATGCCTCGAAAAATCCAAAAGGAAACAACGAATGAATGAATGAACCAGCTAGAAGGCATTTAAGTCATTCAAATCCAGCTGTGAAAGCGGTCAGAAGTGGCTACCCAAAAAAAAAAAAAAAAAAAAAGAAGTGGCTACCCAGTATGGTCTGAATGCTGGGCTAAGGGCTGAGGACTGTCAAGAAAGGGTTCTGTCTAAAAGAGAGATGTAACTGGGTATTTCTGTCATCACAGGAGACTAGAGCGAGGGCTGCATGGTGGAGGGGACCTGGGGGAGGGTTTGTAAAACAATGAAAGAATCTTTTCTTTTACTTTTCCATAATTTTTGGACTCATGTACTTATAACTTGTTAGTCAAATTTGTGTCTTCTAGGTTGCAACACCCCCATGATACATCTTGAAGGATATGTACATGTACAGCCAAGCACAATCAATAAGAGTGCATCTGAATTCCAAAATCAATCTCCATAATAGTCTATGTGTTTCCTACTGCCAAAGGGGCCCTTTAGAGTAGTGAGAGAAGATCTTCACCCTGAAACCCACAGCGTCCCTTTTCAGCAGGAAGTAGCTAAGAGAATACGCCGTCCCCTTTTCCTTATGACTCAGGGTGAAGTCTCTCTCAGGGAGGAGTGATAGGGAATGGCAAAGGATACACTGACAAAGAAGATTAATCAGAACTGGCTTTGACAAGCACTGTGGCATTTGGACAAGAACAAACTGGGAGGAGGGTAAAGAGAATAGTGCAACAATGAATGAGTGGAAGCCCAAAATCTCTGTAAATGTTTATGAAAATTAATAAAATATAATTATAGGAAAAAAAAAAAGAAAGGGTTCTGTCTGCTCACACCACATTATCTGTTAGATCATCCTATGTTACTTTAAGAATTGTCAGTGCAAGTTTAAAAAGATAGCCATGCTTTGAGGGGATAGAGTAGCAAGAAGGAACAATCTGAAAACCTAAGTCCTCTCCATACAGATCGTCTATATTCATTTCAAGGATGCTGGCCCTTCTGTGACAGCAGGCACACTGGGAGTCAAGAGCCCTGAAAAGATACCAGATATTCTGCTGGAAGCCAGAGTGTTTACATCTCAGTAAAGGTCAATGGGGAACTAGATGCTGAGAAATAGGAATTGGAAATTACTTTGGCTACTCTTGCTGGATTGGAACATGACTGACCCTGGAGGCAGAAGAGGCACCAACATAAGAGGAAGATGGGAAGGTACCTTTCAGAATCATCCATTGAAAGAGTATCGAGGTCAATATCACACTGAGACCTCAATCAACCATGTGAAATTCCAACATATTAAGAATAAACACTCTCGAGCCTCAAGGCAGAGAGCAAGAGCCCACACCTGCAGCCAGGGGGGATATAGGTAATGGGAAGGCTTTCCTTTTTTATTCTGGTGACGCTCATGCTCAGCTCAGTTAGAACAGACTCATAGCTGACCCTCCACTGGGTGTCTAAAGCTGTAAATCACAATGGAGATCAACCATCTCCCTCCCTTGGAAAAGCTAGTGAATTCAAATTCCATGTAGCCCACTGGATTAGCCATGTCACTTCCTAAAGTCTAGGCTACCCAAGCACCCTTCCTGGTGACGGCTATGATGTATTACTTACTCAGTCACCATTTTATCAATAGATATTTGTACCAGGGGTGAAAACCACTTCCTTTTCTTGAATCAAAGCAGCCTGGAACATCCCACAGATCAAAGCCCTTAAGCAAAGGGATATCTTGTACCAAGCACATGTTCTGGTCCTCTTCAACCAGTCAGTGTATCTTTACCTCATAATGAAAAGGTATAACCTATTGCTCTTATATCGCAGAAAAGAAAAACTTACCCACACATTCACACGCTAACTCTCCTCTCCCTTTCCCAGAATCAGCTTACACTTCACTCTTCAGATATTAAGCCTCTGATTTATGCGAAGCAGTGGTGGAGTAAATACAAGACTGGTCAGAAAAGGCTGTGTCTTCCTTCTCAGAACATCAGAATCCTTTCCGATGGTCCCTCCAGAGCCAGGTGTTGCCACAACGGGAGCTGTGAGTTTGCCAACTCGGAAATTATCCACACCGTGGAAGGAACGCTCCTACAATGAGAAATAAAACCCAAACCACCTTGTCAGTGAGTTCTCAGGGGGAAGGGAGACAAATGTGAAAACAGCCAGGCTGTGGGAGGGTTAGATTTCTCTGAGCTCAAGGACAGCCAGATCTGATAGGGCTGATGCTAAGACCCAGCTGCTTCACTTTACCGCCTTATCCAAGTCTCTACATCAGTGTCCCCCAACAGCATCAGGGACCCTATTCAGCTTGGAGGGTGACAGTCACTGACATCCAAGGTTGGATGCTGACCGTGGAAAAATCTACCCAGGAAGGAGCCCCAGGATGCCAAGGAACAAAGAGGCAGACAGAAGAACACTTGCTGCTGATAAAAACTACACTCTCAAAACCAACATTGAGCCTCCCCTATCACAAAAACTGTAATTCAGCTCTTTCTTGTAAAATGACACCTTTCCCTTTAGAAATAATATGTGAATCTGATACAATTGAAATAAACACAGTCTAATGCTCCCCTAACTCACTTAACATCTTTTGTCTGAGGGCCTCGGCTCTTAAATCTCTTTTTAAACGCAAAAAGCCATGCCCTATCACTTTAAAAGAGAGACTCAGGGGAGTATCATTTCCCTATCTCATAGTCATCTTACACTGGAGGAATAGTCTGTGGAAAAGCCATTCTCTCACTACTGAGGCTGGGGAGGTCAGGCCTCAATATCATTATCCTCACCTCTGAGGAAATGGCTTTGGATACACAGTTTGGAACTGTGAGATAATCAACCCTGTCTCACTGGATGGAAAGGTCCCCTAGAAGTGGATCAGGCTTTGGCTCTGCCTAATACGTCTATCTGACTTCGGCCACAAGTTCCAAGTCCCAAATGTCGAAGGGCTTCATTTTTCTGTTCTTTTCTTTACTGGTTCTGGAATCTCCCCAACTCCTTCAGCTTAAAACACCAACAATCAAGAACAAGTCATTGCTGCTGATTCCGACTCACAGCCACTCTCCACCAGATTTATGGGACTGTAAATAAGGAAGGCGCTCTGGAGGCCTAGGGGTACAGAGTTGCACTGCCAACGCCGAGGCAAGCGGTTCAAATCCACTAGGTACTCTGAAGGAGAAGGATGAGCAATCAATCGTCTCTTGTGTGATTTACAACCTCTGAAAACCTACTGGAGAGTCAGCTATGAGTCAACAATAAACCTTTACTGGAGACAGCCCATTTCTCCCCCAAAGTACTAGGTAGATTCAAATCACTGACTTAACAGTCAGCAATCTGACATATTACACACTACACCATCAGAGCTCCCTAAGTGACCAAAGTCAACATTACTTGGCATTTCCCTCCAAGGACCAAAAACCAAATTGATTTGGCCCCTGGTGTCTCTCCTTGCCTATCTCTGCCTTCAAATGCAAAGTCGGGGAAGAAGATGAAGCCTCATCTCAGCACGCCATCATCTGTCTCCAAGGCAGACCCAACCCCTGTATCATCAATTCAGTTACCCAGCAGCCTGGTGCCTTCCCTCTCCACAGGCAAGTAGATGTCCTCGCCTTTGCCTTACAGCTGAGGTGAGGGGGACTGAGCTTTTGAACTGCTACTAGAGAGGTCAGGCCAGGGGGCAGCCCTACACCACTGGGAGTTGGTGATCACATGCTAGCCAGACACAAGATCAGAGACCAGGACCTGCAAGCTGGCCCATTTGGGTTTTTAGGGAGAAGGGCACCATATAACCCCCCAGGGCAGATGACTGGGTCTTCTGCCTTGACCTCTCCTCCCGGTACAGCAGAGAGAAAAACCCAGTCCTCTAGATGCTAGTCTGAAGACCAGAGTAACAGCTCCTTTGTTATTTGTATGTTGAAAACACACAAGAAATGGGAACAGAGCCCCCAAGGTTACAAGGGCACAACTCCCTGAGGTTCTGCTCTTTTCCTCCTGGGAGGGCTGCAAACAGCAACAGAACAGCCCTAAAGTCCCATATCTAAGGCAACCAAACGTACCTTCAAGGAAACACTGGAGAAAAGCAAAGTCCAGGGAAGGTGCAAAGGGGCTGCTGTCTGAGCATAAAAAAAAAAAAAAAAAAGGAAAAGAAGACCGGGGAAGCGGGCTGCAGAGTTTGGCCCATACCTGCCTACTCTTGCTAGAAAGAGAACTAGCATGGTCCCCCTTGCCTGCCAAGCATCTCTCACAGTGGATCAGAGGACCAGATCAGGGCAGGCGGACCAAGGGCCGGCAGCCAGAGGGCTGGGCTGGGTTCAGGGCACGGACCTCAGCAGGGGAAGATACTGAGGTGGCTGGTCCACCACCACGCAGTTTTCCCAAGTGCCCTGGGGAAGAGGAAGAAGCAGGGGTCCTTCTGACAGGGTTTTTCCCTCTTCCAAGAAAGTCCTCAGTGTCAAACTCAGGAAGGTTCGTGGTTTACACTCTCAAGTCCTAGTGGCTCCCCTGCTACCAACAGGACGAGCGCCCCCCTCTGCCTTCAGAGGAGACCTCGGGGGTGCTCTCTGCCCGGAGGAAAAGGGGAGGTGTCAACCTTCTGCTGCTCCAAACACCCAGCTGGCCTCTCCTCCCCCTGATGCCCCTTTGTTTCAGGTGGGGAAAGTTGCCAAGGTGCACCCCCCTTCTCCAACACGCCCCCCTGCGCGCCCATCCCCCGCAGGGAATCCAAGCCCGCGGGCGCACAATCTCGCCGGCAGCCAGTTCCCGAGCCCAGGCAGCAGCTTCGAAACCGAAAGCAAAGAGAAAGCCAGAGCAGGCAGCGCCCCCGGCCCGAGTGCCCCCCATCACTGCCCTCATCGTCTGCGCCCCCCGTGCTCCGCGCTGCCCACCCGGCACGGCTGCCTCTCCCCGCGGCGGACAGGCCTCTCTGCAGACATCGGGGACACCTACCGGTGTGGGGCCGGGGCCACGGGCAGGGCAGGGCAGGGCAGGGCCGGCCGCCTGCCGGGCGCAGGTGCCGCCAGGAGCGCCGTCTCCCGGGCTCGCTCCCGCTCCTCCTCCCGCGCGGGGACTCGGGGCGCTCTCGGTGCCGCCGGCTCCCCGCCCCCACGCCCGGCGCCCGGGGTGCTCCCCCCCCCACGCCCAGTGGCCGGCGGTGCCTTCCCCGCCACGCTCGGCCTCTTACACCGCGCCTAGACCCGCATTGGGTGTCGGCGTCCGCCACGGCGGCGCAGGGGTCGAGGAGCTGCGGCCGCCGCTGCCCGGGTGCAGCGGAGCCCCCGGCGGCGGCGGCGGCGGCACTCACCCATAGTACGGATGCGGTGCGGACTGCACATGCTCGCGTCTGACAGGCGCTCTGCCCCGGGCCCGCTTTAACTCCTTGCTCGCCCGCCGGGCCCGCTACCCCGCCGCCTAGCGCAGCCCGCGGCTCAGCCGCACCCGGACGCCTGCAAGCGCCCCGGGCGCAGGTGGCTGCAGTGCTGGGCTCTTCGCCCTCCAGACTCACCCTGCCTGCGCTCCAAGTGTCTGCAGGAGCCCGGAGGAGAAGACTAGCCCAACGCCCACCTCCCAGCTCTTGAGGACCCTGTGGCTACGCAGGCCCAGCAAATGGCATGCATGCAAGGTTCTCTCCATTGTCCCCATTTCCCAGCTGGATCAACTGAGGCTTCCCGGATTTGAAGGAATTTGCCTAAGGGCAAGGCCTGGACCTTCAAATCCCAGAGTCTTGATTTATAGGGCAAAAATTGAGTCTAATAAGTCCTTTATGAGGTTAGTCTAGATTCTTCTGTGGGGAACAATGGATGTCTTCTGGATAACCCAGAGATTGGGAGATACACAGCCTCAGAGTAGGTCCCTGACCTGAGACAAGCCCATTTGTGGGTCCTAGGTCCTGTAAAAACGCTGAACAGCACATGTACGAGATTTAAGCATCAGCCAAGGGAAATTTATACTGTTTTGCACACAGACCTTACGTGTGTTGAGACCTGAACAAGGGATCTGAGGGCTGCCTCCAACCCAACCTTAAGGAAGAAGGAGAAATGAGTCCTCTGCAATCCTCTCCTCCTCTTTATAACAGGTTACAAAGACCAAGCACTCTCCAAGGTTGAAGAGGGCACAGGGTCTTCTGAGAAGAGGCCCAGAAGTTCATCAAGCTGGCCACGCCCTACCCTAGGCATCCTGGGCTACAGGCTGTGCTGAATACAACTGTCTGAATTTAGAATCTGTTCTTAACGTCTTTTCCTAATGGGCAGAAGATTCAAACATAAACAAGAGTACAACCCAAACCAGGGATGGGAAACAGGGCCAGGGTTTCTAAACTCTACCCCATATTCTTGGAAGTTGTTAGAGGGAGTTAGGGTAAGTTCCTCAAACCAACATAGGAAGTACACAGCCATGTGGTATCAGTGGCAGCTCTTGGCTTGCCTGAGTTTGTTTCTTCCTTTGTATAGTAAAGATCATGTCACCTCCTTCATAAATGCATTGTGATGGCCTAGTGACATAATGCATGGAAAGTGCTCAGCACACAGTGGGCTTTCAAGAAAAGGAAACTTTTCTGCTGGAGGTCAAACAGGGAAGTAGGGAAGGTGCCAGTTGCAGGTAGGAAGGCATGTGGGCTGTCTCAAACACACACTATCAGAGAGACAGGGCACAGCTCCTACCAGGGATAGCTTGGCTGGAAGTTGCTTCCATTAGTCTGGATGCAAAGCCCACCTGATGAAGACAGCACCACCACACCCTCTTTCCATGGAGGCTAAATTCTATAGCTCTCCTTCTCCATCTGTGGCTGGCAGCTGGCACAGCTCTCTCCCAGGCTGTGGGAGGCAGCATTGCGCAGAGGAAACCCAGTGGGGCTGGGCAGGCAGCAGAGCTGAGTTTACAGGCTTCCTGATGAAGCGTCATAGGTGGAGTGCCCACCTTTAAGTGTCTTATTGTAAATCAGAGGGGGAAAGTTCATTTCAAAGCTGAAGAAAATAGTTACATACATCAACTCAATTCATTGCCCTCAAGTTAGAACCTACTTACAGCTGACCTTCCAGCAGGTTTTTGAAAGTGGCAAATCAAGTGGGAAGAGATTCTCTCCTTCCTTCCAGAGTTCCTCAAGGACTAAAACCAGCAGAAAGGAACCACGTTTAGGCTAACATCTCAATTCCCTGGGGACTATGCCACCAGAGCTCCCCGAAAGAGCCTCTTGTTATTTAATATTGTGTACCAATGAGTCAGAACCAACTCATAGCTGATTGTCCAGTGGGTTTTCAGAGGCGGTGAATCCCGCAAGAACAGTCTGCCTATCCTCATGGAGAAAGGTGCCTTGATTGCAGCACAGCTTCTTAGCGCTACTCCAGGGCCCCCCAAAGCCAGAATGCATCCCTGTCTGAATTTCTCATCTCTGCTGTACCTCAAAAGTTTTCTGCAACCCACACCCCTCAAAACACCACATTTCCTCAACCATACCAAAAAACCAAACCCATTGTAGTTGTCTTGGTTCTGACCCACCGCAGCCCTCCATTGAAGCTGTAAATCTTAACAGGAAGAAACTCCCTCACCTTTCTTCCTTTGAGCGGCTGGTGGGTTTGAACGGCCCAGCATTTAACCTATTATACACTAGGGCTCCTTCAGCTATACAAAGAGGAACAAAAAACAAGACAAAACAAAACCATTACCATGGAGTTGATTCTGATTTCATGACAGCATTATGCACTCCAAAGTAGAAATGACAAGGTTTTCTTGGCAATAATCTTCTTAGAGGTAGATTTGAATGCCTTCCCAACTGCTAAGTGGGGTTGAACTACCAGTCTTTATGTTACTTAACATTTAAAACAAACACACACCAAAAAACCGTCATTACCATCGAATAAGAACTGACTCATAGCCAACCCTCCAGCTGGTATTCAGAGGCTGTCAAACACAGGAAAAGACTAACCTGGGATTGTTGTTATTGGTATGACTTATAGCAACCCTGTGAACAAAAGATCTGAACCCTGTCCTTTTGTGTGCCATCTTCATCATCCCTGATATACTTAGCCATTGCTGCAGTCCCTCTTGTCAACCCATCTCATCGAGAGTCTTCTTCCCTTTCACTGACCCTCCACTTTTCCAAGCCCATGTCTCTTTCCAAAGAATAGCCTCCCCTAGCAACATACCCAGATTATATGATATGAAGCTCTGTCATTTTTATCTCCAAGGTACATTCTAATTGTACCCTCTGCAAGACATATTTATTTGAGTCTTATGGCAGTCTGTGGGCTATTCAGTACTCTTTTTTCATTTTCCAGCTTTCAGATGCATAGTAAGTGATTGAAGAGCCTGGCCTGAATTGGGTACACCTTTGTCTTCAAACTGACATCATTGCTCTTAAGTTAATTTGCAGAGGTTCCTGACAGCTGACTTGCCCAATGTAATAAAATCATTGACAGCATTAATCTTTTCTCCATCTGTTATGTTATTTGCTTTTCCCAGTGATGAGAATTTTTGTTTTTTGACATTGAGATATAAATATTGAAGGCTATGGACTTGACTTTCTACAGTAAACATTTTAAGTCCTCCTCAAGTCCAGCAAACAAGGTTGTGTCATCTGCATAACTCAGGTTTGTTGATGAATCTTCCTCTGATCCTGATGCAGCACTCAAATTATTTACTCAGCATACGTATTGAATAGGTATGGAGAAAAGATACAACCTTGTAAACAACTTTCCTGATTTTAAACCATGTAGTGTACCCTTGGTCTGTTCAGACTACTGCTTCTTGGTCTGGGTATAGGTTTCATTTGAGCATAATTAAGCACTTTGGGATTCCCATTCTTCTAAAAGTTAGCCATAATTTGTTATGATCCACAAAGTCTAATACCTTTGCATAGTTAATAAAACACAAATAAACATTCTTCTGATATTCTCTGCATTTAGCCAGGATCTATCTAACACCAGCAGTGATATCCCTACAGCCATGGCCTCTTCTAAACTCTACTTGAACTCTGGCAGTTCTCTGTCAATGTACTGTTCTAGCTGATTTGGGATCATCTTCTGTTATATTTTGCTCGCGTGTAATATTAATGATGTTGTTTGATAATTTCTACATTCTGCTGGATCATCTTTCTTGGGAATGAGAACAAATATGGATCTCTGCCAGTCTGTCAACCAAGTAGCTTTCTTTCAAATTTCCTGGCATAAACTGATAAGCACTGCCAGGCCTGCCTCAGTTAGTTGAAACTCATCAATTGATACCACATTGATTCCTGGGGTCTTATTTTTTGCCAATGCCTTCAGAGTGGCTTTAATTTCTTCCTTTATTACTATTGGCTCTTGTTCATATGGTACATCCTGAATTTTTTTTTAAATACAATTTTCCTAAAATGAAAATTTAAGCCTTGAGTTGCAATACTGAGAGATGCTATGGCAAAATCTTGAATGATCCTGAAAGCATCAAAAGAAGATAGAAGAACAAACCAATTAAAAAAAAAAGATTGAAGGAATACACAGAATTATTATAGCAGAAAGAACTGGTTGAAACTAAAAAATTTCAGGAAAAAGGCTTGTTACTAGGCAAGGGCATATCCTTTGCTCCACTTAGAAATCCTGTACAAAGAGGAGAATGGGCCAACTCATCTCTGGTTCTACAGTGGCAAAGTTTTGACCTAGACAACTCCAGGATCCTCAGGCCAGTCTTAGGCAATCATCTTGGTTACTATGGGAACCTTGCTCCTACGAAGCAAAAATCACAAGATTCAAGGGCAAAGGTCGCTGGGGACACAATCCTGAAACCCCACTGAAGAATTCTGGCCAATAAGTTCAGTGTTGAAGTCAAGTTGAGATATGAGGTGGAAGGTAAGAGAGATGGGGGAACAACTTTAAGCCATTGAAGCCAAGTTACCCTGTTATAGAACCAGAAAGAAGTTAGCAAGTCTCTACCTTATCCAGCTCGCCCACGGACTTAACTCCATAACCTGGATTTTCCTCACTCCTCAACTTGTTCTTCATTCTCTTGTTGCTGTTGAGTTGGTTCTCACTCATAGCTGACTTTCCAGTGGGTTTCCAAGGCTGTAAATCAAACAGGAAGAGACTTCGCATCTTTCTCCCTCAAAGCAGCCTGTGGATTCAGGCCTCCAGGAAAGCACGGCCTTGCCTTAGCAGCCCAACTCTGTGGACTGTGTCACCAGAGCTCCCCAAATGTGTTGTTATATGCTGTTGAATGCATTCTGATGCCTGGTGATTCCACGTGACAGCGTGGAGCTGCCCCCACAGTGTTTTCTTGGCTGTAATCTTGACAGAAGCAGATCACGAAGTCCTTCTACCACAGACTACCTGGGTGATTTCAAACTGCCAACGTTTGGGTTAGCAGCTGAGCACTTAATTATTGTGTCACCAGGACTCCTCATTCCTAAATTAACTAAATCAAGCCCACTGCATTTGAATTGGTTCCAAAGTATAGCAAAACTCCCTAAGGTTTCAGGGCCTATAAATCTTTATTGGGGGAGATGGCTCATCTTCCTCCCTTGGAGTTGCTGGTAGATTGGAAAAGCTATCCTTTGATTAGCAGCTCAAATTGTTATACACTATGTCACCAGAATTGATGTCTTTGAACTATGGTATTGGAGAAGAGTACTGAATATCCCATGGACTGACTGCCAGAAAAACAACCAAATGTGCCTTTGAGGAAAGTACAGCCAGAGTGCTCCTTGGAAGCAGAGATGATAAACCTTTGTCTAACATAATGCAACACTCCCAAAGTATTCCTTGAAAGAGACATCATGCTTGGAAAAATGGAGGGTTGGTGAAAGAGAGGAGGACCCTCAAAAAGGTGGGTTGACACAGTAACGCTGCAATGGGCCCAAGTGTGTCAGGAAGTGTGAGGATGACACAGGATAGGACAGAGTGCAGGTCTATTGTTCATAAGGTCACTATGGGTCATACTTGATTCAATGGCACCTAGAAACAACACAACAACATGCCACTAGAATTGCTGATTCTTAAATTCACTCACTCGCTCATTGCTGTGGTATTGGAACTCATAGTTGACCCTCCAGCAAGTTTTCAGAAACTGAATCACACTGGAGATTACCCATCATTCTTCTTCCACAGGGCTGCTGATGGATTTGAACCCCCACCACCTTTCAAGCAGGACAACTTTCAATGGTAAATTACAGACTTTTTTCTTAACAAAAATTTTCATTGTGCCTTAGAGTTGCTATTATCTTCTCTGTTGGGGTATTTACCCCTATATTATAAAAAAAGAAATAAAAACTCAGAGAGATTGTATGGTTTGGTCAACACTGTATTGCTAAAGGCAGAATGCAGTTCAAAACCCAGGTTTTCTGGTACTCTCCATCCTGGGTCCTTTCCATCCACATCAAGATGTCAAATAAGATCATGTGTGCACAGGGCAGAGCCATGAGCTGCAGAAACAGGCCTAAAAATAGCAATGAGTAGGTCTCCAGGCTTTCCCCATAAAATGCTGATACCTGTACACAGTGCTTTTGGCACAGAACAGTAATAGTGATTCAAGTATAGACTCAACTCAGAGAGCTGGAGGACACACCAAACTCTACTGTAAGTGATGTACAGCAAAGAACGTTAGCTTCTTCTTCGCCTCCTTGTCCCACCAAAGCAAGCAGAGCAGTACAAGGAGGTGCGCCAGGGCTGGATTTTGCCCAGGCAGAGATGGGTTTGCATTCCAACTCTGTCCTAGCTGGTATCTTAAAACCTTTTGCCTCTGTTTTCTAAGCTTATTTCTCATCTGCAAAAAGGACATGGCAGTAATCTTGAGCCTGAGAGATGCTGTACAAATAAATGAAATGATGCATATATAAAGGACTTCAAAAAACTGAAACTCACTGACAATGAGTTAGGACTGACTGATAAGCGAACCTCAGGTGAGTTTTCAGAGGCAGTAAATAACATAGCAGGAGACTGCCCTTCCTTCTTCAAAGCAGCTGGTGGATTCAAACCACTTGCCTTTAGTTTGGCAGCACAATTCCTTACCCATGAAGGCCATCAGAGGCACTATCACTGATAAGTGGCACTAACTCAGCACCAAGCCATATCCCTAGCACAGCATACAGTGATACTTCCCTCCACATCTTCCTTCCTCTACCACACAGGGAAAGGTGGAGCCTTTCAAATATCTTTCTAAGTCTTGAAAATAAGTGCCTATCGAGGCTAGAGTCACGCTTGGGTATTGGTTGTTGCCTTGGTGTGCTAGAGCTTTCGAAGAGTAATTGCTGACCTTGTTCACTGGCTGTGGGTCTTGGGGCACAATTTGTCACCAGGTTAGTGACATGTATCAGATTGACCTTTAAGACTGTTAGCCATCCAGGTTATTTTGGAAAGCTTGGTATGAGACATTACCAACTGAAGAGGAATCAGGGCTTCTGCCCAACTGTTAACCTGGCCAGATTAGGGACTTTGGTCAGTGAGCAGACCAAGGGTAAATGCTGCAAAAAACAAGACTGGAGCTGCTCCCATCATTGATGTGGTTTGATCGGGTTACAACAAAGTTTTGGGGAAGGGAAAGCTCCCAAAGCAACCAGTCATTGTGAAGCCAAATTCTTCAGCAGACGAGCTAAAGAGAAGATTAAGGGTGTTGGGAGGGCCTGTGTCCTAGTGGCTTGAGGTTGTGTTAATTACATGGAGGTTGGTTAATTAAATGTTTTTCCCTTAAGGTCTGATCTTTGGTGGCATCTATACCTATATCACTCCTCCTGCAGGTAATGCTGAGCACCATCAGGATCTCTAATATGGGACACCTGTTGTCCTGCTGATAGAGATGGATTCGCACTTAAGAGGTTTGGGTCATTATCTAATAAAACACTTGACTTATAAAGTGGGGGAGGGGGAAGAAGAAAGTGCCCTAAGGTGAGAGGTAAGAACTTTTTTCTCCCACACCTCCAAAACAAACCACCCATGAAAGGGTTGCTCTTTGTCTACCGTAAGTAATTTTCCTGATGAGTTTCAAAGGGAATCAGAAAGATTTCTTTATGCTTGTTAGAGAAGCCTGGTTGCCCTCTGACTGCAAGTCAGGACAGATACAGCTCAAGAGGGTGATTTCAACTGGAGGGACTGGGCCCACAGCCAGATCACAGAGGTTCTGGAGGGAACATGGAGAGGCTAAGAGAGGACCAGGTCTAGTCTGTCCGTAGTCGCTCTCCTAAAGAGGTAGGTGAAGTAGAAGCAGAGGACACATTGAAGTCAGGAGCAATCGCAAGTTGGGAAGGATGTGAACTACCTTTATAGGGAAACAAGTCAAGTGAGAGAAAACTGGGGGAAAGGGTAGAGATGTACGTGTAGAATCTTGTCAATAAGAAAGGGAGTCACATTGATTGTTGGTTGTGTTTTGTTTTTTTTTTAATGTTGAACCATCCTTCTAGTACCCACTCATGTTCAAGCAGCTTTGTTCGCAATAGCAAAGAGCTGGAAACAACCCAAGTGCCCATCAACAAACAAATGAATGGAGAAGCGCTGGTATATTCACACAGTGGAATACTATGCAGCATTGAAAAACAAGGAACACATGAAATATTATGCAAAATGGATGACCCTGGAGAACATTATGCTGAGTAAAGTATCTGAGTCAGAAAAGGACAAATATTGCATAGGGCCACTGTTGTAAAATGGCACTGACATCAGGGTTGAGGGAAGACAGAAAAAGAGGGGAGGAATGATATATATTGCGTTGAAACAGGTGAGAGAGAGAACTGTATAAAAGAGATATATGAATGGGTATTCTTGTCATTACGGAAGTCCAGAGTGAAGGCTGCATAGTAGAGTGAACTTGGGGGGAGAGATTGCATAACAACGAAACAGTTTTTATTTTTCTTTTCAAGAAAAGTGAATGGGGGGAGGGGATGGGTAGGGAGAAAAGTGCAACAATGAATGACTGGAAACCCTAAGTCTCTGTAAACTTTCATTAAAATTAATTTTAAAAAACTTAAATTTAAAAAAAAAGAAAGGGAGTCAAGGTCATATGCCAGAGTTTAAGAAGGGGGGGAGGGGTCCCTTCTTGAAATTGAAAGGAATGGGCATAAAGATTTCAGGCCCAGACCAAGGTCAAAGGGAAAGGATTCAAAGAATATCAACATGTCAACAACAAAGGGAGTGAACAAGGCGAATTCTGGTGGCCTAGTGGCAAGAAGCTGCACTGCAATCCCAGAGATATGTGGTTCGAATCCACCAGATGCTCTGCCGGAGAAGGAGGGGGCCATCTCCTCCTGTACCCGTCAGATCCAATTTGACGGTACACACACACACACACACACACACACACACACACACACACACACA
>NW_006399787.1:20904884-20917036 GCF_000299155.1 Elephantulus edwardii | reverse complement strand
TACTCTTCTCCAGCACCACAGCTCAAAAGCATCCACTCTCCTTCTGTCCTCTCTAGTCATTGTCCAACTCTCTGATGCATAACAAGCGATTGCAAAGACCATGGCCTGTATCAGGTGCACCTTATTCTCCAGAGAGACACCGTTGCTCTTGAGTACCTTAGGGTGAGGTATTTCCCTGGTCTGTCCCTCTCCCTGTTTCTCTCTCTGCAGACCAAGGAATCCCTCCCGGGAGACCCCTTAATAAAGCTTCTTTGGCTTCCTTTCTTTCTCTGGTCCCTTACTTGAGTCCTTGGCCTTACGTCCAGTGTGAACACCTAACAAAAGAGACTAATCAAAGGAATGTGAACTTAAATAATTTATAATTCTTCTGTTGCAAGCAACAAAAACTGACTTTCACTAACTTAAATCTAAAAGGAGTTTATTGAGAGGACATGATTAGGCAGTTTACAGACTGGAAGAGAATGTTGGTAAACAGGCTTGCAAAGGGAAGGACCAGAATAGCTCTGGGGATCCAGGTTGGAGTTTGTTAGGTGCTACAGAGTCAATTTTGACTCCATGACCCCATGTGACAAAGCAGAACTGCCCTGCAGGTCTTCTTTGGTTATAAATCTTTATGGAAGGATATTACTAGGTCTTCCATGGAGTCTTGGGTGGGTTCAAACTGCTAGCTTTTGAGTCCACAGACAAATGCTTAACCATTTGTGCCACCCAGGTAGGTTCCTTGGGAATCAAGGCAATGGGAAGTAATTGGAAGTTTCCTTGGAGCTCCACTGCCAGAACCAAATGGATCTTTTAGTATCTCCTCTGTCCACAGTGGTCTCTGGTGGCCAGCTCAGTGTAAAGGAGTCAACTTTGCCTCGCTGAATTATGTACCACTTTGGGGACAGAGAAAGGTTCATCAAGACCCCCTGATGTATAGTCCTTCCAGCTCTGGACACAAGGAACGTGAACAAAGGAAACTCAAGGTATGCTTCCAAAAAGAAAGAGAAAAGCTGTTAAACAAGCAGTGAATGCCCATCACCTGAATGAGCAAGCAGCGTGGGGAATTGAAACCCAGCTCACTGTCTTCTTTGGGAGGTTCTTGGCAAAGAGAGAAGGCAGAGAGAAACAGGTAAGTCTTTAAAAAGCAGCAGGAGGTTCTGGAAAGTATTCGGGCAGGAAAGTCTAAATTCCTGACCAACTTTCTCAGGCTGGGGTGGGTAGAGAGCTGGAGATAGGCTTAAAAAAAAATAAAATTGTGGACTTTGTACAATTGTGAGTTCTGCTCAGGAGTGAGCGAATTGTGATAAGGAGAGTGAGTGCAAAATGTTATTAAGGATAGCCTTGAATGTTTACAACATGTGGACATAAGCTGGGAAAGAGTACCAGTGGAGAGAAAAGGCATATCCTTTCTCAGGAATTCTCAGGAATATGGTCAAGTGGCTTGCTGGTTCATCAGACGGTTTGATCACCACATGTCCATGTGGGAAAGGGATGTGCACTTAGACAGAACACTCAGAGAAATGTGTATCTTCCTAGGAAGCTCTGGTGGTCTAGTCTATAGGGAGTTAATTCAAAGGCTGTGCCTCTCTGGCAGTTCGAACCCACCAGCTTTTTTCCCCAAGGGAGAAAGATGGGTAATCAATCTCTCTTCCCTTGCAATTTACAAGCTCAGAAACCCAGGGGTGGATCAGCTCTGAGTCCGTTCCAACTTGACAGCAGAGAGTGACTTGAGACTTCGGGGATATTTAAGTCAAATCCTCTTTTTTCTTTTCAGTTCTACATTAGGATTATGCAGTATTCATGAACACCTTGAGCCTGAAAATAAAGAGCTCACGATTCTGTAATAATGTGAGTTCATCCATAAAGCATTAAGACATTAATGTGTGCACATTAAGACGGCCCTGAAAATGAGTGCAGGCTCCTAAATCTAGCGATAAATTAAGAGTGGAAAGGGAGGGCCAATGCGAAAAGAACTCAGAGTAAAAACGTGAACACAAATCCAACTACACCACTTCATACGCTTTAAATATGAGGTTACCATGCAGGCTGCAAATCTTTTAGGGGCGCAGAGATGATTCTGAAGCTTGGAAATTTGGAAATTATAAAGAATGTCCCCTCACCCCCTAACTCCCTGCTGGCTCCTCTCATTTCCGACTCAGCAGTCAGCCCAGGTGCTGGGCAAATTTAAAAGAATTTCTGCCCTGGAGATTAGAAACCAAACTCCAAGCTGGCCACCTCCCCTCCGTGCCTTCCTTTGCCAGTATACTAGCTTAGCCGTCTGAGGAGGGACAAAGGGGTATTGTTAAGGAGAGCCTGGTTATGAGAAGGCTTTGCAACTGAAAGCTTTCATGCTGCTATCTAAGCCATTCTCCTGGGAGGGGTGGGGGCACACTGTGTGCCTGTCCCGAGATCACTGTATCACTTCAAAGGGAGAACTTCAGCCAGGCACAGCGATGGCAGAATAGCTTGGAACTTGGCAACATTACTAGGTTAAGAATTTCTATCATGACATCTTATCCAAGCTCCTGTACTCTGGTCCCACTACGTCCAGGGTTGGACTGGGAGTGTATGGGGGTGGGGGGAGGTGTGTGTGGAACCAAACAAACAAACAAAAAAAGCCAAGACAGCTTTCTTTGGGTAGATACAATACAGTCTCTAAACCAAAGATTTCTCCCATAGTCTCTGGCTGACAGGTAGCTTAATTTAGGGAGTGGAGAAGGTGGCAGGTGTGGATCATATCACAGAGTAGTAGGGTAAAACCTCCCTGTATTCTTTCTTCACCCTTGTCTAGGTCCAAAGGCTCAGTGTCTCTGCAGTTAAGGCATTTGGCTATTAATCTAAAGGTCAGTAGTTCGCACTCAACAACCACTTCAAGGGAGAACGATGAGGTAGGTAGTCTGCTTCTGTAAAGACTCCGGCCTTGGAAACCCTAGCGGGCAGTTCTACTCTGTCCTACAGGGTTGATGAGTTGGAATCTACTCTGTGGAAGTGGTTTTGGTTTGGGGTTTGTCTGAGTCCTTCTAGGAGAACTCTGACCTTTTCAGGAAAGGTTGTATAAACTTGAGAGCTGATGACCCCAGGGGTCTTGATCTTGCCTAGAAGGTTAGTTTACTTGAGTTGATCTCGTTAATCTCAGAAGCTAATTGTTAATATATATTTCTTTAATCTCTGCTCTCATGTAACACTGTGTTTTTTTAGAGACTGGACTTCTGACTCCAAAGAATTTATCATTCAACCCACAACCATTAGTATGCCATGCACTATGCTAAGGATTAGGGTCATGCAGATTTGAATGTGGCACATATAGGGTCCACGAACAACCCAACATGCCCATAAAGAAGCACTGCCTATGCTCCCCATGGCTGCTTTAAACCCTGCTCCTCCTGGGTAGTGGAAGTCCGTGATGATTCAGATGGGCTGTTTCCATGGCCAGGCTCCATTTCCACATGTTATTTGTAAATTCTCTGGTTTTAGACTGAAAATTAAGGGATGCTTGCAAATTGACACACTTCCTTCTGTCAAAAGATTTTTTTTGCCTCTTTCTTTGTTTCACAGCATTGATCCTAGTCTGCTTGTTCCTATGAACTTCAGTCTTGATAACAGACCTGAGAAAGAATGTTGAGAGCTCATACTATCTTCAGTGGAATGTCTTCACATCCATGGGTAGCAGTGTTAGTAAGAGAATATAGCAGAGGGGTCCAGGGACAGGGAGGGAGGGATAGTGGGTTCCCAGTGGCACACAGGAAGAACACAGAAGGAGTGTTTCCTTTGCTCTGGAACTGACAAGTCTGTGGCTAAAATTGATAGACTAAGAGGGGATCTGAATGTTAAATGATCCAGGAGGTATCAAAAGAAGATGGAAGGAATATACTGAGTCATTGTACCAAAAGGAATTGGCAGATACAGAAGAATTTAATGAAATAGCATTTGAGCCAGAGCCTATGGTGATGAAGGCAGAAGTTCAAGCTGCTTAGAAGGAAATAGCAAAAAATAAGGCCCCCGGAATAGATGGTATAGAAATTGACATATTTCAGCTAACAGATGCTGCCGTGGATGTGTTCACCAAGTTGTGTCAAGAAATCTGGAGAACAACCACTTGGCCAACTGACTGGAAGAGGTCTATATTTGTTCCCATCCCAAAGAAGGGTGACCCAACTAAGTGTGAAAACTACAGAACAATATCATTGATTTCACATGCAAGCAAGATTCTACTAAAGATTATCCAAAAACGACTGGAACAGTACATCAGCAGAGAACTGCCAGAAGTCCAGGCTGGGTTTAGAAGGGGTTGTGGTACTAGGGATATTGTAGCTGATGTTAGATGGATCTTAGCTGAAAGCAGAGAATACCAGAAGAATGTCTATCTTTGTTTCATTGATTATGCAAAGGCATTTGACTGCGTGGATCATAACAAACTGTGGCTGACTCTGAGAAGAATGGGAATCCCAGAACATTTAATCGTGCTAATGCGAAACCTATACTTGGACCAAGAGGCAGTCGTCAGAACAGAACAGGGCAACACTGCATGGTTCAAAATTGGGAAGGGTGTACGTCAGGGATGTGTCCTGTCTCCATACCTTTTCAACCTGTATGCAGAGCAGATTATCCGAGAGGCGGGGCTCTATGAGGAGAGGCGTGGCATTAGGATGGTGGACGATCTATCAACAATCTGCGTTATGCAGATGACACAACCTTGCTCACTGAAACTGAGGAGGACCTCATGCACTTACTGCAGAGGGTCAAGGACTGCAGCCTTCAATATGGACTGAGGCTCAATGTCAAGAAGACAAAAATTCTCACCACTGGACCAATCGGTAGCATCAGGCTGGATGGCGAAGAGACTGAGATTGTTCACAGCTTCCGTTTGCTCGGCTCCACGGTCAACGCTCTTGGCACCAGTAGCCAGGAAATAAAAAAACGTATTGAGATGGGAAAGTCTGCGGTTAGGGACCTCTCCAAAATACTCAAGAGCAACAGTGTCTCTCTGGAGACTAAGGTCCGCCTGATACAGGCCATGGTTTTTGCAATCACTTGTTATGCATCAGAGAGTTGGACAATGACTAGGGAGGATAGAAGGAGAATTGACGCCTTTGAGCTGTGGTGCTGGAGAAGAGTATTGAATGTACCATGGATTGCCAAGAAAACAAACAGATTCCTCATAGAGAGGATTAAACCAGGCTGCTCCTTGGAGGCAAGGATTCTGGGGCTTCGTCTGACATATTTTGGACATGTTGTAAGGAGAGACAGGTCTTTGGAGAGGGACATCATGCTGGGTAGAGTGGAGGGACAGCGCAGGAGGGGAAGACCCTCTATGAGGTGGATTGATTCAGTGACTGGGGTAATCGGGATGGGTGTGTCAGAGGCAATGAGATTGGCACAGGATAGAGCACGATTTAGGCCTGTTGTACATGGGGTCGCTATGAGTCGCTAACGACTAGACGGCACATAACAACAACAACAACAACAACAAGAGGGGATCTGGTTGATGAAGCTTCATCTTGTACCTGTAAGTGACCAGTAAGTTGTTTTATGATGGAAAATTAATACTATCCCATGCTCTTGACAGTTTACCTTTTTAAATCCAAATTCATGTTCTAGAAAGACCTGGGCCCTGTAACCCCACCCTCTTTCCTGACTACAACTCTTTCACCAGCACTGAGGGGAACTGGGTGAAGGCAGGGCTCTAGGGAAGTCAAAGGCTAGGAGCAGGAGGATCTCTAGGAGTTAGAGAGCATGGGCAGATGGGAGCAAGTGTGGAGGGGAAAAGAGGAGCTCCTCAGGATTTCCTCTCAAAGTCATTCAGACTGCAGCTCCCACCCCAAACTTTAAGTAGTCTGGCCTCTGGACTTTACCCAATGATCCTCCTGTTCTTTCTTTAAGTGGATAAAACAGCTGAGTACATCATTTTCCTTGCAAGATATGAACTAGGCTTGGATGAGAACTAGACCCAACTTAACTCTGTCCCCAGACTGTGTCTGCTGCCTTCAGATATGGGCAACTGCCAGACCACAAAAACATACTGTATAATAGGAATCCAGTAATGCTGTTGTGGTCATAGCTTAATTGCTTTGAAGAGATAACCGATCTGGGCTCTATTAAAAGTATACGAGTCTCCACCAATCTGAACATTTGCTCCACCCCCACCTCCAGGCCCTGCTTGCCATTTACCCCTCCCAGTATTTTTAGTCCACTGGAGGCAGTGACTCAAAGGAATTGGCATTAGCTGGATGGATAGGAAGCTATGAGGGTAACTCCGGGCTCTCTGACTGACAGGTTGTGGTTTTATTGGGTTGGATGTCAACTTCTCTGCATCTCAACTTTCTTTCTTACTGATGAGATCAATATTCATAAAACATTATAATAGCTTTATCAGAAATTATAATTCAGGGAGCTCTGGTGGTCTACTGGCAAGAAGCTGCGCTGCAATACTGAAGGCTCATGGTTTGAACCCACCAGATGCTCCGATGGAGAAGGAGGGCCAATCTCCTCCTGTGCCAGTCGGATCAATTTGACGACACACACACACACACACACACACTTAAAGGTGTTCACATAAAATAGAAAGAACAAAGTCAAAACTAACACCGTGATATCAAATTTCTACACTCAAAGACACTTCTGTTAATTAGGGGGAAACCTCCTGCCTATTTTTAGGGGTAGCTCTGGTGGCTTAGAGATAAAGAGTTGTACTTCTAACCCCAAGGCACATGGTTTGGATCCACCAGAAGCTCCCAGGGAAAAAAAGATGGGCATTGAGCTATTTACCACCTCTGAAAACCCACTGGAGAGGCGTCTATGAGTCAGTACCAACTCAAAAATACACAGCAGCAGCCTATGATTCTAGGGAACTCTAGTGGCTTAGTGGTGACGAGTTGTGCTGCCGACCCAAAGGCGTCATGCTGAACTCCACCAGCTGCTCCACAGGAGGCGCCCTCTCCTCCCAGGCTGTTTACTGCCTCTGAGAACCCTCTGGAGGATCAGCCGTGAGTCAGTTCCAACTCGAAGGAACAGAACAACACCTATCTTTATACACATGTTGTTGTTGTTGTTGTTCTGTACCATCAAGCCAGAACCAACCCAAAGCTGAGCCTATAGCCGCAACTGTAGGTCTCTCTCCATGTTTAGAACAAAGAAAAAGAATGAACAACGAAGATTCATAGAGACAATTGGTACAAAAAAAAAACAAAAAACCCCTAATGAACCACTTGAGCTTCAGCTTCCGCGGCCCTGGAATCAGAAGAACCAGATGGAGTCTGGCTATCTACCACAGTCAACCACACATAGGATCTCAGTTGGAAGTCCTGGACGAAGTAGGGGAAATGTAGAAAAAAATTCAAAACCCAAAACTCCCAGACTTAGTGGTCTGACAGAGACTAATGGAAACTGTGGGTCTATGGCCTCAGTCATCCTTTGAAACTGGGGGGGGGGGAACTCACCCCCTTGACCCATCGTCCCCAAGCAGTAACTGAAAGTCATTGCCAATGAGCCAGAACCAACTTGACCAACTCTGCAGCAGGTTTTCAAAGACTGTAAATCACACAGGAGAAGGCTGCCCACTTTTCTTTCATGGAGTTATTGATCGATTTGAGCCCACCTACCTTGGGTCTGGCAGTGTAACCCTCTACCAGAATTGGTAGGGAGGTGGTTAAGCCACTAGGACTCCCTAGCAGCCAAACAATAAACAACGAGCACTCATGCCTGAGAGGTATTCACGTCATAGAAAAGCCAGCTATAAGGTCATAAAGGTAGCACTTCCCCAAAGAGAAAGAAGGCAGAAAGGAGTAGGACAGGATTAATGAGACCAAGAGTCACAAGTAGGAGGACAAGGGTACTTATAACATGGGTATTTGCAATCAATGTTATGAAACAAAAGGTGTATGAATGGTTATATGGAAAACCATTTTGCTTTGTAAATAGTAAACTTTAACTTAAATCACAAAAAAGTACTAAATCATCACTAATAGTTAAAACACACACACAACAAAACATCAAGAATCACAAATTGTTATGTCAGTGAAACCAGTAATTTGAAATGGAAGAAGTCCTAGAATAATTTTATAAATCACTACATCTATATGATAGAACTCTGGTGACCTAGTGGTAAGAAGCTGTGCTGCAATCCCAAAGACATGTGGTTCAAATCCACCAGCTGCTACATGAAAGGAGAATGGGGACTCTCCCATGTGATTTACAGCCTCTGAAAACCCACTGGAGGGTCAGCTGTCAGTCGGTTCCAACTCAACAGCATACAACAACAACTATATTTTTTTTTCTTCTTCCTTCTTGTGGTTTATTATTTACCCAAAATGTATATATTAAGAAATCTTTTTTAAAAAAGTCATTGTCATTTAGTCAGAACTGACTTACAGCTGCCTCGAGGGGTTTTTTGTTTTTTATTATGATTACTTATTTTAATAAAAATTTACAGAGATTTTTTATTTCCATTCATTCATTGTTGCACTTTTATCCCTGTTCATCCCTCCCCTCCAATCCGTTCTATTCCTTGAAAAGTAAAAGATAAATTCTTTCATTGTTATAAAATCCCTTCCTCCAAGTCCATTCCACTGTGCAGCCTTCATTCTGGACTCCTGTCATGACAGTAATACCTAATCATATATCCCTTTTAAACAGTTCTCTCTCTCATCTGTTTCAATGCAGTATACATATACATAATTTATCCCATCTTTCTCAGTCTCCCCCTGGCACTATACAGTATTTGTCCTTTTTTTCCCTGAGATATTTCACTCATCATGTCTTCCATTTTGGATAGTATTTCATGAGTTCCTAACAACAGCTCTATTGAGGCACTTGCTACAGAGGAACAAGGACTGTAGCCTTCAATATGGATTACATTTCAAGACAAAATAAAAAACAAACCAAACAAACAAAAATCCTTACCACTGGGCCAATTGGCAGCATTATGATAGATGGAGAAAAGATTGAAATTGTCAAAGATTTCATCTTGCATGGATCTACAATCAACACACTTGGTACCAGTAGTCAGAGGATCAAGAGATGTATAGCATTGGGAAAGTCTGATGTCAGAGAGCTCTCTAAAATCCTGTAGAGCAATGATGTTAGTTTAAAGACTAAGGTGCACCTAATTCAAGCCATAGACTTCCAATCACCTGCTATGCATCTGAGAGCTAGACAGTAAATAAGGACGACAAGAGAAGAATCTGTGCCTTTGAGTTGTGGTGCTAGAGAAAAATATTGAATATCCCATGGAATTCCAAAAGAACAAATAGATATGTCTTAGAGAAAGTGAAGCCAGAGTGTTTCTTAGATGTAAGGATGGAGAAGCTCCATCCCATATACTTTGGGCATTGTTGTTAGGAGAGGCTATTCTTTGGAGAGAGGCATCATACTTAAAAAGGTGGAGGGTCAGTGAAAAGAGGAAGATGCTCAATGAGATAAAATGGCACAGTGACTGCAGCAATGGACCTAAGTGTGTCAGAGATGAGGATGGCACAGGATAGGACAGGGTTCAGATCTGTTGTTCATAGGGTCTGCTATGAGTCTATTTGAGTCAATGACACTTTAATAGCAACAACCTCTATAAATGGCTTTCAAATCTTATGTGCATAATTATTTCACAGGCTTGAGTGGAAAAGTATATTTAGGGAAGTGTCTTATTCTATATGTTTTGATGGATTTATTAAATGTTTCTTCTCCAAGGAACCAGCAGTACCTTCTGTTCCACAGATCTGAGCTCATAAATGTGTGATTCCTGTGGCCAGAAAACCCCCATTTTCAGTCGCTAAGGAGTCTAGACACCATCTAAAGTATCATCCAGTGCCCAGTGTAGCAATTTGCAATGTTTGAAAGGAGCAACAGTTACACATCACTGGTTTCCATACTAAGACTGCCCTGTTCCACGGACAGCTTCCCCGTGTGAAATCTGTTAGATGTATTAAGATCGGTTCACTTCTACAGATTTTTAGGGCCCTGTCTGTGAAAATAAGCAACCAACAAAACTAGCATCTACCATTTTAGAAAGGTGCACTGCTCATACCACCTGTCTTCCAACTCCAAATTTTACTTCTACAGGAGCAAAGCTCTCTATTCAGGGGCTGCCTCCGCACTCCAGTGGAGTAACCTGGTTCTCACTCTGTGTCTTGCTGGTTTGTCTGGAGCAGAGCAAAGAAAATCTTCACCCGAAGCTTGAACTTGATGCAGAGGAGTCTGTCCTGTCCTCTGCCCAGGTGACTGGATGTGAGATGTCTAGAAAGAGCATCAGACAGATCATCTGTGCACGGTCACCCAAGGCCCTGTGCCTTGTAAAGGAGTGACTGCACACTGTCAGGGGCTAGTTTTCTGGAGCTTTGAAGGGAGAAAATCTTTCCACTTCCCTCTACCCCACTCCCCAACTTCACAGTGAGTCAGATTTGATTTGATGGCACTAGGTTTGGGTTTGGGTTTTTAATACCACTAACTTTTCCAGTCCCCTTCATTGAAACTACGCGAAATTGAGCAAGAACAAGGCATACAGAGCTTAAAGTCTCATTAACCACACAATGTGGTGATCAAAGCAGGCAGCGGTCAGATCAGAAGGGAACAGATAGGGCTGTAGGCATGGCTGGTTGTGGAAAGCCTTGGGCTCAGTCAGGATAGTTCACAAGCCATCTGGCCACCAGGTGGCGCTGGGACACAGTGGTGAGTCATGCTTAGGCCTAAAAGGGCAGACAGGTTAAACCATCTGGTAGAAGTCGTCTTTCCAGAAAGGAGCATGGGGAAAAAAAGCTTTCAGTAAGGTGTGAACCCTGGCAAATAAAAAGCTAAACTTATTATCATCAAGTCGAACTCATTAATGACCCTATAGGTCACAGCAGAACTGCATCATGGGTTTTCCAAAGCCGTAATCTTTATAGGAGCAGGTCACCAGGAGCAGAGCACTTGCTGAGATAAAGTATTGACAACTGACCTTTTGATTAGCAGCTCAGCTCTTAAGCACTCACTGTATCATCAGCGCTCCTAATCTAGCACCAAAGCCAAAAACAAACCCATTGCTGTCCTGTTTCCAATTCACACTAATAGTCTACCTATAGGACAGGACAATACCATTCCATAAGGTCTCCCGCACAGCAATTGATGGATTTGAATAATTGTAAAAAGAGTGGCAGTATGGAGTTGGCCAAGTTTGACCTCTATTAATTCCACCAAGGGAAACCGTTCCCATCAGTGACATCCATAATACAAAATCAATTCCCAGAGGATCAGACATGGCCTCCACATTCCCACACCTAATTGTACTACTATTTTCAACAGTAATCATACTGCTCTACTTGTTGTTTGTTGTGTGTAGTCAAATCAACTATAATTCATAGCCATCCTGTGAACAACAGCTGTGGACCTTGCCCTATACTGTGTCATCCTCACCTTCTCCCACACACTTGAGCCTATTGTCAGTCACAGAGTCTGAAATCCATTGTAACTGCCACACAGACCTCACAGAACTATACTTACCTATTATATAGGGTTTGGTAGGGAAATTAGCAGGTTATAATTCAAGTTGGCAACAGGATACAATTCCTCACTCAAGATAGCTTCTCAGGCATGCTCACAGGCCTTTTGGCTTTCAGCCTTACGGTTTATGTCAGTGTTACAAAGGTCTCTTGTCAGTTGACTACAACTCATAATGAGCCTATGAACAACAGATCTGAACCTTGTCCTATTTTGCACTATCCTCATCACTGAAATACTGGAGCCCATAGTTACAGTCAATGTGTCAATTCATCTCATCTAGGGTCTTTCTTTTGCTGACTCCACCTTTACAAGAAAGATGTCTTTTTCCAAGGACCATGGTCACTTCTAACAATGTGCCAAAATATGTGAAATGGAGCTTTACCATCCTTGCCTCTAAGGAACACCCTGCCTGCACTTTCTCCAAGACTTTCTTGTCCTTTTTGTAGTCCATGGGTATTCAGTACTCCTCCAAGACCACAACTCAAAGGCATTGATTCTTCTGTCATCCTCAGTCATTGTCAACTTTCAACACACAACTTTCAGATGCATGGTCTTCTAAAGACCATGGCTTCCCAGAGGTGCACTGTTCAAATCCACCAGATGCTCTGCTGGAGAAGGAGGAGCAATCTCCTCCTGTACCAGTCAGATCTGATTTGACGGTACACACACACACACAAAATAATAAAATAATTTTTTTTTAAAAA
>NW_006399787.1:20899570-20904694 GCF_000299155.1 Elephantulus edwardii | reverse complement strand
GGTGCCAAAGGTGTTGATTGTGGATCCAAGAAAGATTAAATCATTGACATCTTCAATTTTCTCTCCATCTATCATGATGCTGCCTGTTGGCCCAGTCGTGAGGATTTCTGTCTTCTTAACGTTGTGATGCAATCCATATTGACTGTTGTAGTCTTTGATCATCTGTAGCAAGTGTTTCAAGTCCTCTTCTTTTTCAGCAAGCAAAGTTATGCCACCTGCATAGTGCAGACTGTTAATGAGTCTTCTTCCATTCTGATGCCATTTTCTTCTTCATAAAGTCTAGCCTCTCAAATTATTCGCTCAACATACAGTTTGAATTGTTGTTAAATACCATTGAGTGATCTACGATTCATAGCAACCTTATGAACAGTGGCTCTGAAGCCTGCCGTATCCTAGGCCATCCTAAGCATCTCATTCACATCACATTCAAGCCCACTGTTACAGTCACAGTGTCAATCTATCTTGGTAAAGGCTTTCTCTCTTTGGCTGACCCTCCACCTTTCCAAGCATGATCTCCTTTTCCAAGGACTGTCCCCTCCTAACAACATGCTCAAAGTATATCAGAAGTTTCTCTATCCTTGTCTCCAAGGAGTACCCTACCTTGACCTTTTTTTTTATATATTTACTTGTTTGCTTGGCACTACATGGAATACTAAGGACTCTTCAACACCACAACTCAAAGGCATCAATTATTCTGTCTTTCTATTCATTGTCCAATTTTCCAAAGTATAGGAAGTGATGGAAAAGGCAATAGCTTGAATTAGGCACCTTGATCTTCAGACTGACATATCATTCAAGGGGGCTTTGGTGGCCCAGTAGATAAGGAGCTGTACTGCCAACCCAAAGTCACAAAGTTTGAATCCACTCGTTGCCCTTCAGGAGAAAGATGGACAGTCATTTCCCCTGTGATTTACAGCCTCTATAAACCTGCTAAAGGGTCAGCTATGAATAATTTCTCACTTCACAGCAATGACTTTGACTTTTGACAGGTATGCAGAAAGGATACAACCCTGACACATACCTTTACTGATTTTAAACCATGCAATGTTCCTTTGCTCTGTTCAGACCATAAGGGTTTGTGTTTGGTTTTTTTTTTTTATCTGAGTGTAAGATTCACAGGAGCACAACCTGAGTATTCTTGAACTCCCATTCTTCTCAATGTTAGCCATAATTTGTTATGATTCACACTGTCAAATGCCTTTGTGTATTCAAAGTTTTGAAACTTCTCAAAGTTCTGTTTGTCCTGCCAATTATGACATATTCCCTCAGTCCTCCAGGAAACGTGGGCAAAAGTCCCTGATGCTGGCTTCACAGAGCAACAATCCCAAGTCAACTCTGCCTCATGTCAGTCTCTGGTTCTCCGCTGAGTGTGCTGCTGCTCTTGTGTAGATCCCAGGCTGACCGGCACAGGAATCTCTGGCCCCAAAGGATGCACTCTCTGTTTCCTCTTCCTTGCTGATAGTGAGATATCCATCTTTGCTGCTAAACTCGCCCAGTTTGAACTGGGTGAGGTGGGAAACATTGACCAATCCCATAATGATTATTTAATACACACCCTAGTTCAAGTTCTTGCCTAGTCATGTGGTGAAAGTCAAAGCCAATAGCTAGGAAAACTATTTTGAATTATAAACTCATGACATCACAACCATTGACCTTCTGGTCAGCATCCAGGAATTTAAATCACTGATTCACCAGAGCTTTTCCCGTAGTCTATTGTTGTAGGCACCATCAAGTCGAGTACAACCCATAGCAGCCTCATGAATAACAGATCTAAACCCTGTCCTATCTCATGCCATCTTCACAATATCTAACACACTAGATCCCATTGTGGCAGTCAGTGTGCCAATCCACCTGGTTAAGGGTCTTGCTCTCTTTTGCCGACCCTCTACTTTCCCGAGCATAGTGTCTAGGAAATGGTTGAATACACTGCAGTGTTAGTTATTAGAAGCAGGAGTGGCATCCACTTCCTGAACAACATGCCTCCAGAAACTCTATGAACTTTAATATAAAAAGGCTTCAGGTCTTTTGTTCATAGGGTTGCTATGAGTCATGCTTCAGTTCAAGACAATCAACAGCAACAACAATATTAGTTAGCAACTAGATGAAAAAAAGAATGAATAAATAAATGATAGCTCATTCAAATACTTTTAAAAACCATGTTCTAAAAAAACCCCAACACTCTCCCTGCGCCACCTTCACGACAGCAGCTCAAGGAGTCTCTATGGGGAAAGCTAATTTTCTTCCTACCTTGTACCCTTCAGCATGTCCAATTCCTGCTCTCTTCCAGTCTCACTTAGATAGTGACTCTAAGAGTCCCTGACCAAACCTATATTGACCCTGGTTTCCCCCAGAGATTCTGCATCCAGACTTCTCTGTATAATCTTAGGCCCACTTAGCTCTCTGCTCTGGAAACAGAGGCTGGACAGGTTGTAGCCCTAAGCCTCCTCAGATTCTGAGAGTCCTTTCTTTTTCCTCTTGCCCTTTTACTCTTCCTAGAGGCCCTGAAAGCAGAAGGAGGTCTCAAATGGAACAAAAATTATCCCTCTGACACAATAGTTAAAGTGCCTGAGTGCTAACCAAAAAGTGAATGGTTCAAACCATAAACACCTGGAAGGAGGGAATTAATAAATTTATAAACCCTACAAGGCAGCTCCATCTGACCTAGAGTATCAGTATGAGTTGGAATCAACTCAGCAGTCATGGGTTGGGTTGGGCCGAGTTTTGGGTGAATTAAGTCCCTCTCAGGGTGGCACTAATTTTTTGTACTGTACAAGGGTCACCATGAGTTGCAATAGACTCAAATGGAATGGGTTTGTTTGGGGTTTGTGTTTTTCTAATCCACCAGTTGCTCTGAGGAAGAAGGTTGAGCAATCTCTCATGTGATTTACTACCTCGGAATACCCACCTTAGGGTCAGCGAAGAATTGGTTCCATCTCAATGGTACACAACAACCACCCAAACACTAGTGTTTTGTTTTCTTCTTTTACTCTTTTTTTTTTTAAAAAAAAATATTATTTGTGTGTGTGTACCATCAAATCAGATGTGACCGGTACAGGAGGAGATTGCCCCTCCTCCAGCACAGCATCTGATGGTATCAAACTGCATACCTCTCGGGTTGCAGTGCAACTTCTTGCCATTAGGCCACCAGAGCTCTCCAACATTATTTTAAACCCTGGTGGCAGTTCTGCCACAGAAAAGAAAGCAAGAAAGCAATAAAAAAATAACAACTTTTCTTTAGTAACATTTTAAAAATGAGAAATGTCTTGTTGCTCCAGAGGTACAGTTTTGAGGAAAGCCTCCGTATCAAGTTTAAATCCTTATAAATGTCCTGGTTTGCCTCTGCATCTTACACTCTTTAGTGGAGCATCACTTCCTTCTATTAAAATATCATTCTGACCTTGTATCAAGAATAACTTTGTCAAAGAATGAGAAGAAAATTTTTAACTGTTTTAGCCTGTCACTAAATTACAGGGAACTCTGGTGGGCTGCCTGCTGAAAGTGAGGAGGACCTGAAGCACTTGCTGCAGAAGATCAAAAACTACAGCCTTCAATATGGATTACATCTCAACGTCAAGAAAATAAAAGTCCTCAACACTGGGCCAAAAGGCAACATCATGACAGTCGGAGAAACAATTGAAACTATTAATTATTTCATGTAACTTGGATCCACAATCAACACTATTGGTACCAGCATTCAGATCAGAAGATATATTGCTTTGGGCAAGTCTGTTGTCAGGGACCTCTCCAAAATACTGAAGAGCAGTGACGTCACTTTGAAAACTAAAGTGTGCCTCATTCTGTCCATGGTCTTTTCAATCACTTGCTATGTATCTTGGAGTTAGACAATGAATAAGGAAGACAAAAGAATAGATACCTTTGAGGTGTAGTGTTGGAGAAGAGTGTTGAATACCCCTTGGACTGCCAGAAGAATAAACAGGTATGTCTTGGAAAAGGTGTAGCCAGAGGCCTCCTTGGAGGCAAGGATGGCAAAGTTCTTATGCTTTAGACATGTTGCTATTCCTTGGAAAGGGGCATCATGCTGAGAAAAGGGGACAGTCAGCGAAAGAGAGGAAGATCCCCATAAGATGGACTGACATGGTGACTGCAGCCATGGGCTCAAGTGTATCAGAGATCATGAGAATGGCACAGGCTAGAACAGGGTTCAGATCTTTTGTTCATAGGATCACTGTGAGTCGTACGCAACTCAATGGCGCCTAACAATTGGTCACCTAGTGACAAGAAGCTGTGTTGCAATCCCAGATGCACACGGTTTGAATTCAACAGTTGCTCCGTGGGAGAAGAATGGGAAGTCTCCTCCTGTATAATTAACTGCTTCTAAAAACCTGCTGGAGGGTCAGCTATGAGTCTATTATAACTTGACAGCATACAATGACAAATTTCTGCTAGGTTTGCTCTGAATCACAGACTTTCTTATTTCACCATCTCCTTCCCTTCTCTACATTATGTGCTCAATTATTATTCCTGAGGCAGTTTAGTTTAGGAAAGCCAGCATTCAGCTAATATAAACATTTCAAGATGAAAGAAGATACCCTAGCCTGGCTGAGCAAATTACTCAAGAAGCTGGAATTTATGAAGAAGAATGTGACATCAGAATTGGAGGAAGACTCAGCTGCATATAATAACCTGTTTAGTGCAGATGACACTACCTTGCTTGCTGAAAGTGAGGAGGACTTAAAATACTTGCTGCAGAAAAATCAAAGATTACAACCTTCAATATGAATTACATCTCAACATCAAAAAAACAAAACTCCTCACCACTTGACTAATAGATGACATCATGATAGAGGAAGTAAAGATGGAAGTAGGCAAGGGTTTCATTTTACTTGGATTCAGAATCAACACCAGTGGAAGCAGCAGTCAAGTAATAAATGTGTGTTACATTAGGGAAATCTGCTGTCAAGGGTGTCTTGGCTAACAAGCAAAGATTTCCATGGATTAAGATAGATAGAGGAAAGATTGAAATTGTCAACAATTTCATCTAGTTTCAATCTCTAGTCAATACCCTTGGTATCAGCAGTCAGGAAATCAAAAGACATGTCATAATGAGAACATCAGCTTTCAAGGACTTCTCCAACATGCTGACGAATGGTTGTTGTTGTTGTT
>NW_006399787.1:20873946-20876311 GCF_000299155.1 Elephantulus edwardii | reverse complement strand
AGACAGAGCTTCAAATCCTCGACTCAAGGAGAAACTTGGTTTCACCGTCTCCAAAACAGACCTGTTTGTTCTCTTGGCAGTCCATAGTATGTTCAATACTCCTCCAGCACCACAACTCAAAGGCATCAATTCTTCTTTTCTAATCCTTATTTATTGTCCAGCACTCTGATGCAAGTAATTGTGAATACCATGGCCCGGGATCAGGTGCACCTTAGTCTCTAAACTGGCATCATTGCTCTTCAGCATTCTAGAGAGGTTCCTGACAGCTGATTTCCTAATGCAACTCATCTTTTGATTTCTTCATTGCTGATGCCAACAGTGTTTGTGGAACCAAGCAAGCTGAATTGTTAACAACCTTAATCTTTTCCCCATCTACCTTGGTGCTGCCAATTGGATCCAACCACTGTTAATAGACCAAATTTACTTAAATACAAGGTTTATCTGAAGCCTCATCTAATCTTCTCCACTTCAGTGGCCTTGGCTGACCCTTAGAATTGTGACAAAGAGCCCTGGCAACACAATAATTACATTTAGCTGCTAATAAAATGGTTGGAGGTTCACACTTGTGCAATAGCTCTTCAAGGGAAAAACCTGTTGACTGGCTTCCATATGCAGCAAATCTACTCTGTTTTATGTCTGATTTGGAATTGACTCAATACTACTCATCAACAAATGGGGAAAGTTGATGATGTTTTTACTTCTCTCTCTGATCCTTTCTCCACACCTATCTAGTCTGTATGCTGACAATTAAAAAACTGGACTATACAAAGGAGAATGTGACAACAGAATTGGAGGAAGACTCATCAACAACCTATGTTATATAGATTATCCAAAAGTAAAGATTACTTGAAACACTTCCTGAAGAAGCTCAGTAAGCTCAATATCCTATCCTATATCCTTCAGTATGGATTATATCTCGATATCAAGAAAACAAAAATCACCACTAGACCAATAGACAATATCATGATAAATGGAGACAAGACTGAGGTTTCCAACTACTTCTTTTTACTTAGATGCACACTCAACATGCATGTTAACAGAAGTCGAGAAATAAAAAGACTAAGTCCATTGGCAAACCCTGTTGTCGAGGCCCTTTCTGAAGTGCTAAGCATCAAGGGCATCAGTGTAAAGATTAAGATATGTCTGACCTAAGCTATAGTTTGGGGTTATTTTCTAATTGCTTCCTACGCATGTGAAAGTTGGATAATGAACAAGGGAGACTGAAGAAGACTTGTTGCCTTTGAATTGCGGTGTTGGTGGTGAATATGAAATATATGTCGTGGTATATATCATGGACTGCAAAAAGAATAAAGCATTCTGTCTTGGAGGAAGTGCAGGCAGGATGCTCTTTAGAGGTAAGAATGTTTAAACTTCGTGGCACATACTTTGGGTTTATTTTCAGTCCTTGGAAAAAGATATCATGCTGGGAAAGGTAGAGGGTCAGAGAAAAAAGAGGAAGACCCTCAATAAAATGGATTGACACAGTGAGCTTGAGCATGGCAGAGATCATGAGAGACGATGGCAAAGAATAGGGCAAGGCTCTGACCTGTTGTTCATAAGGCCACTATGAGTTACAGTTGACTTGACAGCACCTAACCACAAAGAACTCTGGTGATCTAACAATAAGAATCTATTCTAGGGAGCTCTGGTGGCCTAGTAGCAAGAAGCTGCCCTGCAATCCCAGAGGTACATGGTTTGCATCCACCAGATGCTCTGCTGGAGAAGGAGGGGCAATCTGCTCCTGTACCAGTCAGATCTGATTTGAAAGTACACACAAAAAGTAATAATTTTTTATTTTAAAAAAAGAATCTATGATGCAACCCCAACTGCACATGGTTTGAGTCCACCAGCAGCTCTGTGGGAAAAGGATGCAATCTCCTCCCGTGTGACTTACTGCCTCTGAAAACCCCCTATAAGGTCAGCCATGAATTGGTCCTGACTCAACAGCACACAACCGCAACAATGGAACACCACTTGGTTTAAAATCAGGAAAGGTGTGCATCAGGGTTGTGTCTTTTCTATCTACCTATTCAGTTTGTATGCTGTACAAATCATTTGAGAAGCTGGATATATGAAGGACAATGTGGCATCAGGATTGGAGGAAGACTCATCAATAACCTGTGCCACGGAGATGACACAACCTTGCTTTAAGAAAGTGAAGAGGACTTTAAGCATTTGCTGCAGAAGATCAAAGACCACAACCATGGATTATATCCAAACACCAAGAAAACAAAAATCCCCATCACTGAACCAGTAGGCAACATTGTGATACAGAACAGATTGAAGTTGTCAATGACTTCCTTTTAGTTGCATCTACAATCAACACTCAGGGTAACAGCAGCCAAGAAATCAAAAGACATGTTAC
>NW_006399787.1:20867755-20873846 GCF_000299155.1 Elephantulus edwardii | reverse complement strand
TCACTGAGTCAATCCACCTGGTTGAGGGTCTTCTTCTCCTTCACCAACCCTCCACTTTTCCAAGCATCATGTCTCTTTCCAAGGAATAACCCCTCCTAGCAATATGCCCAAAGTATGTAAGGCAAAGTCCCATCATTCTTGCCTCCAAAGAGCACTCTGGCTGCACCCTCTCCATGTCGTATTTGTTTTTTTGGCAGTCCATGGGATGTTCAGCACTCTTCTCCAACACCACGACTCAAAGACATCAATTCTTCTGTCATCCTTTTATTCATTGCCCAGCTCTCAGATATATAGCAAGTGACTGGAGAGACCATGGCCTGAATCAGATGCACTGTAGTCCTCAAACGGACATAATTACTCCTCAATAATTTAGAGAGGTCTTACCCAGTGCAATATGTCTCCCAATTTCCTGACTGCTGGTACCAATGATGTTAATGGTAGATCCAGGAAAGATGAAGTGTTAGTAAGTTGCCTATCAGTCCAGTGATAAGAATCTTTGTTTTCTTGACATTGAGATGCAATTCATATTGGAGGCTGTATTTTTTTTATCTTCTATAATAAGTGCTTCAAGTCCTCCTCACTTTCAGCAAGCAAGGTTGTGTCATCTGCATAACGCAGGTTATTGATGAGCCTCCCTCCGACCCTGATGCCACATTCCTCTTCATAGAGTCCAGCTTCTTGAATAATTTGCTTTCTGGGGAGGTGTGTGGGGTGGTAATTTCATCTATCTGATAAATCATAAAACAATAAACTCTATCAGTCAGTTCTCCACCCCACCCCAAAAAGTTGGACAATGAATAAGAATGGCCAAAGAAAAATTGATGACTTTCAGTTGTGTTGTTGAAGAAGAGTACTGAATATTATGGACTGCCAAAAGAACAAACAGGTCTGTCTTGGAGGAAGTACAGAGTCCTCTTTATAAGCAATAATGGTGAAACTTTGTTCCACTTACTTTGGGCATGTTGTCAAGGAGGGCCAGTCCTTGGAAAAGAACATGACTGAGAAAGGTAGAAGGTCAGAGAAAGATAGGAAGATGTAACAACAAGATGTATTGACACAGTGACTGTAACAAAGGCCTGGAGCTTATCAGAGATCCTGAAGACAGTGCAGGACAGGGCAAGGTTCAGTTCTGTTGTTCACAGGAGTCCTGTCTACTGGATGGATCTAACAACAACTGTCTGCTCCACCCTCCATTGTCAAGTCTCTTGTAATTATAAACTAAAATGAAACAAAAGAAGCCTTAGGTGTGGTGGGTACTATTTCTCCATTGAGGATCCTAGGGACTCAAAGCCTTTCCAGCACACCTTCACATCCTCCAGCCCTACCCTAGCCCTGCCCATTCTCCTCCCTCTCACCCCACAGCCTAAGACGCCAAGCTTCAATAATGCCTTTTTTCTTACCTGAGCAGTGCAAAATTCCCTACTGCTGTGCTTTCATAATCCTACCTTTTCTTCCAATCACTACATTGAGCCAAGGAGTTGATTTCAACCTTTCATAATAGCAGAAACTGAGACTAGGGGCGGCGTATCCAAGTTAACCACCAGGGAATGAGTGCCCAGTTAAACTCAGTCCTCTACCTAGAATTCTAGATCATTGTAAAACTTGAAATATCATACTTTTCAAACAGCAATCTTATTTCTCCAATATCTTTGATGAAAGAGGGGAACCGTGGCTGCTCAGATTAAAGGGGGTGCTGGGCAGGGATCTGCTCCAGGCAGGTGGCAGGTTCCATCAGCCTGAGGGGCCTGAGTAGGAGGAGACTATTGATGTTCAGGAACAATAAAAAAGTCAGCTACCACCAATGAATGAGTGAAGATGGGGAGGGCGGGAGAGAAGAGGGGAAAGGAGAGATGGCTGCTGATGTTATTGGCTGGATTTGGCCAGTGGCCACTACAGTTTAGCCCATAGCCTCAGTTCCAAGGAAGGCTATGTAAAAAAAAACAAACAAAAAAACACCCCTCAGATAGAAGGATTATAGGGGAAAGGTGTCTGACTTTTGTCTCATATACTTTGGACATGTTGTTAGGAGAGGCTATTCCTTGGAAAAGGACATCATCATGCTTGGAAAGGTGGAAAGTTAGCAAAGGAGAGAATGACTCTCAATGAGATGGACTGACATACTGACTGCAGCAATGGGCTCAAGTATGCCAGAGATGATGAGGATGGCACAGGATAGGACAGTTTCCAGATCTGTTGTTCATTGGGTCTCTATGAGTCATACGTGACTTCAGGGCACCTAACAACAACTATGTCAGTTTGGAGACTAAGATGCACCTGATTCAGGCCATTGCTGTTTTTGTTATGTGCCATCCAGTCACCTGCGACTCATAGCGACCCCATGTACAACAGCCCTTAACTCCGCTCTATCCTGTGCCAATCTTATTGTCTCTGACACACCTACCCCAACTACCCCAGTCACTGAATCAATCCATCTTATTGAGGGTCTTCCTCTCCTGTGCTGATCTCCTACCCTCACAAGCATGACATCCCTCTCCAAGGAGTGACTGATCCCACCTTTCAACATGTCCAAAGTATGTCAGATGAAGCTTCAGAATCCTTGCCCCCAAGGAGCAGCCTGCTTTCACCTTCTCCAGGATGAACCTGTTTGTTCTCTTAGCAGTCCATGGTATATTCAATACTCTTCTCCAGCACCACAGTGCAAAGGCATCAATTCTCCTTTTATTGTCTGTAGTCATTGTTCGGCTCTCTAATGCATAGCATGCGATTACAAAGACCATAGCCTGTATCAGGCACACCTTAGTCTCCATATTGACATTGTTGCTCTTCAGTACTTTGGAGAGGTCTCTAACAGAAGACTTTCCTAATGCAATATATCTTTTAATTTCCTGGATGCTGGTGACAAGTGTGTTAATATGGAACCAAGTAAACTAAAGTTGTTAACAATCTCAATCTCTTCACCATCTATCATGATGCTGCCAATTGGCACAGTGGTGAGAACCTTTGTTTTCTTGATAATGAGCTTCAATCCATATCGAAGGCTGCAGTCCTTGACCTTCTGCAACAAGTGCTTCAGGTCCTCCTCAGTTTCAGCATGCAGGGTTGGGTCTTCCTCCAATCCTGATGCCACAGTTCTCCTCATAGTGCCCAGCCTCCCAGATAATCTGTTCTGCATATAGATTGAAAAAGTATGGAGATAGGACACATCCCTGGCATATACCTTTCCCAATTTTGAATCATGCAGTGTTTCCTTGCTCTGTTCAGACAACTGCCTCCTGGTCCAAGTATAGGTTTCACATAAACATGATCAAGTGTTCTGGGATTCCCATTCTTTTCAAAGTTAGCCACAGTTTGTTGTGTTCCAAACAATCAAATGTTTGCATAGTTAATGAAACACAGATGGTAATTCCTCTGTTAGGGAGGGAGTCCTCCTTTAAGCCATGATCCATCTAACATTAGCTACAATATCCCTAGTACCCACAGCCTCTTCTAAAGACAGCCTGGACTTCTGGTAGTTCTCTGTTGATGTGCTGTTCCAGTCATTTTTGAACAATCTTCAGCAGAATCTTGCTTGCCTGTGATATCAGTGATATTGTTCAATAATTTTCACATTCTGCTGTATCACCTTTGGAATAGGAACAAATATGGATCTCTTCCAATCAGTTGACCAAGTGGTTTTCCTCCAGATTTATTGGCACAACTTGGTGAGCACACCTAGGGCAGCATCTGTTTGTTGAAATATATAAATCAGTATACTGTTTTTTGCCAATTCTTTCAGAGCAGCTTGAATTTTTTTCTTTTATCACCACAGGCTCTTGCTTATATGTGTTTCATGAAATTCTTCTGTGTCCATCAATTCCTTTTGGTCTAATGACTCTGTATACTCCTTCCATCTTCTTTTAATACTTCCTGGATCATTTTATTCTGCCCAAAGCATCCTTAAGTATTGCAACTCGAGGCTTGAAGAACTGTTCTTTAGTTTCTTAAGAAATGTTGAGCGAGTTCGGTCCCTTTGACTTTCTGCCTTTAGCTCTTTGCACACTTCATTATAACACTTTGTCTTCCCGCGCTGCCCTTTGAAATCTGTTCAGCTCCATAATATCTTGATTTCTTCCCTTTGCTTTGGCTTCTCGGCGCTCTAGTGCAATATTCAGAGTCTCTTCTGACTTCTACTTTGGTCTTTACAATTACTTGCTATGCATCAGAAAGCTGGACAATGATTAGGGATTATAGAAGGAGAGTTGATGCCTTTGAGTGAGCTGTGGTGCTGGAGAAGAGTATTGAACATGGACTGGTAGGAGAACAAACAGATTTATTTGTTCTGGAGAGTGAGACCAGGCTGCTCCTTGGAGACAAGGATTCTAAAGCTTCGTCTGACACACTTTGGACATGTTGCAAGCAAGGTGGGACCAGTCCTTGGAGAGGGACATCATGCTTGGGAAAGTGGAGGGACAATGCAGGAGAGGAAGACCCTCGATGAGATGGATTGACTCGGTGACTGGGGTAATGGGCTGAGATGTGTCAGAGATAGTAAGATTGGCACAGGATAGAGCAGGGTTTAAGGCTGTTGTATATAGGGTCGCAGATGACTGGACAGCACATAACAACAACAATTTAGGATTAATTAAGTCAAGGGTGAACTAGTCTCGAGGCCCCCAGGGTTTCATCCCTTAATGGGGTGTTTTGGGGCGGGAACAGTAGTGGCAGATACCCCAGGAGTTAGGCCTCACTGGAGTTAGCGTTGGCTAATTAAGAACCAATGGAAGGGTGGAAGAAGCACCCGAAATCCAACAGAGGACTTTTTAAGGAACAAGATCTTCCCGTTCTGCCAGCGTGGGGTGACTTGGGTCAAGCAGAGGAGGTTAGAAGAAAGGAACAAGCCCTGGCATTAAATGGGAAACTGCTCAGCCCACAAGCATCCCTGTCAGCCTGGTTATTGATTACACACAGCCCCTGAAGAATGATTAATGAAGGTTCCTTAAGACCGGCTGCTGGGTCCAGGGCTGGGGGAGTCACTCTCCTGGGGCAGGTGGGGGATGAGGACATTGTCTTCTAGGCATCCAGTCACTGTAGGGAGTACAAAATAATTAAGTACAAAGTAATTAAGAGCTACAAAGCACAACTATAAAGGACATTATTAGGGTGACTAGAAGTTGAATGTGACCTATCTAAGTAGCCGATAGGTTTGTAGAATGATAAGAGCCAGGATGCCTAAATTAACTTTCAAATGGTTCAAGAAAAGGAATATTTAAGTTTAGATAAATACACAAAACAAACATGGCAAGATGTTAACAATTGGTAAACCTAGGGAAAGGCATGGGTTTTTATAGTACTTATTTTTTAACATCTACAAATTAAAGATTTTCAAAATAAGAACTCGGCAAGGGAAGAAAGTTATCACATATTGAACAACTGTTGGACCCCAACTTTATTCCCTTTCTAACACTAAGGAAGGGAGGTCTGGTGCCCTAGTGGCAAGAAGCTACGCTGCAATCCAAAAGGCATGTGGTTCGAGACCAACACTGCTCCAGGTGACAAAGATTGGCAGTCTCATGCGATTAACTGCCTCTGAGAGTCAGCTATGTACTTATTTATTCCATACAGGTTTTTAATAGAAATATCATGCCGCTTTTGATAGATGTGGATTTTGACACATAGCAACCTATACGTGCAAAGTAGCAAACTGAGCCCCAGAGAAGCTAAGTGGCTTGCCCAGTGTTACACAGGCTTAGAAGCAGAAAGGAGGCTCACTAAGGAGTGAACCTCTGAGGAGAAGAACTGGAGTGCTGTTGGGACACCAATAGCTAACTTTTTTTTTAAGATAAAGATTGTTGTTGTTAAGTGCCATCGAGTTGTAGACGACTCATAGTGACCCTATGAATGAAAGACCTGGACAACTATAACTTTCATCATTTCTCCAAGTTCATAGAGTTTCCCAGGGCTAACTCTTTTGGAAGTGGATGCCACTCCTGCTTTCAAGCTTGTTTTAAAGTAAAGATGTTGTTGTTGTTGTTATATGCCGTCGAGTCGCCTGCGACTCATAGTGACCCTGTGTACAACAGCCCTAAACTCCGCTCTGTCCTGTGCCAATCGCACTGTCCCTGACACTCACATCCCAATTATCCCAGTCACT
>NW_006399787.1:20838788-20866215 GCF_000299155.1 Elephantulus edwardii | reverse complement strand
TCGTCTGACATACTTTGGACATGTTGTAAGGAGAGACAGTTCTTTGGAGAGGGACATCATGCTGGGTAGAGTAGAGGGACAGCGCAGTGACTGGGGTAATCGGGATGGGTGTGTCAGAGGCAATGAGATTGGCACAGGATAGAGCACAGTTTAGGGCTGTTATACATAGGGTTGCTATGAGTGGCAAACGACTCGACAGCCCATAACAACAACAACAACAACAACCATCAAGTTGACGCGTAGTGACCCTACTGTACATCTGAAGAAGCATTGCAAGATCCTGCACCATCCTCACAATCTCTCCTGTGCTTGAGCCCAAAGTTGCTGTCACTGTGTCGGTCCAACGCATCCAAGTATGATGTCCTCTTCCAGGAACTGGCCCTTCCTCATAACATGCCCAAAGCATATGAGATGAAGTAAGGTCAGAAGTAAGGTCATCCTTACTTCTAAGAAGCACTCTGGCTTCATTTCTTCCAAGAGTTCTTTCTGTGTACTTGTTGCTGTTTGACTCATGGCTGAACCAGATCATAGCTGAGCCTCTAACAGGTTTTCAGATGCTGTAAACCACAAGGAAGACGATTACCTATGGAGCAGTCAGTGGATTGGAACCCTGTGCCTTCAGGATGGTGGTACAACTCCTTACCATTAGGCTACCAGAACTCCCTGCTGGTAATACTTTCAAATTCTCTCTTTGTATTAAATCACGTAATCTTTTCTTTCTAAAAGTTTGAACTGTGTAATGGATTCACTTATTGATGTGAATGGGAGGGAAGTAAGGTACATCCATACATGCGGTAGAAGTGTAAGTTAATGTAGTCTCCTTTGAAGGAAATTTAGTAAGTAACATTTATGGAAATTTAAAATTGACATGTGGTTAAAACCAGTAATGGTACTTCTAAATATTAAGTTATAAAGAGAGTCAACATATTTGGTAGTATGTGTTGTATACATATATGGTAGTAGTATGTATAAAAACATTGGTTATAGAAAAGTGTATAATAACCAAAGTTTGGAGGCATTCTAAATATTCATCATTAGAATTGCTATGTTGTTATTAGATACTGTTGAATCAACTCCTTCTCACAGAAGCTTCATGTGACATACCAGAACTAACTACCCCCTGTGTTTTCTAGGGTCTTTATGCTCCAATCTTTAAGGGAATAGACCACCAGGGCTTTCTCTCTTTGAATTGTGAGGTAGATTTTGAGCTGCTGGGTAGGGTCACCCTCATAGTTTGAAGGCAAGTTCTTACTAGGACTTCCAGGAATGTTTTGCAGCCATTAAAAAAAAATGAGAGAACTCAAATGTGCTTTTATGGGCCAGGCAGAAAATGGTAATGCTTTAGAGGGGAGAAAAAGCAAAAGATGCCTCTTCAGTGTTGAAGGAGGAATATGAATACATATTTATGGATATATATTCTTGTGATGTGTCTTGAAGAGCTATACTAGAAAACTTGTAACACCAGTTGTGTTTAGAGGGTCCTGGAGGACAAAAGGCAGAATGTGAAGAAAACTTTTCACTCTTCCTCTTTCAATGTTATTTGAAATATACACTTTTTACCTGGTTATCTATTCAAAGTGAATGAATGGCTAAGGGAATGAATGGATTTTGCTTAACACACTCCAGAGCCCTTGCTTTTGGACTTTCTAAGGAGGCTGCTGGAAGCTCATGTGATGTTTCACTATGGAATGCCAAAGTCTGGGGCTGGTCTATCACAATCCCATGAGTTACAAATCCATTTGACAATTCAATCTCTTGGAGATATAAATTCATTTGTGAATTCAGTCCCTTGGAGATTCCAGTTCCCCTGGAGACCCAGTGAACCAGTTTAGTTTTGACTGTTAGCCTTCTGAACTGCCAGGACTAGCTTTCAACTTTTCAACGTGTCTTAACCTAGGAACTGGTTAAAAAGGCAGTTTCTGTCCCGGGTCCCACCTCCAGAGATTTGGATTCAAGCCTGGAGTGAAACCAGGAGATTCTTCAAATGCTGACGGCTGATTCTTCTATTGAAAGTTGGGAGATGTATGCCCTGGTGGGATGTTTTGCTTCAGCCTCTGTTCAAACCTACAAGTCTGAAGAAGAAAGCTGAGTTTTTAATAGTAGACCCATCTCTCCAAAGGCCTCCATTTTTCTTTTTCGGCACATGCATGCCTAACCAAATGTTGAGTGATCAGTCCACTCGGCAGTTAAGATTGTTTAGGGTGATCGTTTAGGGTGATCGTGGGACTAGACTGCTCGCCCCCAAGCCAGGAACAAGACTGTATTGATGAGGTCCCTCTTTCAAAAGCAAGTAAAATTAGTTCTTAAACATATTCATTTTTTTTTTCAAATTCTGAAAATATCTTGCCTTTTTTATTAATGTCATCTAACACCAATTAAAAAAACATATATGTGAATATGATATAAAAATACGATCCCAGGATTAACACTTTGTTGCAGGCAAACATATTCATTTAATTAGTTCTTAAAATGACCCTTTGATTGTATTAGCAGGTTTTTTTCCCCCCCAACAAACTACAATTACAACACTAGATCAGCAAATGGGTATTTGAAAAGTGACTTCCGCGTCTTCTATCTAGTCTTATTGGTGATGCAAAAAGCCTTGGTGGTACAGTGGTTACTGTTTGATTGCTAACGAAAAAGTTATTAAAGGAACACAAGGGAGAAAGACCTGGCAATCTATTGATCGCCTCTGGAAACATCACAGTCAACAAAACCCTATGCGGCCCTTTTACTCTGTCACATGGGGTCGCTATGAGTGGATGACAACCAACAATAACCACTTCGTTTATACAGGTCACTAGACAAGTGCTAGACCTCTCTTGGGGCGGGTCTGATCTCTCATTCTGCCAGCGGGAAACTAAGGAGATCTTCAGGTCTTCTTGGTCGCTCTTCCGTGCGGCTCTGGGGCGGCCAGCGCAGAGTGCTTAGGGGCAGAGTCCAGAGAAGACCAGCGGCCTCCGGGTCCCCAAAGCCACCCTGTCGCCCCGGCCGAGCCCGGCAGTGCGGAGAGGTGGGAGGCTGGAACCTGCTGAGGTCATTTCCTGTGCCTCTCCGCGAGCCGCCCGCGCTCCAAGCCGGCTCTCTGCCTTTAAGGAGCGGGAGGGGCGTGGGAGGGGAGGCGGGAGCCAGGGGAGCGCTGAATGAGACGCCGCCGAGAGGCGCAGTTGGGCTTTGGGCTTTGTGCCTGCAGCCAGCCCAAGCTCGGGGCTCCAGCCCTCGGCGCCCCGCCCACCCGACCCCTGCTGCCGGCCAGAGCAGCCCCGGCGGCCGCTCGGGATCGGGCGAGGAGGACGCAAGGTCAGCGGCGGGTGCGCGCGGGGAGCGCCCGGGTGCCCAGTGCGCGGCGTGGACGCCCGCGGGCTCGTGGAAGGTGAGCAGCTCCTCGGGGCGGGCGACGGGAGGCAGGTATTGGAGGGGCGGGTTTTGGCTGCTGGAGAGGACCTGCTGCCCCGAGCTGGAGGGCCATTCCGAAGCAGGTGCCTACCTACCTAGAGAGGAGAGGAGCTCCCAGCAGCTGGGAGCTCGGGGAGCCACGGGGCAGGCTTTGGGGGTGGGGGGGACGACCCGGGAACTTCACCAGACGGCCAGAGAGGTGAGGGCTGGCCCTTCCTGGGGAAGCTCTGGAGTTTGGAGTTAGGGGCCAGCCGATCCAGCTGCTCCCTGAGGGCCTCAGAGCAGACTACCTGCCCACCACCTTGTAGTCCTTGCTCGCTTGCTACCCTTCAGCCCCACTCTTGCGCCCACCTCCTCTTGCACTTATCTCCTCTGTGACTTCTGGGTGTTTTTCCTAGGAGCACTAATGGGTCAGACCTGACTCTTAGGGGCAGGTCAGCCAAGCAGAAAAGAAAACAAATTGGGCGCCCAGTGGCACCAGGAGCTTTGTGTCCTAGGAACTTTAGAGAGGAATTGGTCACTAGGAGCCAGGAGGCCTTAATGAAGTGGCAGAAGCAAGGAAGACTTTCATCCGGGAATCGAATCCTCTCTCTGTTGGATTTCTCCAGGAAACTTCCTCCTTAAGCTTTTATAACGAAGCCACCTAATAAAACTCTTCCGGGCAGAGTCTTAGTTCCAGCACAAACTCCTGCTTGAAAGATCATTTTAATAAGTCTTTCAATGGATGAGTCATCAATTCCTTCATCAAACTTTTGGAACCGTCTTCAGTGTGTCTGGCACTAAGAGCATCACACACAACACTTTGTAGACCATGAATTTCAGTGCCTTCCTATTGCCCATTTAACAAGAGGAAATGGAAGAGACATAGAAGTTAGGGCTTGCCCAAGGTCATATATATAGCTAGAAAGTGTAACAGGCGAAACTCAAAAGAGGGTTTCTAAAATTCCAATTTGGGGTTCAGTGGCCTGTTTACTGTATCAGGGGTAGAGGCCCACAAAGCTAGGTTATTATGTGATACACCGAGTGGTCCAAATCTCATTGAAACGGAATAGAACAACAAAAAAATTTACCTCTAAACATTACCCTTTGTTGTGGAGAAATAATGTAACTGCCCCCCATGCTCTCTGTGATGTTTCTTTTCCGTGAGCCCTTTCTTTCTCTAAGCAGTATACATGCTGAACTCCTGGCTCCTATGGGTTTAAGAGCAGACGATGGGGTGCTTCTTTCTTTTACCCCTCCCTGTTTTGGGCGCTTCACAGGTGGCTAACTGCAGAGCCACTGTCCACTATTCTCTGGGACAGTCCAGCTGAGTGGTCTTTCTCTTATGTCAAAGGGTAGTTCCGAACTGATGTCTACTCTGTTCTGGGGAAATAGGCACTTATTTCTGGGCAGAAGATGGATTAAGACCACTTCAGGGGTGGGAAGTTTAGACTCTGGCAATTTGCAATGTCTGTCATTTACCCCTGCAATTCCATTTCTAGGACATTTATCCTTCAGATATATAGGAAATTCTGTGTGTACAAGGATCTTCACTGTAATCTTTAAGGGGAAAAAACCCCTGATGGTGCAGTGATTGAAGTATTAGCCTGTCAACCAAAATGTCCAGTGTTTAAACCCACTAGGCTGCTCTTCATTAAGAAGATGTGACACTCTGCCTCCATAAAGATTGTTGTTTTTGTTTTTGTTGGTGTTACGTTCTCATAACTGACCCCTCAGCATGTTTTCCTCTATGGGCAGTAAATCACATGTGAGGAAATTGCCCATCTTTCTTTCCCACAGCAGCTGGTGGATTCAAACTGTGTGCCTTTGGGATGGCAGCACAACTCCTTATTACTAGGCCACCAGAACTCCCTCATTTGGTCAGTATGCAAAATAAATAGTAAAATAAAAAAAACCCTCCTCCCATCAGGTCATTTCCAACTCATAGTTTCCCCCTTAGATTTCTGAGGCTGGAAATCTTTACAGGAGGAAACTACCCATCTTTCTCAGACAGCTGGTGATGAGATTCAAACTGCATACCATTTGGTTAGCAGCCAAACACTTAATGCACCATACTATTGGGCTTCTTCTTCTTTTTTTAAAATTTAAATTTATTATTAATTTCAGTAAAAATTTACAGAGATTTTAGATTTCCATTCATTGTTGCACTTTTCTCCCCTCCCAACCCTCCCCTCTAGTACACTACCCTCTTGGAAAAGTAAAAGAAAAGATTCTTTCATTGTTTCACAAACCCTCCCCCAGGTCCACTCCACCATGTAGCCTTCCCTCTAGACTCCTGCCATGACAAAAATATCTAATCACATATCCCTTTTAAACAGTTTTCTCCCTCATCTGTTTCAATGCAGTATACATTATTGAACCCATCTTTCTCAGTCTCTCCCCAACCCCAAAGTCAGTCCTGTTTTACAACAGTGGCACCATGCAGTATTTGTCCTTTTGTGACTGAGATACTTCACTTAGTATAATGTCCTCCAGAGTCATCCATTTTGAATAATATTGCATGAGTTCCTTGTTTTTCAATGCAGCATAGTATTACATTGTGTGAATATGCCACAGCTTCTCTATCCATTCGTTTGTTGATGGGCCCTTAGGTTATTTCCAACTCCTTGCTATTATGAACAAAGCTGCAATAAACATGGGTGTACATATATCAGCTTGGATGTCAGTTATGATCTCTTTGGGATATATTCCCAGTAGTGGAATTGCTGGGTCAAATGGCATCTCTATTTGCAACTTTTTTTTTTTTTTCAAAATTTATTTTATTATTATTTTGTGCGTGTACCATCAAATCAGATCTGACTGGTACAGGAGGAGATTGTCCCTCCTTCCCCGCAGAGCATCTGGTGGATGCAACTTTTTGAGAAAGCGTCATACTGCCTTCCACAGTGGTTGCACCACCATTGGACTTCTTAAAAAAGGAATAGATAAAATATTTTCTTTAAAAATCACTCCATCTCCTCTCTAAGATGTATCTTCGTGTGAGCCTAGCTGTTGTCAGTCCAGGGCTATGTTGTGTTGGTTTGCTTTTGTGTATTGATAGTAACAATTGCTGTCATTTATTGAGCCCACTTTGATAACACACAACAGTAACAATGGTATACTGGACTGTTGTAAAATCATCTTCAGTTCTTTAAAAAAATTTCCTGGATGAAGTGATTTTAGGGTGAATCCCATGAAATGGCCATTTTTGTAGCTAAGAACGTGATTGAAATGTTGACAGTTTCCTATGCTTCAGCCGAATATTTTTGGTCTCATTTTCAAATGAGGAAACAAAAGCTGAGAGAAGGCAAACAAATTCAAGGTCACAGGATTGATTAATTAATAAGGGTCTGAGTCAGTAGTCTGACTCCTGATCCTGACATCTTCAGTGTCACACTCTGCTGTTGGTCTGTTTTTGTTCACAGCAGGCACTGTACATGGTTTTCCTTGAACCATCTCTTGGCAGAAGACTGGGACACGCTCAGCTTTTCTCTGTCTCCCCACATTGTGGAAAGTGTGATTTCAGCACCCCACAGAGGTCATGTGTGTTGTTGGCTTGGCCAGAAGAATCTTTGTCCTTCTGGGTGCTTGCCCTGTCTTCCTAGCTCTGTCCCCAGCAAGGAAATACTCAGAGCTCTGTTGGGGCTGGGATCAACCAAATCTAATAGGATGTGTCTAGAACATGGTGGTGGTGGCCAGGTATTAACAAGCAAAAATTAATTACAAATGCTGCTCACATATGGAGGGAACTGTGATGAGCTGGTATGGCAGAGCCGAGGGTGAACTGTACCCCTAACAGAGCCCCCAGATGTTACCTGCTGCTGCCTCTGCAGCTCCGCATCTTCTGCAGGGTAGACTTACTATTGCTCTGGTGCCTGCAGGAACTTCTTTCTGTCATGCCCTTGTATTGATTAGTTTTCTTTGCAGGGAAGTACCCAGATAGTCTGCCCTGGACTGCCAAATGAACAAACAAGTATGTCTTAGAAAAAGTTTAGCCAGAGTGCTCCTTGGAGGCAAAGATGGTGAGGCTTCATCTTTTATACTTTGGACATGGAGCTAGGTGAGGCTGTTCCTTGGAAAGGGGCATCATGCTTGGAAAGATGGAAGGCCAGTGAAGGAGGGGAAAGTACACACACACACACACACACACACACACACACACACACACTGAGATAGACTGACATGGTGACTGCAGCAATGGGCTTGAGTGTGTCAGAGATGATGAAGATGGCGCAGGATAGCTCAGGGCTCAGATTGGCTGTTCAAAGGGTTGCTATGAGTGGTACTCAACTTTATGGCAACTAACAACAACAACAACCCAGATAATCACTGGTCAGAAGTTGTTGACTTAATGTCAGTGTCTTGTGGATTCCTAGTCTAGTCCCAGAACCTGGCAGAGAGATCCCATGCTGAGCATATGGGTTTTTTCTGATACAAGCCGAGTCTAAAGTTCCCTAAGGATTCCCTGTGCCTTCTTTCCACTACCCACCCTACTCTCAGCCCTGTCTCTGAGGCATGCCCCTACTGCCCTATGTGGACATGTCAAGCCAGGGTGCCAGAGCACTAAGGGAATTTCAAAGCAGGTCCTAAAACCATGGTAACAGACTCTCACCAGCCAAGGAATTTAGCACTCTGGGCACCAGAGGACATTAAGAACTGAGCTTCACAAGAGTAGCCGTAAGCTTGCTGATGATAATTATAGCTGACACGTGGGAATTCATTGTCTTTTCCTTACATTTGTAATATGTTTCAAATGTTCTAAAATTGAGATGAGGGGAGAAGAAAAGTAAGCTGGGTTGTGTTCCTCCTATTTCTCCATCTATCTTTGCCACTGATGTTGTATTTTTGCTTGGCTGGCCTGGTAGCTCAAGACACATACTGTCACTGTCTGTGTGTCAGCTTAGAAAGAGGACAATTCTGCCATCGGGAGGGAGATCAGGATTCTCAGTCCAGCTCTGTTATCTCTCAGCAAATCACAGAGGTGATGAATTTTGTCCCCCTTCATGGGAATATTTACACTTGTCTTTTTCTATCTCAGTGATAGCCGAGGGGTAACATGAGAAATACCGTATGCTGCAGTGCTTAGGAAAGTTAAAAAAGCTATTCTGCAGCTCTGGGGTCCTCATTTCTGCTCATCCGTGCACATCTCTATGGGAGGTACCAAGTGCAAGGTGACTTGGCAGGTGAGGTTCAGCTTACTGACATCTTCCCATAATATCCTCATTTTATAGCCGGTGCTCCTACCACCTGCTTCTGTCGGAAGAGCCTCTGGGCCTTGGGCTTGGCAGGAGGTGCCTCGCTCCAGATCTGTTTCGAAAACTCTTAGCTTTCCCCACATGCCGAGGCAAGCCTGCTAGAATCCCAGCCCCCTCAGGAACTTGCCAGCATCCCTAAGGCAGGGAAGGGATTAACCAGACATTTGATCAGTGCAGAATCGTGATGTCACACAGATGCGGGACTGGGGAAAGCACTCCCTAATATCCAGGTATAATCTCAGATACCAGTGACGTATTTTCATATCTGAGTTCCTGTTCCAAAACTTGAGTAGTAACACTGACCATCAATAAAGGAATTGAAATGAACCTGACTCTCTCAACTACACAAAAGGCTTAAATTCTCCCTGCCCCTTGGTTTTACTTGGATGTGTTTCCTGCTGATTCTTAGCCTTGGGCCAGGTCGCCAAACTCTCTTGCTCCTGGTCTTAGATATGCCACTTTTTTAAAAATTTATACAAGGAAAAGCAAAGCCGCCTTAAAAAGACAAAGACAATGAAAAACAAGCCTCTGGCCTTCTCTGGAGACCCTACAAGGTTCTGTTTTGTCTTTTCAGCTGTGATCTTAGCTCAGAGAAGGTCATGTTTTGTTTTTGTCTTTTGTCTTCCTGCCTGTTCCAGTTGGTCCCAGTCTTTTGAGGTGGGGATTCTGGGCAGCCACAATGTGTGATTGTTTAGGATGACAGTTCCGGGAGAGCCAAGCTGAGGTCATGTATCCAGTGTTCTAAGGAGCCCGGGACGGCAAAACTCAGACCCCAGATTCATCAGGGCTTTAATCATCGGGCCTTTCTCTAAGGTCCACCAACCCTAGTTTTAATGTGTAACGTTGGAACACATGATAAAAAGTCTGTGCTTGTGGAGATTATAGTGTTCAAATATTTGAGGCCAGCATGCTTTAGAAAATCTGGGCTAGAAGTGTAGGCTCCTGAAAGAGCCTATAAAATAGTTCTCTTTTATCAATCCACCTAAAAGTGAAATCAGAATTCTTTCCACTTTTCTTGATAGGTGACAACACAGTCAGAGCTGTGGTGGCTCAATGGGAGAATTCTCTCCTTCCACGCAGGAGATACAGGATTCATTCCTGACCAGGGCACCTTATGCATAGATAGTTACCACCTGACTATCAGTAAAGACTTTGTTGCTGTTATACTAAACAGATTTCAGGGGAGTTTCTCCATTAAAAGAGAGTAGGAAGGGAAAAAAAAAGAGACTAGGAAGAACGGCTTGGCTATATACTTCTGAAAATCAGCTGGTGAAAGCCCAGTGAGTCACAGTGGTCCATTCTCATTATGCATGGGTTGCCATGCATTGGGGGCTGACTCCATAGCAACAAGAGATAACACAGGGGTTAAGAACAAGGACTTTGGAACCAGACTCCAAGCTCCACTTCTTAGTAGCTGTACAGTTCACCTCTCCATTCGTTCCTTAGGGTCCCCACGTGAAAGTTATGCCTACTTCTTAGGTGCTGTGAAGTTCACAGAATGGCCAGGGTGCCAATTAATAAATAATAACTGTTTGTGGGATGTAATGACCAAGAGATACCTGTGAAAGTCAAATGTTAAATAGGAAGTAATATTGGCAGTTCACTCATCAGATGTCAACTACAGGTTCACTGAGGCACCAAGGGAATATCCGGGCAACAGCATGGCGATGCCTGTGTTTTCTGAGGCCAGGTGGCTCTTGAAAAAGGAGAAAAGGATTAAAAAACCCGATTTTTATTATGGAAAATTATGGGCACATAATTAGTAGATTGGCCCATAAATACCACATCCTCTGTAAAAACAGCCCTGAATACCCAACTGTAGAAGTGGTATCTGACCTCCTCTAGCTTCTCAAGGGGAAAAAGTCACTATTAGCATCTTGAAGCTATGAGACAGAGGTCATATATTCTTTCCTAACCTTTTTCACCAGTTTCTGACTCTAATTGTCTCTCTTTCTGCTTCTCTCCTGGGTTCAAGAATTCATTACAGTGGGCAGAAATAACTCACAGACTATACACACAGTTAGAGGCTTTATTAGGGAAGTAACAGGTTGCAATTGAGAACCAAAAATGACTCAGTTCTTTGCTCAGGACAGCTTCTTTGTAACTGTGCTGGCAGGTACAACTTTCCCTGGCCCTGCCGTGGCCCAGGCCCTTAGGGGGCCACTTGCTTGCACAAGTGTTACAAAGTTCTTTAGCTCATAAGTGCCTGGAGATATTCTATCTTGATAGCTAGCCTCTTCCACCAAGGTGCTCAGTGTTCTTTTTCTGTGGGCCAGGAAACCCATTATCCTCCAATGTCCTGTTCCGCTGCCTCTGCCACTGCCATCTCGCTGTCTCTCACCGCTTTCAATGTTAAAGCTCTCTCTCACACACTCTCAGTCTGTCTCCTCTGTCCAGGAGGTTCTGAACACAAGGATCCCATGTACAAAATTTCTGCTCTCGTCTCTTCTTGGTGGTAGTCAAGTTAAGCCCTTTCTGCTCACTTTTCTCTCCTTTCATCTCTTAAAAGATAAAAGGTGTGGTTCAAGCAAGAGCTTGACTTCAGCAAGATAGTGAAGGGTTTTGGCTTGTATAGGGTGATAACGGTGATGACTGTAAGATAACTTATGCTCTATATTTTCCCCTCCCATCCACATTCCTCATCCCTTACTATAGAATATTGTAAAGCAAATTCCAGCCATATCCTCTCACCTGTAACTAATATAATTCTATCATTTTATTAAAAAAAAATCCTTTTCTTGTTGAACCAACCCATAGGTGACCCTAGGTTTTCAGAGGCAGTTAATCACACAGGAGGAGATTGCCTATCTTCCTAGGGAGGGGTTGGTGGCCTCCAGGATTGTGGCAGAGCTTCTTGCCACTAGGCCTCCAGAGCTCCCCAAAAATAATATAACCTAAAAAACTAACAGTAATTCCTTAAAATGACCTACTACTAAGGTGACCACAAAGGAATCCTGGAAGCACAGTGGTTGAGCTCTCAACCCCTTGAAGGGTCACTGTGGTCACCCTACACTGCTCTAGATAAGAAAGATATGGAAGTCTGCTTATAGACCAGGAAACACTGTGGGCAGTACTTCTTTTTCCTGTAGAATTGTTGTTAGTTGTAATTAACTCCACTATAATAACAGTTTTGGCTTTGGGATTTTTAAAGTGACCAGCTAAGTGGAGTTAATGATAAAGCTACTGCCTTCAAACTCTAGACATCTAGATATTGACTCTAGACAGAGTAGAACTGCCCCTTAGAGTTTCCAAGGCTAAAGCAGACTGCCTCATCACTCTCTCACAAAGGAGCTGATTCATTTGCACTGCCATCCTTTCATTTGGCAGCCCAATACGAAACTGACTCTGCTACCAGGGCTCCTTGGAATTAACACTTACTCCATGCAATGACCTAAGAACTCTGGTGGCCCAGTGGCAAGAAGCTGCGCTATAATCCCAAAGGCATGCAGTTCAAATACAACCAGCTGCTTCACAGGAGAAAGATGAGCATTCTCCCATGGGATTAACTACCTCTGAAAGTCCACCAGAGGGTCAGCTATGGGTCACTACCAACTCTGCAGTATACAACAACAACAACATGGCATTGCATGGCATAGGCCAAGTTTACACTTGTTATTGAGTCATTAATATGAAAAATACCCAAACTATGCCCACTGCCATTGAGTCAATTCCAACTCATAGTGACCTGCCAGCAGGCTCCTAAGGTTATAAATCTTTATGGAAGACACTATCCATCTTTTACCCACAGAGCACCTTGTGGGCTTGAACTCCCAAACTTTTAGTCAGCAGCCTGACACATTACACACTATTACATACCAAGACTCCTTAAGTAATTGAAAAGGGATTTAAAAAACTCTGGTAATGGATGATTCATCTTCTATCCCTTATCTCCTTTCTGTTCACTTGGTGCCTGTACCCACACTCAAACATCATCTTCACTCCAGACCTAGTTTTCCTCCTCTGAAATACCTTATGTTGAGGAGGCACTAGGGTAAATCCCCTTGGTTGGGAATATGTGTCTGGTTAATTTATTCTGAATTTATATAGTGTTTTTCTCAAAGACTGTAGCTCTCTGCAGAGACCACAGCAAAATACCTAACATTGTTATGAATTTGCATTTTGTAACTTGAAGGAAATGATAAGAATCTGTTCTAAAGCAGGAGAGAGGACCTCTTATTAAGTGAAGACCTGTGGAATACAATTATATATTACTATTTTAATAGTTTACTTACATGATTGTCATTTATAAACCAAATATATTATTTTACTCTTTGCTTTTGTTTTTACTCTTTTCAATAATTTTCATTAAAATTATAGCCTTGATGAAACATTTACTGGTCATAGAAACTGTTTCATTATAGTTTAGAGAGAGAGAATTAATCCAAAAGAATTAGCTAATCTAAGGACTCATGTATTCTCAAAGGATTCTGATTTTAAAACTCAGAGTCAGGTAAAAATTGACAATGTAATGGCCAGATCGTCAAAATTTTTAAAAGTCTTATTTTTGTAATTATGTATCTATGACATCTATATTTGACCTTCTTTTAAGATACAGTATCACTGAGTGTGTAGTAGGTACACAATACTCATTAACCTGATGTGAACTGACAAACACCAAAGTGAACTGACAGATACCACTGATTATACCATTCCTAACAACCAAACACAATATTGCTTTTTTTCAGTCTTTGGTTCAATAGGATGTCATATTCAAGTTGATCAGATCCTTGGAAGAAATAGGAGAGTCTTTTAAAATAGAAGACTGCATCAATTTTAGGCTCAAATCCTGGAAAGTTTTTAGTTGTCCATTTGAGATAACCATAATCATAGATTGTGTCCTTCATACCTCCAGGGAGCTCTCAAGGTCTAGTGTGTAAGGAGTTGTGTTGACAGCCCAGAGGAAGACAGTTTGAACCCACCAGCTGATTTATAGGAGAAATGTGGGCAGTCTCCTCTCCAAAAAAATATTGCATTGGGAAAGACTGCTGTCAGAGATCTCTCCAAAGTACTAAAAAGCAATGATGTCAGTCTGGAGACTAAAGTATGATTGATACAGGCCATAGTCTTTGTAATTACTTGTTATGCACCAGAAATCTGGACAATGACTAGGGATGAGAGAAGGAGAATTAATGCTTTTGAGCTGTGGTGCTGGAGAAGAGTATTGAATATACCATGGACTGCTAGGAGAACAAACAGGTTCATCCTGGAGAGAGTGAAGTCAGGCTGCTCCTTGGAGGCAAGGATACTGAAGCTTCGTCTGACATACTTTGGGCATGTTGCAAGGAGGGACCAGTCGTCAGAGAGGGACCCCATCATGATTGTGAAGGTGGGGGGACAGCACAAGAGAGAAAGACCTTCGATAAGATGGAGTGATTCAGTGATGGGTAGTCGAGGTAGATGTATCAGAGACAATAAGATTGGCACAGGATAGAGCAGGGTTTAGGGCTGTTGTACATAGGGTTGCTATGAGTCACAGGCAACTCACAGCACATAACAACAACAGGAAGCATTAAGTGGATTAAAAAAACAACTGCATCAATTTCTTTCACAGATTTAGGGAAGCCCAGAGAATGTGTACTCTTAGGATACTTTGATTGTGGTCTTCAATCACTAATTAATTAGCACTTGTCATTTTTAAAAAGGAAAACTTCAATTCTGGCTCTAATTTTATAAGCAGCTTAAATGACAGCTTGATAGCAAGCTTGACCATTGGAAGAAATTAAACTAATAAAGCTCCTTGATGGTTTAGGAGACGTTCACTGGAAGAATTTATCTTTAAAATAAAACATTCTCTTTCCTATTGTGATGACAGCATCAAAGCTCAATTTGGGATCACACACTATCTATTCTGTACTATATGGAGATGGTGCAAGTTGGCACTTTTGTGGGCCTCTAGAAAGGGACTGATTGCCAAGTGTATCACCATCAGAGAGTTTAAATGGGTTAGTGTCAACATGATTGTAAATGAGGAACATTATGGCCTTTGGTGGAAAGCAGGAGTGACTTCCTAAACCACATGCCTCTGGAAACTATGGACTTGGATAAATAACAGTAGTTATAAAAAGGCTTCAGGCCTTTTGTTCATAGGGTTGCTATGAGTCGTACTCAACTCTATGGCAATTAACAACAACAACATGGCCTTTGGATCATTGTAATGATAAAGACTGAATCTGATGAATATCCAGTCTCATAAACAGCAACAAGAAACAAATTTATGCCTTTAGAACTTTTAGTCCAGAATGCATCCTCATCAAAATATGTGTCCTCCAATATCAGCTGTAGGTGAAAAAGCATAGACACCACCTCTCCCATCAAAAGGATAGCTGTCTCTCTGTGTTCCACTTACAAAACATTACTGTTTCTGGGATGTGGGAGTGACGTGCAGGGAGTGAGCAGGACAGTAGGAATTTGAGTGAGAACTATAATTAAAACAGTTAGTTTGGGAACCACAGGAACAGCGAGCTGTAGCAGGAGCCTCCAGCCGAGCCCCAGCAGGAGCTGCCAACTGAGCCCTGGTGGGAACTGCCAACCAAGCCACTTTGGGACCCACCTGCCCGGAGCAAGCAGGAAAGCAGGAATTTGACTGAGTTTCCTTAAATCCCGATGAACCCAGAGCCCTGCTAGGCAAGAGCCATCAGGCAAGAGCCAGACAGCTGGAATTTGAGTGAGATTCCTGCAAAAACTCACCTGGACAACTAGAATCTGAGTGAGGTCTCCATGACTGCCCTGTACCTATTCCGCCCCACACCCTGCCTCCATGTCCAGTCAACTAACTTGCCTTCACTCCAGAGCACCTTGGTCTGAATTAGCTGCAACAAGAGGCTGCTCTGACAGGCCCTGAACTTAACTTTTCCTTGAGACAGAAATTCAGAGAGAAACACTGGCAATGTAGCTGTCCCACCTTTTTCTAGAGCAGTGACTTCATATCAAGAACCAATCATTGCCTCAGGCATGAAAAACTCTACCTTAGCAATGTCACAAATGAAGGAGGCCACCTCACACCCTACACATGCGCAAATCATGATGTCATCCCCCAAAGGTGACATAGTAACAGTGGATTTCCTGAAGCCAGAAAGTCTGATGGAACTTTCTGACACAGAATTTAAAAGAACAATGATTGAATATTTTCAATGAAGGAAAGACAAATTTGAAGAAGTAAAGGACACTGCAAGCAAAAACCACGAGGAGCTTAAAAAACAATCCAAAACAATTCAGATAAAACAAACGAGGCATTAGAGGCTCTGAAACAAACAAGAAACCACGATCCAAAAGATGAGGACCAAAGTTTCAGATGCTGTTAACATGATCGAGGGACACATGAACAGAGTTGAAGAGATGGAACACAGAACAAGCGAAATAGAAGACAGAATTGTCACCACTGATCTGCTAGAGCAGAAAGAAGAATCAAAAAGGAAAGAAAAAGAAGAGAATCTAAGAATAATATGGGACATCATCAAGAGAAATAACTTGCATCATGGCATTCCAGAACAGAAAGAACCAAGAAAAAGCACCAAAAAAGTTGTGGAAGAATTACTAGAAGAAAATTTCCTAGGCATAATTAAGAATGAGAGAATATATATTAAAGAAGCTGAGCGAACACCAAATAGAATAGACTCCAAAAGAAAAACACCCCAAGGCATATCAGTCAAATTTGCCAGAACCAAAGATAAGGAGTGAATTCTAAAAGCAGTGAGGGAGAAACAGAGTAACCTACAAGGGAGAGCAGATAATAAGTGCTGATTTCTCAGCAGAAGCCATGCAAGCAAGAAGACAGTGGAATGACATATATCAAACACTCAAAGAACACAACTGTCAACCAAAAATACTGTACCCAGCAAAATTGTCCATCAAATATGAAGGAGAGATCAAAATATTCCCAGAAAGACAGAACCTAAGAGAGTTTGTAAAAACAAGACCAGTGTTTCAGGAAAGTGAGAGATGTCCTTCTTACAGAGGTGCCACAGAAAGCAGGATGGTCCAAAGTAACTAGCAACACCACGAAAACGAACTCAACAAATTGATAGCAATAAAACCTTGCCTCTCAATAATTACACTGAATGTGAATGGTTTAAATGCACCACTGAAGAGAAAAAAGAGTAGCAGATTATATAAAAAAAACAAAATCAATATACTGTTTACAAGAGACACACCTGAAAAATTAAGATAGACTAAAAATAAAAGGGTACGATAAAATATACGAAGCAAATGACAACCAGAAAAAAAAAGCAAGAGTATTGATACTAATCTTTGATAAAATAAATTTCAATGCAAAAACTATCACAAAGGACAAGGAAGATCAGTATATAATGCTTAAAGGGTCAGTAGAACAAGAGGACATAGCAATAATAAATATCTATGCACCAGATGAAATATATAAAACAAACATTAACAAAACTGAAAAAAGAAATAGACAACACTAATATAGTAGTTGGAGACTTCAATACATCACTTTCAAGAAAAAAATAGAATTAGCAGAAATAAACGCAACAAAGATGCTCAAGAATTAAACCACACAATGAACCAACTCGATCACATAGATATTTATAGGCTAATGCACACACAAAAAAAGGCACAGTATACCTTCTCAAATGTGCATGGAACATTCTCCAGAATAGATCAATAAATTGAAAATCATAGAAATAATGCAAAGCATCTTCTCAGATCACAATGCTACAAAACTAGAAATTAACAACAAGAGGATAAAGGAGGAAAAGCCATACATTTGGAAGCTAAACAACACCTTGCTTGAACATGAGTGGGTACTAGAAGAAATAAAAAATGAAAAAGTTTCTTGAAACAAAGGACAATGAAAACACCACTTACCAAAACCTCTGGGAAACAGCCAAAGAAGTAACCAGAGGTCAATTTATAGCAATAAGCAAACACATCAAAAGGCAGGGGAAAATGACCACTGACTCTCTAATCCAACAAATTGAAAAAGAACAGCACAAAAACCTGACACCCTCTAAAAAACCTGAAATTATAAAAATTAGAGTAGAAATAAATGAAATAGAAAACCAAAAAACAATTGAAACCATGAACAAAACTAGGAGTTGGTTCTTTGAAAAGGTTAATAAAATCAACAAACCACTGGCAAAATTAACAAAAGAAAAGAAGGAAAAGACACAATCTGAATGAGAGATGAAATGGGCAACATCACAACAGAACCAAGTAAAATAAAAAAGGCTAACAATGGAATATTATGAAAAACTATACTCAAACAAATATGAAAACCTAGAGGAAATGGACAAATACTTAGAAATTCACTACCTAAACTGACACAAACTGAAATTGAACACCTGAACAGACCCATTACAAGAGAAGAAATGGAAAAGGTAATAAAATAACTTCCAGCCAAAAAAAGCCTGGACCAGATGGTTTTACAATTGAATTTTCTCAAACATTCAGAGAACTATCACCAATTTTACATAAATATTTCATAAAATAGAGAAAGATTGAATTCTTCCAGACTCATTCTATGAAGCAGACATATCCTTGATACCAAAGCCAGGTAAAACACCACCAAAATAGAAAACTATAGGCCAATATCTTATGAATATAGATGCAAAAATCCTGGCCAATAGAATTCAATGATACATTAAAAAAAATTCATCATGACCAAGTGGGATTCATAACAGGTATGCAAGGATGGTTCAACATAAGAAAAACAGTGTAATTCACCACATTAACAAAGCAAAGAACAAGAACCACATATTCCTGTCAATTGATACAGAAAAGGCCTTTGACAAAATCCAACACCCTTTACTGATTAAAACACTGAACAAAATAGGATTAGAGGGGAGATTTCTTCAACATAGTAAAAAGTATATATGCAAACCCAAGAGCCAACATTATTCTAAATGGGGAGAGATTAGAGACATTCCCTTTGAGAACAGGAACTAGGCAAGGTTGCCCATTATCACCTCTCCTATTCAATATTGTATTAGGAGTCTTAGCAATAGCAATAAGACAAGAGAGGGAAATAAGAGGTATCCAAATTGGCAAAGAAGAAGTAAAATTATCTCTATATGCAGATGATACGATAGCATACTTTAGAAAACCCTAAAGACTCAGCAAGAAAACTACTGAACATAGTTGACCAATTCAGCAAAGTAGCAGGATAAAAGATCAACATAAAAAAGTCAGTTGGATTTCTCTACAGTTACAAAGAGAATACAGAACTGAAGCTAAGAAGAACAGTACTCATCACAATAGTTAGTCACAAGATTAAATACTTGGGCGTAAATCTAACCAGAAGCACAAAGGATCTATTCAAAGAAAATTACAAACATTACTATAAGAAACAAAAATAGACCTGGAGAAATGGAAGAATAAACCTGCTCATGGATAGGAAGACTCAATATTGTGAAAATGACAATACTACCAAGGACAATTTACACGGCCAATGCAATCTCAATACAAATACCAATCCCATTTTTCACAAGATGGAAAAGGCAATCTCCCGTTTCATTTGGAATGGAAAGAGGACCCGAATAAGCAAAGCACTCCTTAACACGTTGCCACAAATGACGGTAATACATAAAAAAAAAAAAAGTGTTTCTAAGCACAGTCGTCAATTTAAAAGTGTGCAGCAACGTGTTAAAAAGAGAAACAAGGTAGAAGGCATCTCACTCCCTCATTTCAAATTCTACACTGCCATGGTGATTAAGATAGAATTGAGAACCTGGAAATCAGCCCATCTACCTATGGTCAACTGATTTTTGACAAGGAAATGAAATCAGTTAGTGGATAAACAACAGCCTTTTAAACAGATGATGTTGGGAAAATTGGAAAATGATCTGTAGAAAACTCAAGCAAGATCCACACCTCACTCCATACACAAAAATCAACTCAACATGGATCAAAGACCTAGGACTAAAGCCAAGGACTATAAACTTAATTACAGAAAAGATTGGAAGAACTCTAGAAGCCCTAATTCACAACATAATCAGTCTTACATGCATCTTGAAAAATCTACAACCAATAAAGGATAAAATACATGAATGGGACCTTCTAAGAATCAAATCCCTGTGCACATCCAAAAACTTCTCCAACAGGGTAAAAAGGGAAGCCACAGACTGGGGGAAATTATTTGGTAATGACATGTCAGACAAGGGATTTATATCTGGAATTTATAAAATACTCAAGCACCACAACAAGATAAAGGTAAACAACCCAATTGAAAAATGGCACAGGATATGAACAGACACTTCACCAAAGAAGACATTCAGATGGCAAACAAACACATGAAGAAATGTTCAAAATCCCTAGCTCTAAGAGAGATGCAAGTCAAAGCAACTATGAGATATCATCTCACCCTAGTAAGAATACCAGAATTTAATAGAAGAGCAAACATCAAATGCTGACGAGGTTGTGTAGAACCTGGAACCCTTATTCACTGTTGGTGGGAGTGTAAAATGGTGCAACCACTATGGAAGGCTGTATGGCTCTTTCTCAAAAAGTTGAAAATAGAAATACCACTTGACCCAGCAATTCCACTACTGGGAATATACACTAAAGAAACCATAATTGACATCCAAGCAGATATAGCACACCTGTGTTTAATCTCGGCTTTGTTTACAATAGCAAGGAGTTGGAAACAACCTAAATGCCCATCAGCAAACGAATGGGTAGAGAAGCTGTGGCATATTCACACAATGGAATACTATGCTGCATTGAAAAACAGGAATCATGAATTATACAAAATGGGTGACCCTGGAGGACGTTATGCTGAGTGAACTATCTCAGTCACAAAAAGACAAATACTGCATAATGCCACTGCTGTAAAGTGGGACTGATATCAGGGTTGCGGGAAAACTAAGAAAAGAGGGGATAAATAATGTATACTGAATTAAAATAGGTAAGGGAGAGAACTATTTGGAGGAATATATGATGAGTTATTATTGTCATGACAAGAGTCCAGAATGAAAAAGAAAAGAAAAGAGTCCAGAATGAAAGCTGCATAGTGGAGTGGACTTGGAAGGTGGGAGGAGATTGTATAACAATGAAATTTTTTTTCTTTTCACAGCTTTCAGATGTGTATTGAATGATTGAAAAGATCTTGGCATGACTTAAGTGCACCTTAGGCTTCAAATGTACATCACTGCCACCGAGTAATTTGGAGGGGTCTTTGGCAGCAGATTTGTTCAGTGCAAGATTTTTTTTTTATAGAATTTACTTTTTTAGTGTGTGTGTGTGTGTGTGTGTGTGTGTGTGTGTGTGTGTGTGTGCCATCAAATCAGATCTGACTGGTACAGGAGGAGATTGCCCCTCTTTCCTTGGCAGAGCATCTGGGTGCGCCCCCGGGATTGCAGTGCAGCTTCTTGCCACTAGGCCACCAGAGCTCCCTAGCAAGATTTTTTTTTTAATTTATTTTATTTCATTATTTTTGTGTGTACCATCAAATCAGATCTGACTGGTACAGGAGGAAATTGTTCCTCCTTCTCCAGCAGAGCATCTGGTGGATTCGAACCGTGCATCTCTGAGATTGCAGTTGCAGCTTCTTGCCAGTAGGCCACCAGAGCTCGCTGCAAGATGTTTCTTGATCTCTTGACTGCTGGTACCAAGGAAGTAGCATATAATTAAGAACCAGTGGTACTTAAGAGTCTAAACTTCACTGAACGAACAAATCTGTCTTCTGAGAAGTAAAGCCAGAATGCTCCTTTAGAAGCAAGGATGATGAAATTTCATCTCATGTACTTTGGACATGTTATGAGGTGAACCAGCCCTTGACAAAGAACAGTATGTTGGGGGGGGGGCGTTTCCAGGAATTGCTATTTCAATACATTAAAAGTGCACACTTAAAGAAATTTGGAAGACAGCTACCTGGCAACCAACTGGAAGAGATCCATATTTATGCCTATTTCAAAATAAATCAAAACAGTGATAAAACCGAATTAGCACTTATTGACCAACATCATTAATATCACATACAAGTAAAATTTTGCTAAAAATCATTTAAAAACTGTTGTAGCAGCATATCAAAAGAGAACTGCCAAAAATTCAAGCTAAATACAGAAGAGGCGATAGAATGAGGAATATTATTGCTAATAGCAGATGAATCTTGGTTGAAAACAGAAAATACGAGAAAGATGTTTACCTGTGTTTTATGGACTATGGAAAGGCATTCAACTATGTGGTTCATAAAAATTATGAAGAACGTTGAGAAAAATGGAGGTTCTAGAATATGTAGTTAGGGTCATGCAGAACCTGTTTGTAAAGAAACCAAGAGGCAATTGTTCAGACAGAACAAGGACATAGGACATACTTTAAGATCAGGAAAAATGTGTGTCAGGGTTGTATTCTTTCACTATATTTATTCATTCTTTATGGTGAGTAAATAGTCCTAAAAGTTGGACTTTATAAAGAATGGGACTTTAGGACAGGAGAAAGACTCATTAACAACTCACAATATGCAGAGATGATGCATCATTGCTTTCTGAAGACAAAGAAGACTAGAAGCATTTACTGGTGGAAATCAAAGACTATAACCTTAGATAGATTACACTTTGATGGGGGGAAAAAAACCCCAAAATCTTCACAAGTGGGTCAATAAGCTGAATCACAATGAACTAGAAAAGATTGGAGTTATCAAAGATTTCATTTTACTTGAATCCGCCACAATCAGAGACCATGGAAACAACAATCAAAAATTGTATTCCATTAGGAAAACATGCTACAGAAGGCATTTTTAAAGTATAAAAAAAGCCACGATGTCACTTAGAACTAAAATGTGCCTGGCCAAGTTACAGTATTTTCAACTATCTCATAGGCCTGCAAAAGCTGGACAGTGAGAAAAGGAAACTAAAGAATTACTTCTTTTGATAATGTTGACAAACAAATACACAGTGTACTATTGAAAGAATGAACACATCTGTCCTCTGAGAAGGAAAGTCAGAATGTTCCTTAAATGCAAGAATCATCTCATGCACTTTGGATTTTATCAGGTGAACCAGCCCTTGATGAAGAACATTATGTTTAATAAAGGGTTAGTGGTAAAGGGGGACCTCCAGTGAGGTGGACTGACACAGCGACTGCAGTAGTTGACATGCCACAGTCTGCAGATGGGGTAGGACTGGACAGTGTTTTGGTCTGTGCATAGTGGGAGGAGGACCTCATGCACTTGCTGCGAAGGGTCAAGGACTGCAGCCTTCAGTATGGACTAAGGCTCAATGTCAAGAAGACAAAGATTCTCGCACTGGACCAATTGGCAGCATCAGGATGGATGACGAAGAGATTGAGAGTGTTCACAGCTTCAGTTTGCTCGGCTCCACAGTCAACACTCTTGGCACCAGCAGTCAGGAAATCAAAAAGCGTATCGCGATGGGAAAGTCTGCTGTTAGGGACCTCTCTAAGGTACTCAGGAGCAACAGTGTCTCTCTGGAGACTAAGGTGCGCCTGGTACAGGCCATGGTATTTGCAATCGCTTGTTATGCATCAGAGAGTTGGACAATGACTAGGGAGGACAGAAGGAGAGTGGATGCTTTTGAGCTGTGGTGCTGGAGAAGGGTACTGAATGTACCCTGGACTGCCAGGAAAACAAACAGATTCATCTTGGAGAGGATTAAACCAAGCTACTCCTTGGAGGCAAGGATTCTGGGGCTTCGTCTGACATACTTTGGACATGTTGCCAGGAGGGACGGGTCCTTGGAGAGGGACATCATGGTTGAGGGACAGCGCAGGAGGGGAAGACCCTCTATGAGATGGATTGATTCGGTGACTGGGGTAATCGGGATGGGTGTGTCAGAGGGGGTGCGGTTGGCGCAGGATAGAGCAGGGTTTAGATCTGTTGTGCATAGGGTCGCTATGAGTCGGAAACGACTCGACGGCACATAACAACAACAACTACAACAACATAGTGTCTGTGAGGCTGAACCAACTTGATAATACCTAACAACAACAAAAACGAAGAACCTCTCTTACTACTGTTGTATCTCCAGTGTCTGGTGTGCAAATATTTGTTGAATAGCTAAATATATGTTAAATGGATGGCTGAATAAATAAACAAATGAGTCCTATTCTTCACTCCTATAAAAGTGAGACTAGGTTCACTTTAAAGTGTTCTGTGACTTAATCACCTGATTCCTGAAGTTGCTTCACTAATTTTTTGATAGTGTGTGTCACTTATGTTATGAGGTAGGAATGGAGAAGGAGGAAAGCTGTGAACTGAGAGCTAACTTATCTTCCTCAACACTGTTTTCTCTGACCTCCTGCTTTCCTCATATGACTCTTTATCCTACGTTTACTTAAGTATATTTTCTCCTCCTTGTTTGTTCTCAGGGTTCCCTGGAGTATTCAGAAACTGGTTCCATCATGGCGGAACTCAAGGTGGAGCCTCGGGTGGGTGTGGACTGGCAGAAGCGTTGCCTGGCCCTGGAGACTCAGCTTCTCCGGTTCCGCCTACAGGCTAGCAAGATAAGGGAGCTGCTGGCTGACAAGGTGAGTCCCAGAAAACAAGGAGTTGCCCAATTTATTACAAAGATCTATATTAGGGGAGGAGAGCTGGGGAAGGTGGATTTTAAAGAAGAGACTTTTCCATATGCACAAAATGAAACCCCTAGTGAGCTTCACTTCTCCCAAAGACCAAAGTCTGAGCAGTTTACTAATGTCATCTTCCACATCTCCCCTCTCAAATGCTCCTTCCGAGGACTTACCTAAAGCATTACAAATCTCTTGTTTCCTCTATCACCCAGCTTGTGCTAGTGGCCGCAATGGAGGTTCTACCGTTCCCTTAACATTTATTCCTTAGTATGAAAAAGGAGGCTGTTTGAAGAGAGAAGAATGAAAATATCACCCTCCTGGCCTCTCTCGATTGAGGTCAGGGTCATACACTTTGGAGTTACCTGGCTCTATTGTGACCATGGGCAAATTCCTTCACCTCTAAGGCAAAAATCACAAAATGGAGACTTTTTAGAGTTCATTTTGAGACTCATGAGGTCATATATATAAAGGTTCTGGCATGGAATGGATTCTTAGATGGGAACAATTTCTAGATTGTATAGACTTTGGTGGGCTGATCTGGGAAAACTGAGCACCATTCCTAATGTTTCTATGGGATCTTACGTTCCAAATGACTGACTTGCAGAGGTATTTTAGAACATACCCTATCTGGAGAATGGAAACTTTCACTTTATATGTCTGTATTGAAAGTAGTCAGCCCTTCTTTTCATACTTTTGTTTAGAGTATCCATCTATTTAGCAAATACTTCTTTTGTGGTTCAAAGGTAAGATTTAGCCTACACATTTCCAAATAACTTCAAGGTCTTTATTAGTCAGGCCTGAATATGTGATCTGCTGTATTGATAGCCTCCAACCCTGTTTCCCAGAAAGATAACTCAGCGGAGTCACCTCTGCATTTTCATAGCTGAAGGGAGTGGCCTTGGACTAACCTGGTCTAAAACTTGTGAAACCTGGATCTACTGGCAATGCAATCTCCTAGTTCAGGCCTTGCAAAACAAGACCATCAGGGTTCATGTGGATGCCTCGAGGTAGTTTAAAGGAAAGGAACTCAAGAAAAGGAACACACATTTTCAAAACTTGTTATCAAAGTGTGGTCCTGGGACGATCTGCATTACTTTGAGCTACTTCAGAGACTTAAACATGGTTTTTTTTTGTGTTTTTTTTAAATTTTATTTTATTTCATTATTTTTTGTGTGTACTGTCAAATCAGATCTGACTGGTACAGGAGGAGATTGTTCCTCCTTCTCCAGCAGAGCATCTGGTGGATTTGAACCGTGCACCTCTGAGACTGTAGTTGCAGCTTCTTGCCACTAGGCCACCAGAGCTCGCCTGAGACTTAAACATGTTAATTCCTGCAACCCATCCCTTTTCTCTTGATTCAAGTCTCCATTGGTACTCGTAATAATCAGTATATTTAACAAGCTCCCAGAAAATTGTTTTGTAGAATATAAAGTTTGAGAGTCTAGCCTTAAGATCTGGTATTTGGAGGAGAGGAGCAAGGAAAAGAAGGGATAAACTGATTGAGCCAGTTAGTCTCAAACAAAATAAACATAATGTCCCCTACTTTAGAAAAGACTTAGACATATACTGAATTAAATTCTTAAAACATCCTTTTAACAGATGCAGAGCTGAACACTGAAAATAGTAAAAGACTTTTTGGCGGGACAAAACTAAAAGGAAAGTTCAGAATGGTGCTTTACTGTGGCACATGAGCAGGGCAAGGTGAGGTGGCGGCCTCCCATCAGAAATACAGGCTTTGCGATTTGTGTTTTTATGTCTGTGGAGACAGAGGTGAAGTCTGATCATTTGGAGGCTAGAGGTGAACCAGAAATTTACATTTAAAGTCCATTTTAGGTATCAAAGTCCGATGTAGGCTTTCCTTATATGAAAAGTCAGATGAGGAAAAGAAAACTGTCCGTTAGCACAAGGAGATGACAGAAAAGATCTTCTTTCTCTGCATCCCCACAGGTCTGTATAAGTTAAAAATCCATAATATCTGCTCCCTCTCTTTTCTTCAAGGCTGTTTTATTTATTTACCATTGATTTATATGTGTATGTGTATATATAAAAATACACATATACAAATATATATAACAAAACTTTTGTAAAAATCATCTGAGATCAATCATCTATATGAGACCAACTAGTCTATTGTTACTTTAAAACACAGGTGAGCTGGTAAGGGAACAGAGAAAATAAAGTCATGAAAACAGAGCAACCAGAATGGAAATGTTCTCCACATTATGGAGAATGCAACCATGGTCACTCAACAATATGTATGGTAATTGAATGGGAAAATAAACTGTTATGAAAACCTTCACTGAAAACACAATATAATAACATTTAAACAACAACCAAAAATCATGATTTCTGTTTTTTCTTTTAATTTGCACAATGCAGCGAGATTAATTACATTCATCATGTTAAACTAACCACCACTACAATCTGTTTCCAAATTTTTCATTACCCATAACAGAAACTAAGTGCTAAATGCTTCCGAGGCAATGACTTCCCTTCTCCTCTTCCATCCAACCCCTGGAAACCACTAATAAACGTCAGTCTCTATATATTTTTCTGATTCTAGATATTTCCTATAATATGATATATCATTATAGTAATAATATTTCTATAATTTCTATAAAATTATGTTAATAATATTATACAATATAATAATATAATATGATGATACAATACTTGTGACTGACTTATTTCACTTAGCATGTTTTCAAGGTTCATCCAGAACTTCATTTCTTTTGTAGCTGTTGTTGTTAGGTGCCATCAAGTCAGCTATGACTCGTAGTTGACCTATAAGCAACAGCTAGGAACCTTTCTGTACCCTGCTCCATCTTCACAATCTCTTCCATTCTCATATTCACGGTTGTAGCAACTGTGTCAGTCCATCTTCCCGAGAGCCTTTCTCCCATTTGCCAATCCTCCATTCTTCCCAGCATGAAGTCTTCTTCCAAGGACTGGGGCCTCCTGACAGCATGTCTAAAGTATGTGAGATGGAGTTTCACGGTCCTTGCCTCTGTGCAGTACACCCTGGTTGCACTGCCTCCAAGATAAATTCATTTATTCTTGTGAAAATCCATTGGATAGCCAGTGCTTTTTCACCAGCATCACAATTGAAAGGAATCCATTCTTCTGTGATTTTGATTTATTGTCAAACTTTCAGATATGAAACAATTAAAAATACCATGGCTTGTGTCAAGTGCACTATAGTCTTTAAACTGACATCCTTAAGCAACTTTAAAGAGGTCCTTGAGAGCAAATTGCCCCAGTACAACACATCTTTTTCTTTTTTTGTTTAATTTTTTTTTTTTTTTATTTTTTTTTTA
>NW_006399787.1:20825902-20837749 GCF_000299155.1 Elephantulus edwardii | reverse complement strand
TTTGATTTGCATCTCTCTTAGAGCTAGGGATTTTGAACATTTCTTCATGTGCTTGTTGGCCATCTGAATGTCTTCTTTGATGAAGTGTCTGTTCACCTTTATTTTATTGTGGTGCTCCAGTATTTTATAAATTCTGGATATATGTTCCTTATCTGACATGTCAATACCACATACTTTTTCCCAGTCTGTGACTTCCCTTTTTACCCTGTTGGAGAAGTTTTTGGATGTGCAAAGGAATTTGATTCTTAGAAGATCCCATTTATCTATTTTATCTTCCCCTGGTTGTAGGTATCTTTTTATTTCTTGTCTGCTGCTACCATAGATATTGTTTGTGGACTCAAGTAAAATGAAATCAACAACTTCAATATTTTTTTCTCGATCTATAATGATGTTGCTTATAGGTTCAGTGGTGAAGATTTTTGTTTTCTTGATGTTGAGATGTAATCTCTACTAAAGACTGTAGTCTGAGCTTTTACAGTAAAATCTTTTCATTTTCTTCACTTTCTGCAAGCAAGGTTGTGTAATCTACCAAAAGTAAGTTGTTGATAAGTCTTCCTCCAATCCTGATGCCACATTCTTCTTCATATATTCTGGGTTTTTGAATGATTTCTTCAGCATACAGATTGAATGAGTATGGAGAAAGGTTAAATCCTGGAACCCACATTTGCCCATTTTTAATCCAGGGTTCTCTTTGTTATGTTCAAACAGCTGCTTTTTGGTCTGCATATAGGTTTTGCATGAGTACAACTGAGGATTTTGGAATTTCTATTTTTTTTTTTTTTTTTTTTTTTTTTTCTATAATTATATTTTATTAATTTTCATAAACATTTACAGAGATTTTGGGCTTCCACTCATTCATTGTTGCACTATTCTCTCTACCCTCCTCCCAGTTTGTTCTTGTCCAAATGCCACAGTGCTTGTCAAAGCCAGTTCTGATTAATCTTCTTTGTCAGTGTATCCTTTGCCATTCCCTATCACTCCTCCCTGAGAGAGACTTCACCCTGAGTCATAAGGAAAAGGGGACGGCGAATTTCTATTCTTTTCAAAAGTCAAAGTCATTGTCTTGGAATCAGAACTAGCTTATGATTGACTCTCTAGCAGGTTTTCAGAGGCTATAAATCATATGGGAAAGGGAGTTCTGGTGACCTAGTGGCAAGAAGCTGCACTGCAATCCCAAGATCGCTTGGTTCAAATCCACTGGATGCTCCTCTGTAGAAGGAGGGGCTATCTCCTTCTATGCCAGTCAGATTCAACTTGAAAGTACACACCAAAAAAAAAAGAAGGGGAAAAAGCACACACATGGGAAGAGCTTGTCTGTCTGTCTCCTTTGGAGCATCTGGTGGATTCCAACCAGATACCTTTGAGTTAGCAGCTCAACTTCCACTAGGCTTCCAGAGCTCCCTATTCTCCTCAGTGTTGTTGTTGTTATATGCTGTCAAGTCTCCTGCAACTCATAGTGCCCTTATGTACAACAGCTTTGAAGCCTGCCCTGTCCTAAGCCAGTCTCATTGACTCACACACACCTGCCCTCATTGTCCTAGTCACTATATCAATTGATCTTATCTGGAGTCTTCCTCTCCTGCACTGTCCCTACCCCCTGCCAAGCACAATGTCCTCCAAGGATCAGTCCCTCCTGGACACATGCCCAAAGTATATAAGATGGAGCTTCAAAATCCTAGCCTCCAAGGAGAAACTTGGTTTCACTCTCTCCAAGACAGACCTATTTGTTTTCTTGGTGGTCCATGGTATGTTCAAGACTCTTCTCCAGCACCACAGCTCAAAGGCATCAATTTTTCTTCTGTCATCCTTAGTCATTATCCAGCTCTCTGATGCATAGCAAGTAATTGCAAAGACCATGGACTAAATCAGGCATGCCTTGGTCTCTAGACTGACATCGTTGCTTCCCAGTACTTTGGAAGTATTTTTGACAGCAGATTTACCTAATGCAGTCCATCTTTTGATTTCCTGACTGCTGGTGCCAAAAGTGTTGACTGTGGAGGCAAGCGGGCTATAACTGTTAACAATCTCCATCCCTTCTCCATCCATCATGGTACTGCCAGTTGGTTCAGTGATGGGGATATTTGTCTTTATTATTATTATTAATTTTAATGAAAGCTTACAGAGACTTAGGGTTTCCATTCATTCATTGTTGCACTTTTCTCTCTGCCCACCTCTTCCCCCAATTCACTCTTCTCTTTGAAAAGTAAAAGAAAACTTCTTTTATTGTTATATCTTATACAATCCCTCCCCCCAAATCCACTCCACTGTGCAGCCTTCGTTCTGGACTCCTGTCATGATAATAATACCTAATCACATATCCCTTTTAAACAGTTCTCTCCCTCATCTGTTTCAATGCAGTATACATTGTTTATCCCCTCTATCTCAGTCTCCCCTTAACCCCGGTGTCAGTCCCATTTTACAGCAGCGGCACTATGCAGTTATTTGTACTTTTGTGACTGAGGTATTTCACTCAGCATAATGGCCTCCTGGGTCACCCATTTTGTATAATATTTCAATCCATATTGAAGACTACAGTCCTTGACCTTTTGCAGCAAGCACTTCAATTCCGCCTCAGTTTCAGCAAGCAAGGTTGTGTCATCTGCACAATGTGGATTGTTGATGAGTCTTCCTCCAATCCTGAAGCCACATTCCTCCTCACAGAGCCCAGCCTCCTGAATGATCAAGCTGTTCTGCATATAGACTGAAAAGGTATGGAGACAGGACACATCCCTGACACACTCCCTTCTTGATTTTGACCCATGCAGTATTTCTCTGATCTGTTCTGATGACTGCGCCCTGGTCCAAGCATAGGTTTCAAATAAGCACAATTCAGTGTTCTGGGATTCCCATTCTTTTCAGAATTAGCCACAGTTTCTTATGATCCACATAGTTAAATGTCTTTGCATAGTCAATGAAACACAGATAGGTATCTTTCTGGTACTTGTTGCTTTCTGCCAAGATCCATCTGACATTGGTGATAATGTCTCTGGTACCACAACCTCTTCTAAACCCAGCTTGTATTTCTGGAAGTTCTCTGTCAATGTACTATTCCAGTTGTCTCAGTGTTACCCATAATTTATTATCTACATAGTCGAATACCTTTGTATGGCCAATTAAACACAAGTAAACATCTTTCTGGTATTCTCTGCTTTCAGCCAAAATCCATCTGGAATCAATAATGTTATCCTTCATTCCATGAACTCTTCTGAATTCAATTTGAATTTCTGGCAATTTCTTCTCAATGTATTGATTCAGCCAATTTAAAAAATAGTCTTCCAAATTTTTTGGCATAGACTAGCAAGCATGTTCAGGGCTGCATCTGTTTGTTGAAACATGTCAGTTGGTATTGCATAAATTCCTGGGTCCTTATTTTTGCCATTGTCTTCAATGTAGCTTGGATGTCTTTAATTAGTACTGTAGGCTCTTGATCATATGCTACTTCCTGTAGTGGTTAACTGTTAACCAATTCTTTCTAGTATAGTTACTCTGTGCATTCTTTCCATCTTCTTTTGATGCTTCCTTCATTTAATATTTGGTGCACAGAATCCTTGTTTATTGCAGTGTGAGGCTTGAATTTTTTTCTTCAGTTTTTTCATCTTGAGAAATACTAAACACATTCTTCCCTTTTGGTTTCTAACTCCACGTCTTTACAACATTTCCTTTTTTAAAATCTTTGGGTTTTTGTTATTCACATTTTGTTTTCTACAATCATTCCCATACATTGTGTCTCATAAGATTAATCACCAGTGATCTATGCCCACTATTACCCGGTCTTTTGACACATTTCCTTTTACTACTTTGTGTTGTCCTCTTAAGGTACCCTTTGGAATTTTCTTTTCAACTCTCTTCATTATTTCTTACCTTCATTTTGGCTCCTCTGCATTGAAGAGCAAGTTATCAGAGTACATAACAATAATACTAATAGTGTTACTTGGTGCTTAAAAATGTTTTCACAAAAATCATCAAAAGAATTCTTCACCTATAGGTAAGAGAGCTACATGAACTGTGAGAAGAGTTAGTACTAGATCATGCGTTTGTAGTTCCCCTCTCAAGACCTGATGCCCTATTCACATGAACACCCCATCCCTGAGCCACATCAAAGGCTTTTTCATTCTGTAGGGAATGTGAAGGAATGACTGATTTCTCAGAATCTACATCGTCATCCTCTGCTTACTGGGGACTAATTCTCAATTGTCTCCTTTGGTCTACCGGGGAAAACACAATGCTGTAGAGTTCAGGGATTTATTTCAGGTTAAGAACTTTACCTGTCTGAGAAGCTTTGTAGATGGATATTTGGGTGTGATTCATGCTTGGACTTTTCCCTCCTTTTTTAAACATCTACCTCTTTTATCCCATTTGAAAAGAAGGGTATAATATCTAGCCACAAATAAAGGTTTGTAGGAATTATGATGATGAATAGATAACATTACTATTAGAATGAATCTGGTTTCTATTTTCTTAGTTTCATAGATCTTGGATGGTACTCTGGTCTAAGCATTCAGCAGCTAACTAAAAGCTCTGCAGTGCAAACCTACCAGCCATTATGTGGGAGAAAGATGAGGTGGTCTTTCATAAAGATTTACAACCTTGAAGCCTTAGAGGGCTGTTCTTCTCTGTCTTAAGGGGTCACTATGATCTGGAATTGACTTGGTGACAAATGGCTAGAACAGTACATAGATAGGGAATTGCCAGAAGTTCAAGGAGGATTTAGAAGATACCCTGGTATCAGGGATAGCATTGCTGATGTTAGATGGATCCTGGCTAAAAGTAAAGAATACCAGAAGAATGTTTATTTATGCTTCATTCACTATGTAAAGTATTTGACTGTGTGAGTCATAACAAGTTATGGCTAACATTGAGAAGAAAGGGAATCCCAGAGCACTTAATTGTGCTCATGCTAAGCCTATACCTGGAACCAGAAGGGTGTTTTGTGAACAAAGGGACACTACATGGTTTAAAATTAAAAAGGGAGTGCATCAGGATTATTATATTCTCTCTCCATACCTGTTCAGTCTGTATGCTGAGCAAATTATTCAAGAAGATGGACCCTATGAAGAAGAATGTGGCATCAAGATTGGTGGAAGACTCATAAATAACCTGCATTGTGCAGATGACATAGCCTTGCTTCCTAAAAGTGAGGAGGACTTGAAGCACTTGATGCAGAAGATCAAAGAATACAGTCTTAAAAAAAAAAAAAAAAGAATACAGTCTTCAATACGGACTGCATCTCAACGCCAAGAAAACAAAGGTTCTTACCACTGGACTGATAAGCCACATCATAATACATGGTGGGAAGACTGAAACTGTCAACACCTTCATCTTACTTGAATCTACAATTAACACTCTTGGTACCAGCAGTCAGGAAATCAGGAGACATACTGTACTGGGAAAATCTGAAGTTAGAGTCCTCTCTAAATTATTGAGGAGTAATTATGTCAGTTTGAACACTATGGTGTGTCTGATTCAGGCCCTGGTCCCGTCCCTCTGGTAACTTGCTATACATCTGAGAGCTGGACAATAAATAATGATGACAGAAAAAGAATTGATGCTTTTAAGCTGTGGTGTTGAAGAAGAGCATTGAACATCCCATGGACTGCCAAAAGAACAAACAAATATGTCTTGGGGATGGTGCATCCAGAGTGCTCTTTGGAGAAAAAAGAAAGTAAAGCTTTGCCTCATATACTTTGGGCATGTTCCTCAGAGGGCTTATTCCTTGGAGACAGACATGATGCTTGGGAAGGCAGAAGGTCATGAAAGGAGAGGAAAACTTTCAACCAGGTGAACTGAATGGTGACCACCACAATGGGCTTTAGTGTTGTCAGGAAGTATGGGGAAGGCACAAGATAGGACAGGGTTCATTTCTTTTGTTCATAGGGTCACTATGGGTCATATTTGACTTGATGGCACCTAACAACACCATTTCATTTTTTAAAACTTTCAATTTTCCTAGATTTATACTCCATACATTCCAAGTATTAGTGTATGTTTGCAAATTTTTCTCCTCATTTTGATTGTTCCAATCTTTGGGCATTACCCCTAGTACTGTATTCAACAGGTTTCTCTATTGTTCATAAACTTTTCAAAGTCCTGTTATTTCAGAAGTAGACAACCACTTCTGCTTCCTAGTTAATCTGAGAGTCTTGCTTCAGTACAGCAACTGGCTGACAAATACTGCACCAAAAAGGGCAGATAATAAACTAGAAAGCATATACATATCTAAGCTATCAAGAGGAGCAACATGCAAATAACTCCCTCAATAAAAGAAACTGACAGATAAGTGTTAAACTCCTAAGAGAAAATCCTAAGGACAAGCCAACCTACAGATAGCAAGGTTCAGGATAGGATAGAGCTCCAGGACAAAGAAAACAATTCCATATAGAGCTTCCAACACTGTAAGTCTTTTCAGAATCGGACTACCAGATCTTTCTTCTGCAGAGTAACTGATGAGCTTGAACTTCTGACCTTCTGGTTAGCAACTGAGCTGTTTAATCATTGTGCCACCCAGCCACCTTTGCTGCTGCAGAGCAGTTCTTTCACAGTTATCACCAAGTGTATCAAGGAGCTGTGGACATGAGAGTAAAATTCCACAAAGGTGCCAAATGCATGTCATCAGGTTGCTGCAGCCAGTTGTAGGACAGCTTATGAGTCCTAGTTGTGAGTCACAGCTGGTGAAAGAAGATCCCTGTTACCCTCCTAAACTTGATACCTCCTTTGCTGGCCTGTAACCACAGAGGTCTCAGCTAAAAGGACAGCTGAAGATATGGCTCCACGTAGGATTCTGGAGGAGAAATAGACCCAAAAAAGGGCTGATCCACCCTCAGAGCTCTTCAGCATTCTAAGTGTGATCACTTAAATACAGTATGTGAAGAAGGAAGCTCTCCCTTTGTGAAAAAGGAAAAGTGTTGGTGCTGCATTAAAATAAGAGTTTGTTGTTGAAAGCTCTAAGAATGATGTTTTATGGAGATAAATTTGGGAATATTCTGATGGCAATAGAGAAAATTTCTTTTTAGGGAAACTACGGACCTTAGTTAGCAGCTGAGTGTTTAACCACTTCACCATCAGGACTTAAAAAAAAACCCACAAGATTTTAAACATTCATCTCAAACAAGGACAGCAAAATCACACCTTCTCAGAAATCTGGAAATAGAAATACTATTTGACTCAGAAATTCTACTACTGGGAGTATAACCAAAAGAAACTAGAATGGCTATCCAAATAGATATATGCACACCCATGTTTATTACTGTGTTATTCACAATAGAAAAGATATGGAAGCAGCCCAAGTGCTCATCAACAAAGGAATGGATAGAAAAACTGTATGGTATATTCACACAATGGAGTACTATGCAGCACTGAAAAACAATGAACTTGTAAAACATTACACAGTATAAGTGACTCTGGAGGACATTATGCTGAGTGAAATGTCTCAGTCACAAAAAGACATACTGCATAACACCACTATTATAAAGCAGGACTGACATGGGGGGTTGGAAGGAGAATAGGAAAAGAGTGAATAGATAATGAACACTGTATTGGAAGAGATAAAGGAAAGACGTCTTTGAAAGAAAAATATATGATTAGGCATTACATGTAAGACAACAGTCAAGAATAAGAAGTACATTGCAAAGAGAATTGGGAGAGATGGAGGGAAGGGAGGAAACTGCAACAGTAAATGAATTTTTTTTTAAGTTAACTGGGGTAGGGGAGAGAGAAAATGTGCAACAATGAATGAATGAAAATCCACCTTTTCTGTAAACTGTCATTAAAATCACAATTAAAATGAAATAATTTTATTATTAAAAATAATTACCAGAGCACATTCATGGATACTTGCATGATCATTGTACTCCTCTCTCATTCCAAGAAGTTAATGAATGTGCTGGAATTAATTTTAGAGAAGAAAAAGACAACTGTAGCCTAAAAAATGAGCATAAAATGTTCAAGTGGCCTTTTGCCTTGAGGACGGGGGCGGGGAAAGAATTGCTGAAAGAGTCAGCAACAGTGAACAGCTCGGGACTGGAAGGAAAATCCATCTATTACCAGGAAAGCGGGAAAGTGTACCTTAAAGTGATACATAGTAAAGTCATGAGGAAGAAAATGCTTGTTGCAACAAAAGAAGACCAAGAAGAACCAGAACATTCAAAGTGTGGTATTGGAAAATACTTTGAGCACTGAAAAAAACACAAGTCAGTCTTGGAAGAAATACAGTGAGAATGTTCCTTAGACGTGAGAGTGGTGAGACTTCATGTCATTCACCTTGGACATGTTACCTGAAAAGACGAATCACTAGAAAGGAACATCTTGATTGGTAGAGAGCCACTGAAGGTGAAGGAGTCCTTCGATGAATTGACACAGTAGCCAGAACAGTGGACTCAAACATAGCAGCAATAGTGCAGGACCAGGCCACATTTTGTTCTGTCACACATAAAGATATGAGTCGAAACCAACGTGACAGCAGTTCACAACAAACACTGTCAGGGACTAAGTGATTTCTGGCTCATTGATCTCCTCTGACTGAAATGGAGATGCCAAGCTGGGAAGTAGGACTGGCAGACATTCTGTTCTTGACTCAGTGTTGGCTTTTCCATTTGCAAAGTAAGATCATTTTCTACCAGATAAAGTTAGAAAACATCAGTGATCACTGCAGAAGGTCAGGAGTATATATTCCTATTCTTAAAGCAATCCAGTGCCTCCTCTTCTTTTTTTAAAAAAATTATATTTTATTAATTTTAATGAACATTTACAGAGATTTTGGATTTCCGTTGATTCATTGTTACACTATTTTCTCTACCCCCCCAGTTCATTCCTTTCTTTTTTTTTCCTTGAAAGTCTGTTATAATTGTCCCATTGCCACAGTGTTTGTCAAAACCAGTTCTGATTAATCTCCTTTGTCAGTGTGTCCTTTGCCATTCCCTATCACTCCTCCCTGAGGGAGATGTCACCATGATTCATAAGGAGAAGGGGACTGCGTATTCTCTTAGCTGAAAAGGGATGCTGTAGGTTTCAGGGTGAAGATCTTCTCTCACTACTCTAAAGGGCCCCTTTGGCAATAGGAAACATGTAGACTATTGTGGAGATAGATTTTGGAATTTAGATGCACTGTCTAGTGCCTCTTCTGTGTCACAGAACAGATGTGAGTTCTCAGTGGTCCGGCTAAAGGTCAATCTGGGAAGCTTGTCAAGAATTCAAGGCCTCCCACCCAGTATTTCATTTTATTCCTGAAAACAAATACTTTCCATCATTGCATTAGTTAAGTGTTCTTTTTGATGTAGGAAAAGAAGCCAACTTCGGTGGTGATGAGAAATTTTGGCAACAAAGTGATGGTCGTACAGCATGATTACCATAATTGCTATTACTAAATTGCTTACCTGAAAAATGTTGACTTGGCATATGTTGTTTTATATTTCTTGACAACAGTAAAAATAATTATTTAAAAACAACAAGAAGAATCAAAGAAACAAACTGGCCAGCTTAAGCAAACAGGATTCATCAGGAGGATCATCGGGCAGCAAGAGCTGCAAGAATTATTTAGCAATTACTATTTTCTGAAGTTTATACACCTCCTGTGGTGCAGCCCTGGCTCCAGGCTTTGGGCTCTCATTTTCAGATTGTGAATTCCTGAAGAGAAAGGACTGACCTAAGTAGAGTCAAATTCTGAAGAGGGACGAGTTAAACAGTACTTACCTAGTCAGTGGGCCATCACTATGTGTTTACCTCTTTCCTCCACTCCCACCACCTAAGGGGATTCCTTTTGCACTAAGCAGTTGTCCTTTAACTATAATACTGGTTTATGCTGTTATCTCCCTCATAACAGCATAGCTCTTTGAAGGTCAAAAAACTCCTCTAGGACAAGCCCAAGAAATGTTTGATTTGGATACAAGTACCTAGTAAGATGTGCCTGGATCTGGCCTGAACCAACTCACTTTTTCAGGCTTGAGGAAAGAGTTTCAGTCTTGATAGATCAATGATCAATGATAAGCAATGCAGAGAGGGAAGAAAGGCCTGGACATAATCATGCCTGAAGAGGGTGGGTGCCCCAGGGGCATTTTGTCCCTCAGATTTTAAATCTTGAGTTTTACATGGTCTTTAGTTGAATGTATTGCCCTTCTCCTTTTAAAGATTAGCTCAGCTGCCAACCAGAGGGTTGGAAGTTCGAGTCCACACAGAGGTGGTGGTTGTTATGTGCTGTTGAGTCTCCTGCGACTCATAGCAACCCTATGTACAACAGCTCTGAACCCTACTCTATCCTGTGCCAATCTCACTGTCTCTGACACACCTACCCCTATTACCCAAATCACTGAATCAATCCATCTCATCAAGGGTCTTCCTCTCTTGTGCTGTCCCTCCACCCTCCCAAGCATGATGCCCCTCTGCAAGAATTGGTCCCTCCTTGCAACATGTCCAAAGTATGTCAGATGAAGCTTCAGAATCCTTGACTCCAAGGAGCAGCCTGGCGTCACCCTCTCCAGGATGAACCTGTTTGTTCTCCTAGCAGTCCATGGTATATTCAATACTCTTCTCCAGCATCACAGCTCAAAGGCATCAGTTCTCCTTCTGTCCTCCCTAGTCATTGTCCAACTCTCTTTTCCAAGTTACCGTCCAGAGGTACCTTGGGAAAAAAAAGGCCTCAAGCTCTACTTCTAAAAATTTAGCCTTTGAAAACCATCTAGAGCACAGTTCTATTTCTGACACATAGGGGATCACCCTGAGTTGGAGTTGGTTCCACGTCAGCTGCTGGTGGTGGCATATTTGTAATGCATCATTGTTTCCCTTAGTCATGATGGTGTAGAAAAGGACGCTACTGGCTGACAGCACCGGGGCACATGGCGTTTGATAAAGAGTTTGATGTATAAATCTACTTTGCTTCTTCAGGGCCTCCATGTAATTTTACTGGATTCAGGCATCAATGCCCGGGTCAAAAGGAGAATGAAAGTTAAAATCCAGCTTAGGCAGAGACCTGTCTAGTGAGCTTACATAGCTGCCAAGATGCAACATAGACCATGGACTTGGGAGCAGTTCCCTAGGCTTCAGCCTCAATCTGGTCCCTGATGTAGTTCCGTATGCAGGAACTTTGTTCCCTTTGTGTTCATGTCCAGGATTGCTCAGTTCTTAAGACCTGAATAATATGCCTTTGCCAACCCAAAGGCATGCGGTTTGAATCCATCTTCTGCTCCTTGGGAGAAAGACAGGCAGTCTTCTCTCCTACAGTTCATTGCCTCTGAAAATGTGCTGGAGGGTCAGCTATGAATCAGTTCCTGCTCTGCAGTATGTAACAATAATATGTTAGCAACATTGAATTTATAAAAATTATGTTTTCCTCTTTTTTAAAAAAATTTTACATCAAAGAGGAAGAATGCTATTTCTTTTTTCCCCCCTCTTGTTGTGTACTTTCAAATCAGATCCAACTGGTACAGGAGGAGCCTGCCCCTTCTTCTCCAGCAGAGCATCTGGTGGATTCAAACCATGAGCTTTCAGGATTGCAGCACAGCACTAGGCCACCAGAGCTCCCTAAGAATGCTGTTTCCAAATAGAAGGTCCTCAATTGTGAGTGAGGACAAAAGCCATTGAGATATTTAGGGTAGAAAGGAACATTCTCTTACTGTTGACCAAAAGTGGGCTCAGGTGGGAGCATATTCCGTGGCAGGGGCACCGAGAAGCCACAGCATGGCGTGTCTGGGATGCAGAATGAAGAAGAGAGCATCCTCAGAGAGGAGACCAGAAGCAAGATTGGGGGTCAAAATACCTCAGGGAGGCACCACAACAAGATAAAGGTAAATAATCCAATAGAAAAATGGGCACAGGATATGAACAGGCACTTCACCGAAGACGACATTCAGATGGCTAACA
>NW_006399787.1:20814569-20823977 GCF_000299155.1 Elephantulus edwardii | reverse complement strand
AAAAAAAAGAGAGCTGAGAGTTGTTATGAAAATCTTCACTCGGGCCAGGCGTGCTTGAGCCACTTGAAATGAACGTGTAAGCCTGGCCTGAGCGTAATGCTGGCAGAATTTCCTGAGTTGCCTTACTGCCATATGACAGCAGAAGCATGCCTACCTCTCCCCTTCCTCTCTGGAACAGATGCAGGAGCTGGAGCAGAGGCTGTTGGAAGCAGAGAAGAGAGCAGAGCATGCAGAGACTCAGGTAACCAGGGGAGGGAACTGGGGAGTATGGGGTGAGAACAACTGTTAATGGTGGTGGTGGGCCGGGGCACTGGGGAGTATGGGGTGAGAATGACTATTGGCCCTTCCTGGCCTGCTTTTTCAATGCACCTGGAGGAAGAGCCCTTCCCAGAGACAGGGAAAACCAGCAATCTCATATTCACAGATTCTCTTAAAAATTAAGGCACATGAGATGAAGAATTAAAGGACATGGAATTAAATTAAGATACAAAGCACATGGAGTGAAATTCAGGTACATGGAATTTTAAAAATTAAGGAACTGTGGGAATGAAAGAGACATTGGATCAGGGTGAGTGTAGTGAGTGGATGAGTGTTAGAATAGGAAATTTGTGTTGAACACATTAATTCTGAAATCTTAGTGGTTTATCACTTTTAGTTCTTCCTGAAAGTACATATCAATTAAGGATTAGCCAGGGACTCTACTTCACCCAGTCGTTCAAGGATAGTGGATAATGGAGAAGATTTTCCTATCATAGAGCTGGACCCTGTTGAACATACAGCCTCCTTGGTTCTCATGGCAGGGAAAGAGAGAGCTGGACATTTGTGTACCAGCCCTTAAATTCTTCAGTCTGTATGTGATGTGCCTTTCCACTTGGAGACCGCTGGCTGGAACAAATTGCATGTGCCCACCTAACTACACAAGAGTGAGGAAACATGCGGAAGAGCACGTGCACATGAAGAAGCAGTAAATCTCTGCCATGCTGAGGTTGAAACAGCTGTTCTTCTGGTCTTTATGACTGGAAGCCCCAGCATCACATGGTGTGAGACCCAGCTGTTTTTCAGAGTAGATAAAATTTGTTTCCTCCTTGCCAGTTCCTTCTGTTAATCAAGTTGAAGGCCTTATAACTTGTCATTTCATTAATTGGTCCTTGCCATCCTGGGTGTGGGCCCTGCTCGTGAGTCAGACTGGGATATCAGGAAATACTCTGTCCCATCTTATATTAGCCAGTTCACAAAACACATCTCCAATCCTATGAGATGCTTGGTACTTTTCAGGTGAGTGTGATGGAAGAGAAGGTAAAACTGTCCAATCTGAAGAATGTGGATTCAGCAGGCAGCCTGCACCGGAAATACCAAGAATTGCTGAAAGCCATGCAGGACAAAGATGAGCTCATCAGCCAGCTGAAGGTCCAGCTGGAGAAGCAGGTAAGGGCGAAGGAACTACAGAGTGCCAGCCCCTTCCCAGCAGCTGCACCAACTTCTTCACCCCTGCGCATGAGTTCTTCAGTGACTGTTCTAGGTAAAGAACTACTAGGTGGTCTTTCTTAGATGGGGTAATGTTGGAGATCATTCAATGGTGATTAATTTTACAAGACAAAATGAATAGGAAGGACTGTATTAAACAGTGTGAATAAAAGATAGTGTGAAACACAATGTATATGAATTTTGCATGCACATCATTATAAAATATAAAATAAAAATGTTTAAAAGAAGGTCTTTCTCCTCCCTGCTCATTAGAAGCCAGGCAGGTGATACAGTACAAAGAGAACTTTGGAGTTAAGAGTATGGGTTTGAATCTCATCTCTAGCACTTGCTGTTCCGTGACTGTGGGTAAGTTCCTTAAGTCTCCGATGGTCTTTTCACACTCCTGTAACTTAGGTGTTCATCAGGAAGCTCTGGTGGCATGCTGCACGGTGAGCTGCACTGCAAAGCCAAAGGCTACCCTCCTCTTCTGGTTTGAATCCACCAGTGGCACCACAGGAGAAAACCCATGCCGTTTACAGCTTCAGAAATACAATGGAGATCAGCTATGATTCGAATCAAATTTGATAGCATTACGCTTGAGTTTATAGGGGTGGGGCCTAAGTGTCTAATGTAGGAATTACAATGCTGTGTAACCTGCCTGGGTACTGCAAGCAGGTAAGCATTTGATTGCTAAGTAAAGGTTTGGCAGTTCAAATTCAGAATACACAGAGTCACCTCAGCAGAAGGCCTACACAATCTACCTCTGAAAGTGTAACAGCCACTGAAAACCCTGTGATGCATTTCTACTCTATAGCACACGGAGTTATCATGAGTTGAAATGGACTTCGTAACAATAGGTTTGGGTCTTTTTGGCATAGGGCTGTGGAAATTAGCTTAGGTCATCTGTAATCAGACAAGCACAGAGTCAGTTGGTTGTTTAAAATTTCCCAGTGAACCTGAGTAGGTAGAGACCAAATTGCTGCCTCCTCTCAAAAGTGGGGCCTCCTGTCCTGAAGGCAAGGAGCGGCCATTGCCCAGCATTTTCAGCTGTCTTTAGTACCTTTGACTTTGGATCTGGAGAGAGGCACATGAGGGCATCTGAGATACCTGTTTTCTGTGTCCAGCATCCTCTCCTTCACAATCTCACCAACTTTCTGTCTTAGTGATCTAGTGCCACTGTGACAAAAATGCCACAAATGAGTGGCTTTAAAGAGCAGAAGCTTTTTTTCTGACTGTCTGGAAGGCTGGATGTCTAAACTCAGGTTATTGGCGACAGGGGAAGACTTTGTTAGCTCTAGGGGAAGGTCCTTGTCTCTATCTGATGATACACATGTGATTTCTCTTTCCCCAATTTCTGCTTGCTGACCTGCTTATTAAATCTCTCTTATATTTCTAAAGAGATTGGTTTAAGTTATATCCTATACTAATATGGCACTAGCAGTCAGGAAATCAAAAGATGAGTTGCTTTGGGGAAACCTACTGTCAAGGACCTCTCTAAAGTACTAAAGAATGATAATGTCAGTCGAGAGACTAAGATGAGCCTGATCCAGGCCATGGTCTTTTCAGTTGCTTGCTATGCATCTGAGAGTTGGACAGTGACTAAGGATGACAGAAGAAGAATCAATGCCTTTGAATTGTGGAGAAAGGTATTGAACACATCCATGGACTGCCAAGAGACCAGATCTGTCCTGGAGAGGGAGAAACCAGGTTGCTCCTTGGAGGCAAGGATTTTGAAGTTGCATCTCATATAGTTTGGGCATATTCCCAGGAGGGAACATGTCCTTAGAGAAAGACATCATTCTTGGAAAGGTAGGGGGTCAGTGCAGCAGTGGAAGACCCTGGATGAGATGGATATGGATTGATACAGTGAGTTTTGCAGTGAGATCAGGAGTGTCAGAGATTAGGGAAAGCTTCAAAAGCATTGTTCATAAGGTCACTGTGAGTCATAGTCAGCTCCGTGGTATGTAACAACAACAATAACAAAGAAAACCCATTCCCAGATGGGATAATTATCCCAGATATAAGGTTGGAATTTATAATCCCATCTTTTTGGTAGACACAATTCAGTCCTTAATACCATCTCCTTTCTGTCCTATCCCTCTATCATTGGCCTTGCCCTCCCAGCTCTCCCTGGTGCCAAAAAAACACACCCCCCCCCAGGGCTGTCACGTGACTTTTCATTATCTATATGTGCCTTTTTAGTGAGGAACTGGTGCTGGCTAATCCTGGTAGGATGTTCCCACCATCCCAGGAAAACCCTTAATCACTCATCAACATTTACAGAATATTTCCTTCATGGGCTGTACCTTTTTGTGCTTTATTGAGCACCGTGTGCTCCTTAAAAACTGGTGAGGAAGTAAAATTTTGATACGTGGGATCCCTAATCCGTTTTCCATTGATTTTTACAGGTCCTTTCTCTTTTTAGTGGTTCATGTTAGAAGTGGCAGTATCCTAGGGATTGGTGGGCGAAATGACTCCAACTGAAGCTTCCTAGGTCAAAGTCATTTTACATTAATAATAAGTAGGTCAAGATTAGAATAGAAAGAATGTTGTTCAAGAGACCTGTTTTTAGTCCCAGCTGTGCCACTAACTTACAGAGGCAAGTCATTTCACCCCTCTGGGCCTCAGACCTGCCCCCGCATCACTGGATAAGGAAAGTATCAAATTAGGTCAGGGATTATCACACTCTTTTCTGTAACAGATACATAACTCTGCCACTGTACAGCAAAAGCAGACATAGACAATGTGTAAATAATTGGTCGTGGTTATATTACAATTTTATTAACAAAAATAGGAAACAAAAACAAGTCAACCAGATAATGTTTAAGATCCTTCTAATTTTGAAATACTGAAATACAGCATTTTGGTATTCCCATCTCATTTCCTCAGATTCTCGTTAAGCATAGGTCCAACCTCTTATAACTATCAGATACGATTTTCCCTCTAAGTATAAATCAGAATTGTTCTTGCTCTTCTCTAAACCACTCAATTTGGATCCATGGTCTCAGGGCCTCTAAGATCAGGCTGCTATTGTTGTGTTCCTTTAAGTTGGAACAAACCCGTAGCTAACCTTCTGAAGGTTTTCAGAAGTCACTTAATTGCATGGGAGTTGATTACCCATCTTTCTTTCATAGTGCAGGATGGGTTTGAACCATATACCTTTGCATTGGCAGCGTGATTCCTTACCACTAAGCCACCAAAGCTCCCTATCCAGAGATCAGGAGTAAGACTTATTGAGGAGCTAGGTGTTACTTATGCAGCAGATATTGTGTGGTGGCCATTTTCTCATTTTATCCTCCAGGCAGCAAGGGAGGTGAATGAATGATCTGTTGTAGATATGAAGGTGCAGGCCCCAGGAATCAGCTTTCTTGCCTAATGCCTCACAGCACATAAATCTCAGGGGTAGCATCAAGGCTTCAAAGTCTATCCTATGTGCTGTAATGGTTCTTTTTATGTACCTAGTTGTTGTTTTCCGGTACCTGTGGACCCAACCCCTAGGTGACTCTCCTGCAGGTTTTCAGAAGTAGTAAATGGCATGGGAGGAGATGCTTATTTATCTCTGATGGAGTAGCTGTGGATATGAGTCGAATACCTTGGGGTTGGCAGTGTAGATTCCACCTTATGACGAACATTTGTGTGTGTGTGTGTGTGTGAGAGAGAGAGAGAGTGAGTGTTAGAGAACTCTGCTCCGTAGGACTTTCAGTGGCTGATTTTTCAGCAAGTTTGAACCTCCAAGAGGCAGATTAACAATTTATACCACCCAGGGACTGTGCCTCTCCATGAAGCCTTTGCCAGTTTCTAGAAGAAGGATTGTTTTCCAACACTCCAATTAGGGTAATTTGTTATTGTGTGTTAAGTGCCGTCGAGTCATAGACTCGACTATGTCACTATGTCGAGCTAGTCTGTGAACTAGACTAGCTAGTCTATGAACAAAAGACCTTAGTACTTGTATAACTTTCATTGTTTCTCCAAGTTCATAGAGTTTCCATATGCAAGATCTTTCGGAAGTAGATACCACTCCAGCTTCCAAGCTTGTTTTAATCGTAATAACACGTTTTTAAATTGTGTTCGCCTAATAGAGGGAAAAGGTACCTTGCTTTTCTCTTCATTCTTCAAATTTTGATTGAGATTGAACAGCTTTTCATGGGTTTCCATGCCTTTATTTTTTTTTCTGTTGATTTCTTGTTCATATACTGTGTAGTTATTGGATGGTTATCTCAAATAAACTCTGTCCCTTGTCTATGTTATAGATCTTCTCCCCTAATTAATTAGTCTTTTGGTTTTAAGGGATTTTTAAAATCACAGTAAGCATTAAAAGAAGATAGAAGGAGTATACAGAGTCACTGTACCAGAAGGAATTGGCTGACACAGAAAAATTTCATGAAACGACGTATGAGCAAGAGCCAGTGGTGATGAAGGAAGAAGTTCAAGAATTGGCAAAAAACAAGGCCCTAGGAATTGACACCATACTAATTGACACATCTCAACAAATACATACTTCCCTGGACATGCTCACTAAGTTGTGTCAAGAAATCTGGAGGACAACCACCTGGCCAACTGACTAGAAGAGATCTATATTTGTTCCCATTCCAAAGAAAGGTGACCTGACAAAGTGCAGAAATAATCAAACAATATTATTAGTATCACATGCAAGCAAGATTCTGCTGAAAATAATTCAAAAACTACTAGAACAGCACATCAACAGAGAACTGCCAGAAGTGCAGGCTGGGTTTAGAAGGGATCAGCTAAAGTTAGATGAATCTTGGCTGAAAGCAGAGAATACCAGAGGGATGTCTGTCTGTGTTTTATTGACTTTGCAAAGGCATTTGACTATATGGATCACAACAAACTATGGCTGACTCTGAGAAGAATGGGAATCCCAGAACACTTAATTGTGCTTATGTGAAATCTATACTGGACCAGCAGGCAATTGTCAGAACAGAGCAAAGGAACACTGCATGGTTCAAAATCAGGAAGAGTGTATGCCAGGGATGCATCCTGTCACCATAACTTTTTAAACATTTTTTATTTTTTATTATTTTGTGTGTGTGTGTGTGTGTCCTGTCAAATCAGATCTGACTGATACAGGGTTGCCCCTCCTTCTCAAGCAGAACATCTGGTGGATTTGAACCACATACCTCTGGGATTACAGTGCAGCTTCTTGCCACTAGGCCACCAGAGCTCCCTCTCCATTACTTTTCAATCTACGTGCAGAACAGATCATCTGGGAGGCTGGGCTCTGAGGAGGAATGTGCCATCAGAATTGGAGGAAAACATCCATAATCTGTATTATGTAGATGACACAACCCTGCTTGCTATAACTTAGAGAGGACCTGAAGTGCTTGCTGCAGAAGGTCAAGGAATATATGGATTGAAGCCCAACATCAAGAAGACAAAAATTCTCACCACTGGGTCGATTGGTAGCATTATGATAGAAGGTGAAGAAATTGAGATTTTTAACAGCTTTAGTTTGTTTGGTTCCACAATCAATACTTTTGGTATCAGCAGCCAGGAAATCAAAAGATGAACTGCATTGGGAAAGTCTGCTGTTCGGGACTTCTCCAAAGTACTGAAGAGCAATGATGTCAGTCTGAAGACTAAGGTGCGCCTGATACAGGCCATAGTTTTCACAGTGACTTGCTATGCATCAGAAAGCGGGACAATGAAATAGGGATGATAGAAAGAGAATTGATGCCTTTGAGCTGTGGTGCTGGAGAAGAGTGTTGAATGGACTGGTAGGAGAACAAACAGGTTCGTCCTAGAGAGGGTAAAATCAGGCTGCTTCTTGGAGACAAGGTTTCTGAAGCTTCGTCTGAATATTTTGGACATGCTGCAAGGAGTGACCAGTCCTTGGAGAGGGACATCATGCTTGGGAGGGTGGAGGGTCAGTGCAACAGAGGAAGACCTTCAATGAGATGGACTGATTCAGTTACTGGGGTAATGGGATATGTGTGTCAATTGACAATAAGATTGGCACAGGAAAGAGCAGGGTTCAGAGTTGTACATAGGGTCGCTGTGAGTCGCAAGCAACTTGATGGCACATAACAATAACAATAATTTTTAGTTATGATCTATTTATTAGTGTTTACCTCTCAGAATTTTCCATTTCCCTTGCCCCACTGGAGGTGAAAAATCATATAACAAAATCAGTCATTTTAAAGTTAATAATTTAGGGGCATTTAGTCCATTCACAGCATGTGTAATTACCACTTCTGTATTGTTCCGAAACAGTTCTACCACCCGAAAAGAAAATCCTGTGTGCATTATAAGCAGTCTCTCCCCATTCTCCTACCCCCTAGTACCTGGCAACCACCAGTCGGCTTTCTTTCTCAGTGTATTTGCCTCCTCTGGATATTTCACGTAAATGGACTCTTGCCCTGCGTGGCTTTTTGTGTTTGCCTTCTTTCACTTAGCATGGTGTCTTCCAGATTCACCGTTTATGGCCTTTCCAGTGGGCCACCTGCATCCAGTCACCTGGTTCTGCCCACCCCCAGTGACCGCTGTGCCAGTGTCTTCTATTACTAACTACAGACCTTCTCTTTCATGCAGAAGCAGATGAGAGCTGAGGAAGGAAAAATGATCCAAGAAAAGGCTGTGAAGATCAAGGAATGGGTGACACAGAAGTTAGGAGAGGTAACACGAAGGGTGAAAATTCACCTTGGGGAGCCTGGAATGAAGCTGTGCCTGGGGTCCCTGCCATCGCTCCAGCTATTCTGCCTGTCACTTCATGATGCCTGACTGACATTCAGATTAGTAATGTATCATTCCTTCTGCTCAGACACTGGAACTTTCCCTTCCTGTTGTGTTGGTTGAGTTTCCCTAATTTTGTGTGGAGTTTGGGAAGAAGGAATGAGTCTCACTTCTGAAAAGTCTCAATGAGTTTTCTTCTAAGGATCACACATAGCCCTTACCATCTGCTTTCTCCACTTTCTCTCTGCCCTCCCCATTCATTTTTAAAAAGAAATCTTTATTGCATTAAGTTATTCCAGTTGTTGTTGTTGTTGGGTGCTTTCAAGTCAAGTGTGTCTCATAGCAACCCAGTGAACAACAGATCTGAACCTTGTCTTATCCTGTGCCAGCCTCATACTGACAAACTCAAGCCCACTGCAGCAGACACTGTGTCAGTTTGTCTGGTTGAGGGTCTTCCTAGCATCATTCCTAACATATGTGAGATGAAGCTTCATTTTCTTTGCCTCCAAGGAGCATTCTAGCTGCACCCTCTCCAAGACATATCTGCGTGTTCTTTTGTTCTTTTTGGGATATTCACGCTTCTCCAACACTGCAGTTCAAAGGCATGCATCAGTTCTTCTGTCATCCATGTTCACTGTACAGGTCTCAGATGCATAGCAAATGCTTGAAAAGATCATGGCTTGAATCAGGAGTCCTTAGTCCTCAAACTGACATCATTGCTCCTCAATAATTTGGAGAAGTCCCTGACTACTTAACATTCCCAATGCAATATGTCTCCTGATCTCCTGACTTTTGGTATCAAGTGTATTGATTATGAATCCAAGTATAATGAAGTTAATCCTGTAAATTTGCCTAATAAAGCACAAATAGGTAAGTTAGTGCAGTACGAGCCCCTACTACGTGGCCTGTGTGCTACCACAAGCTCTGTTAGATCCTCTTTCTTTTTTTCATTTTTTATTAATAATTTTCATGAACATTTACAGACATTTTGGATTTCCATTCATTCTTTGCTGCACTTCTCTCCCCGTCCAGCCCTCCTACCCCCCATCCCCCAGTTCACTTCTCTGAAAAGTAAAAGAAACACTCCCTCCCTGTTACACAATCCCCCTGCACCCCTCCCACCGCTCCAAGTACATTCCACTATGTGACCTTGATTGTGGACTCTTGTGATAACCATAATACCCTATCATACATCACATTTAAATTATTCTCTCCCTCATCTGTTTCAGTGCAGTATACACAATTTATCCAGTT
>NW_006399787.1:20813770-20814469 GCF_000299155.1 Elephantulus edwardii | reverse complement strand
AATAAAAAAAGAAATACCTCAGGGAGAATGACAGTGCTACTGCCGTCCCTGATCAGATACCTACAAAAGAAAGAACAGACCTTTCACTCTAAGCAAAGATGACAGTAGCTATGTGCTTTTCACATGCCTCATATGTTCAAGGGTTCATGTGTTGCTTCATGGCTTCAATAACATAAATACCATGAGTGGGTAGCTTTAAAGAACAGATTTTTTGTTTTTCCTTCTCACATTTCTGGAGGCTGAAAGTTCATATCCTAGTCTTGACCATGTCGGTTCCTTCCTTTTTAGTAGCCTCAGGCATATCCTGCTTCCTTATCAGCCAGCCCTCTTAGAGTGTCACCATGTCTGGGCTGCTCTCTCTATAAATCAGAAATTTAGGATCCATGATACATGGGTCTGACCTCCACTGACTGGTGGATTATATTGCATTATACTTTGTTACAGAAGATTGTGAAGTGAAATGTAAGGTCATTATACTACATTAGATTACATTACATCTGAAGTACAGCAATTAGGATTCCAGCTCAGCAGTTAGGATTCTAGCTCACTTTTTGAAGAGGGAACACAGTTTAATTCATAAGAGTTAGAGAGCTGGGGAGTGGGGGGAGGGCTGGGCAGGGAGAGAAGTACAGCAATGAATGAATGGAAATCCAAAATCTCTGTAAATATTCATTAAAATTATTTTTAAAAATTTAAAAA
>NW_006399787.1:20808120-20809634 GCF_000299155.1 Elephantulus edwardii | reverse complement strand
CTCAAGTATTTTATAAATTCTAGATATAAGTCCCTTATCTGACATGTCATTACCAAATACTTTTTCCCAGTCAGTGGCTTCCCTTTTTACCCTGTTGGAGAAGTTTTTGGATGTGCATATGGATTTGATTCTTAGAAGGTCCCATTCATCTATTTTATCTTCTCCTGGTTGTAGATTTTTCAGGATACTTGGAAGACTGTTTATGTTGTAGATTTGGACTACCAGAGTTCTTCCAAGCTTTTCTTTAATAAAGTTTATATAGTCCTTGGTTTTAGTCCTAGATCCATGATCCACCTTGAGTTGGATCCTCTTTCTTCAAGATGACTTTTACCATTTCCTTCTCTTGTTTGGTTTTCTGTTCCCTGGATCACCTGGCCACAGTCACAGACATGCTGTCTTCAGCCTGGAACTCTGGACCTCTCCTTCTCCACAGTCAGTGACCCACTCCAGGTGTGCAGGTGTGCTGCACCTGGAGTCAGCGCTTCCATGTCTTACTGGGCAGACACTCAGGGCCACAGATGTCAGTCTCCAATTCCAGGTCCACATACCCTTCAGGGGCTATCTCAGTCCCACCATGCTGCAGCCCTGCCTCACAACTTCTCCTTTCACTTTTTAAATTTTTTTTCTCTATTTTACTTTATTATTTTTTTGTGCGTATACCTTCAAATCAGATCTGACTGGTACAGGAGGAGATTACCTCTCCTTCTTCAGCAGAGCATCTGGTGGATTTGAACCAGGTACCTCTGGGATTGCAGTGCAGCTTCTTGCCACTAGGCCACCTCCTTTCACTTTTGTAGTTCATCATATGCTACTGTTTTGTATAGGAAACTCAGACCTCAAAACTTGCATTAGGGTTTTTCAGACAAACAGAGCACTAACCAATCACAGGGTGAATGAAAGGAAAGAATCAAAGCTCAGAAAAGAAAGGCTGTTCATCTTTTCTTCCTCTGTCCTCCTGGGACAGGTAGTTGACACTGGTTAGGGAGTTTGGCTCTTTTTGTTCTCGTCTTTGAATGCGTATGTCACGTTCCCTACTAGACTGCTAGTTCTTTGGAGCAGAGCTTTTCTCACTGCCTCACTAATGCTCAAAGGTATTTGATAAAAGGATGTTGGATTTCATTTAAAAGGTAACATAGCATTATGATAAATGTAACTAATGTTACAGAATAATATTCATGGAAATAGTGGAACTAAACTTGCTGTGTAAACTTTCACCAAAAAGTCAATAAAGTATTATTAGGGGCTGTTGTTGTTATGTGCCATCGAGTCACTTGCAACTTATAGCAACCCTGTGTACAACATGCTCTATCCTGTGCCAACCTCACCATCTCCATCACAGTCACTCCCACCATCCCAATCACAGGATCAGTCCCTCTCATCGAGAGTCTTCCTCGCCTATGCCGTCCCTCCACTCTCCCAAACATGATGTCCCTCTCCAATGACCTCCTTGCAATATGTCAGAGTATGTCAGATAAAGCTTCAGAATCCTTGACTCCAAGGAGCATTCCAACTTC
>NW_006399787.1:20806171-20806680 GCF_000299155.1 Elephantulus edwardii | reverse complement strand
TCTTGGTCCAAGTATAGGTTTCGCATAAGCACAATCAGATGTTCTGGGATTCCCATTTTTCTCAGAGTCAGCCATAGTTTGTTGTGATCCACACAGTCAGAAGCCTTTGCATAATCAGTGAAGCACAGATATTCATTCCTCTGGTACTCTCTGCTTCTGCCAAGATCCATCTAACATTAGTTCTAATATCCCTAGTCCCACGACCTCTTCTAAATCCAGCCTGCACATCTGACAGTTCTCTGCTGACATATTGCTCCAATTGTTTTTGGATAATTTTCAGCAGAATATTGTTTGCATGTGATATTAATGATATTGTTCCATAATTTCCGCATTCTGTTGGGTCATCTTTCTTTGGAATGGGAGCAAATATAGATCTTTTCCAGTTAGCTGGCCAGCTGGATGCCTTCCAGATTTCTTGGCACAACTTAGTGAGACATCCAAGGGCAGTGTCTGTTTGTTGAAATATGTCAACTGGTATGCCATCAACTCCTGAAGCCTTGTTTTTTTTT
>NW_006399787.1:20796076-20798083 GCF_000299155.1 Elephantulus edwardii | reverse complement strand
TTACAACAGTGGCACCATGCAGTATTTGTCCTTTTGTGACTGAGATACTTCACTCAGCATAATGTCCTCCAGGGTCACCCATTTTGAATAATATTGCATAAGTTCCTCATTTTTTAATGCAGTGTAGTATTACATTGTGTGAATATACCACAGCTTCTCTATCCATTCGTTTGTTGATGGGCACTTAGGTTGTTTCCAGCTCTTTGCTGTTGTGAACAAAGGTGCGATAAACATGGGTGTGCATCAATTCTATTCTTAAAATGGTTTTTAAAATCAATTAGAATGGACTCAAGGTAGTATTTTGGTTTTTGTGGAGTTGTTTTAATCTTCGAACTTTCATATGAGTAGTTGATTGTCTTCTACAGTCAGACGCTAGTTTGGTTTTGACTGCTGATAATGAGCTTCTCTACTGTCTCTTTCTACAATGTAGTCCATCTGATTTCTGTGTAATTCACCAGCGTAGGTCCATGTATATAGCTACTGGTTTTGTGTTGTTTTAGTTTTGTTTTTTTAAAAAAGTATTTGCAACACAGCCGACACCTCATCTGCCCCGGAGCACAGGCCACTTCGCATAGTCACCGCCGCCGGTTCACACCCGCCACCCTCAGCTCACCATGGATGATGACATCGCTGCGCTCATGGTCGACAGTGGCTCCAGCATGTGTAAAGCCGGCTTCGCGAGCGACGACGCCCCCCGGGCTGTCTTCCCCTCCATCGTGGGGCGCCCTCGGCACCAGGGCATGATGGTGGGCATGGGCCAGAAGGACTCCTACGTGGGAGACGAAGCCCAGAGCAAGAGAGGCATCCTGACCCTCAAGTACCCCATCGAGCACGGCATTGTCACCAACTGGGACGACATGGAGAAGATCTGGCACCACACCTTCTACAACCAGCTGCATGTGGCCCCCGAAGAGCACCCTGTGCTGCTGACAGAGGCCCCCCTGAACCCCAAGGCTAACCGGGAGAAGATGACCCAGAGCATGTTCGAGACCTTCAACACCCCTGCCATGTACGTCGCCATCCAGGCCGTGCTGTCCCTGTATGCCTCTGGCCGAACCACTGGCACTGTGATGGATTCCGGCGATGGGGTTACCCACACTGTGCCCATCTGTGAGGGGTACGCCCTCCCCCATGCCATCCTGCGTCTGGACCTGGCTGGCCAGGACCTGACGGACTACCTCATGAAGATCCTCACCGAGCGAGGCTACAGCTTCACCACCACGGCTGAGCGGGAAATGGTGCGTGACATCAAGGAGAAACTCTGTTACGTTGCCCTGGACTTCGAGCAGGAGATGGCCACGGCGGCTTCCTCTTCTTCCTTGGAGAAGAGCTACAAGCTGCCTGATGGGCAGGTCATCACCATCAGCAATGAGTGTTTCCGCTGCCCCAGGCACTCTTCCAGCCCTCCTTCCTGGGCATGGAGTCTTGTGGCATCCATGAAACTACCTTCAACTCCATCATGAAGTGTGATGTTGGCATTTGCAAGGACCTCTACGCCAACACAGTGCTGTCTGGCGGTACCACCGTGTACCCAGGCATTGCCGACAGGATGCAGAAGGAGATCACAGTGCTGGCCCCCAGCACGATGAAGATCAAGATCATCGCTCCCCCTGAGCGCAAATACTCCGTGTGGATCAGTGGCTCCATCCTGGCCTCCCTGTCCACCTTCCAGCAGATGTGGATCAGCAAGCAGGAGTAGGACGAGTCTGGCCCCTCCATCGTCCACCGCAAATGCTTCTAGGCGGACTGTTTAGTTGCGTTACACCCTTTCTTGATAAAAAAAGCTAACTTGCCCGGAAAAAAAAACAAAGGATGAGAATTGGCATGGCTTTATTAGTTACTTTTTTGTTTCTTTTTTAAATTTTTTAATTTATTTTTTTTTTGGCGCTTGACTCAGGATTTAAAAACTGGAACGGTGAGGGTGACAGCAGTTGGTGTGGAGCAAGAATCCCCCCAGTTCTCCAGTGTGGCCCAGGACTTTGATTGTACATTGTTCTCTTTTTTTTT
>NW_006399787.1:20785545-20795976 GCF_000299155.1 Elephantulus edwardii | reverse complement strand
TGTTTCCAACTCCTTGCTATTGTGAACAAAGCTGTAATAAACATGGGTGTGCATATATCTGCTTGGATGTCAGTGAAGCCTTGTTTTTTGCCAATTCTTTCAGAGCAACTTGAACTTCCTTCTTCATCACCACAGTCTCTTGCTCATATGTTATTTCATGAAATTCTTCTGTGTCAGCCAATTCCTTCTGATACAGTGACTCCGTGTACTCCTTCTGTCTTCTTTTAATTCTTCTTGGATCAGACCAGGTGCTGATTGTGGGACAGACTACCAACTACTCATATGCAAGTTCAAGCTGAAGTTGATGAAATTAAACCAAATCCACAGGAGCCAAAATATGACTTTGATTTCATCCTACCTGAATTTCAGAATCATCTCGAACAGGTTTGAGGCCTTGAGCACCAATCATTGTAAACTAAATGAGCTCTGGGAGGATATCAAGAAAATCATCCATGTAGAATGTGAAAGATCATTACAAAGGCTAAAGAAGAAGAAAGATCAAGATGGTTGTCAGATGAGACTCTGAATATTGCATTGGTGCTCCAAGAAGCCAAAGCTAAAGGAAGAAATCAAAGCGCTGAACAGAAGATTTCAAAAGGCAGCTGGGGACGACAAAACAAGATACTATAATGAAATGTGCACAGAGCTGGAGTCAGAAAATCAAAAGGGCCGAATTCACTCAGCATTTCTTAAGCTGAAGGAGTTGAAAAACAAATTCAAGCCACGGGTTGCAATACTTAATTATTAGGGGCAGGTGAAGATTACATCTGTGGAAACTTTGTGGGGCCATTCTACCTTGATTCTGACCTCTGTGAGTCAGAATCACCCAGTAGGCAATGGGTTTAATGAGTATATGACACAAAGTTCAATTGTTAGACTTGAGCAGAACAGGTATAAGATACAATGTCTAATCATTCTGGGCATAAATTTGCCAGAACCTGTCAGTATCTTAATGATATAAAAAACAGAGGGCAATGCAGCAGCACAGATAAATCTTATAAATATTATGTTGAGCTGAAGCCAGACACAGAAACGTGTACATAGTGTACAAAGTTAAAAAACTGGTACAACTAAACCATTGTGTATAAGGATACATATTTAGATGGTAAAACCCAAAAAAGGATAAACTTGGAAGATGTGTTTTGTTGAGGAAGGAAGGATGGATGTGTGGTTGGAAAGGGGAAAGTAAGGACATACACTTGACAACTGGACTGATAAACAACATCATGATAAATTAAGAAATGGAAGCCCTTCCATTCTAATTGGGTCAATAATCAAGAAATCAAATGACCTTTTAATTGGACAGATCTGCTGTAAAGACTTCTTTAAGGTTCTGAAAAGCACTTTGATAACTAAGGGGCACCTGACCTAAAAAGAAGACAGAATAATTGGTGTGTTTGAATTGTGCTGTTGGCAAAGAAGGTTTTTAATATACCTTGAATTTCAGAACAACAAAAACAGATCAGTCTTGGGAAAAATAGAATGGGTAGAAGCAATTCTTTCAAGACTTTGGCTCACTAACTTTGGACACGTCAGGAAAGAGCAATCCCTAGAAAAGGGCATGGTGTTTGGTAAAGTTAAAGGTTAGTAAAAGTGAGGGAAGCCTTCACTGAGACAAACTGACATAGTCACCCCAGCAATGGACTCCAACATCCCAAGGATCATGAAGATGGCTTTGTTGTTGTTGTTATGTGCCATCAAGTCACCTGCAACTCATAGCAATCCTGTGTCCAACAGCCCTAAATTCTGTTTGTCGTGTGCCAATCTTATTGTCTCTGACACACCTACTTCTCCATGACCCCAGTCACTGAATCAATCCATCTCATCAAGGGTCTTCCTCTCCTGCACTGTCCCTTCACTCTCCCAAGCATAATGTCCCTCTACAAGGACTTGTCCTGCCTAGTAACATGTCCAAAGTATGTCAGACAAAGCTTCAAAATCCTTGCCTCCAAGGAGTACCCTGGTCTTACCCTCTCTAGGATGAACCTGTTTGTTCTTCTAGCAGTCCATGGTATATTCAGTACTGAAGATGACATAGGACTGGACAAAATTTTGTTCTGTTGTACATAAAGTCATCACGAGTTGTAGCCAACTCATCACCAGCAAGCAGGGTTGGGATGCTGTGGGGTGGGTGCTGGCAAATATTGTGTTACATGTTGAACTGCTTACAGAAAGTTCCAAGGCTCATACTCACTGACCAGCCACTTGACAGGAGAAAGATGGGCCCTCCCCTCCTATAAAGCTTTGCACCATTGGATACCCATCCAGTGGAAGGTTGACATGAGCTGGGATCACCTCAATTTGCAGAGGGTTGGGAGGGGTTGTTGTTGTTGTTGTTGTTGTTTACCTGCATAGTGGTTACATGAAAATCAATTTTAAACTCTTTTGGAAAACTGTTTACTGATGCGTGAGCAACGATGGTGAGACTTCGTTTTTCATGCTTTGAACATGTTATCAGGAGGAACCAGTCCCTGGGAAAGACTTTTGACATATTGACTGCAGCAGGGGCTTAGGAGCAGCAGAGATTATGAGGATGGCACAAGATTGGGCAGGACTTCCCTCTGTTAAACACAGGATCACTGTGAGTTGCAGCTAACTCAGTGGCATGGAAGAGCGTGCATTCTTCTGTACATATACTATATTTCATCATGAGGAAGGTGAAAAATAATTAGTAAAGAAAGTACAGAACTGCCAAAAGGGATTCTATTCCAACTAAAACCAGTTAGCACAGAGGGATAGAGGAGGTCTGGGCTCCCAGGGAGGGTTGGCACTGGATTGGTGGGATATGAACTGTTCTTTTTCAGAGACTTGGCCTTTAAATAATCTTTGTCATTCTGTATCTGAACATGCATGCTAAGTCTTCTAAATCTTCCTTTTTTTTTTCTTCTTAGCTTGAGATGGACAATCAGCACCTGAGAGGCTGTAATCAGCGCCTGGTAGAGCAGGTGGGAGCCCTTCAAGCCACACTAGAAGGTAGGCAGGCAGTTGTAGGTTTTATTGTGGGGTGTGCAGTATGTATGTTAAAGAACTCTCTGACCTCTTATCTGTCTACTTTTGCCCAAACCATAGCTCTTCAGATGCCATCCTCAGAGAAGTTGCCTGTGATGCCCCAGGAAACCCCAGAACAGGATCTTGTTATGTCGGGGCCTCGAATCCAGCCAATGGGGCAGGACAGTGGTCCAGAGACTGAGAGTTCCCTGAAGATAGAAGTGCCTACACCTCCTCCAGGTGCCTTGAAGACCAAGGAATCTGTTCCTGAAGCTGGAAGCTCCTTGGAGGCCTCTGGTTCCAGCCTGGTCTACTCTGGGTACAGAGCAGAGACCAGGACTCCTCAAGCCTATATGAGAAGAGAGGGTTCTTCTGGCCAGCTGCACATGAAGCTTTGTAGGCCAAGATTTGGTTCTGGTTCCTGGAGTGAGGGTCTGGCTAGTGCTCAGGAAGGGATGTTCTCTGGGACAAAGATCTCCACCAGGGAAAGTGGCCCGGGTGGCAGCCTGACCCTTCCAAAGGCACGGGCACCTGGCACCCCACGAGGCAGCGTCCAGCTGGCCAAACGGTACCACAGCCAGCCTCAGGTGGGCCCTGGGCATTTGAACCACCAGGTCAGCACTGAGATTGGGGCCCTCACGGCCCACCACCCCTCTGGCCACCTCAAGGTGAAGAAGACTGGAGTCGACCTCCGGGAGGAACTGGAGAAAATGGAGATGGAAGAGCCACCCACAGCAGGGAAGAAGGATGGACGGGAAAGCCTGAAGATCTCCAGGGCTGACCTGGAGGAGGTGGAGCTGGGGAACAAACCACCCACGCCGCCCCTGCACCGGTTTCCATCCTGGGTAAGAGGCGCTATTGGGGCTGGGCCAAGCTTGTAATGTGGACAATGTTCAGAGTGTGTCCAAGAGCTGAGGTACCGTGAGGCTGCCATTCTCGCATGGCTCTGGGAAGCCAGGTCCACAGAGCCCACCCAGACCACATGCCTCATGAGAGGCAGAGCCAGGGTTCGAAATGACGTGCTCAGGGGCCGGTTCCTGTTTCTTGAGCACTCCTCGTGTGCTGCACACCAAGCTGGGTGCTTCCCACTCATTTTTTTGTGATTCATCCCAGTGCACAGTTTGGTAATTAAGAACATAGGTCCCAGCACCAGACAGCTAGGGTTAAATTGCCAGCTGTGATCCTGGGCAAGTTACTTTACCTTTGCGTCTCAGTTTCCCTTGAAAGGGGATATCCATAGAAAGATGGATCATAGCATCTTCACTGCAGGGTGGTTGTAAGAATTAAATATGTTGATAGTAAAGTACTTAGAATAGTGCTGGTCTGCAGTAAGTGGTATATAACTGTGGGCTGGTTTGATAATGTCTGAGCCTCGGTCCCATTACCTTATTATAACACAAGATAGAGCTGGATAGAATCTCAGGGATAGGATAGAGTATACCTGCACCAAGGTGTTCATAAATGACTTGATAGAAGCCAGGTCATGGTCACTTCAGATAGTTCTCTGTACTGTTCTCTTTACTTTGGTGTCTGACATTTTCCAGGGATAAAAATTTAAAATGAAAACTGGGGGCATAACAACATTTCACAGGTCACTGATAAGGGTAAGATGAGATAAGGGGCATCAAGTACTTAGCACAGCCTGGTATATAAGAAGGACTCAGTGCTTGGATGATGAGCTAAGTAGCACCTACGCAACCTACCAGCGAGACAGATTGACACAGTGGCTGCGTAAATGTGACCAGGTATATCAGAGGTGACAGGGGTGGCACAAGACAGGACAGGGTGCAGATAAGTTGGTCATAGGATCTCTATGAGTCGTACTCAACTCAGCAGCACTTAACAACCACTCACCTTTCTCAACTGGGCCCTCGGACCCAGGAATCAGAAAAACCACTTTGAGGAAAATTTGCCTCATCCTCTTTGCAATCCTCTTGGTAACCTGTGCCTTAGAAAAATGAGGTACAGTGTTCCTTCTGTCTGAGGCCTCTGGGCTGGATAACCTTGTTGAAGGGAGAACTTAAGAAATCACAGTGACCAGAAAGCCCTCTTTGAGAAACCAATTGGGCATGAACCATGTTGGGGACAAGGTGAGTGACGAGTGACAGAAGGGTGTTTCTCAGTCTGAACAGAGTCAGATCTATTGTAGCTACATGCCCATTAACTACTTAAAGACCCCTGTATCCACTCAAATCAATCTTGTTTTTCTGAGTTAAACACTGGGAAGAAAACTCACTGCTTTTGAGCGAGAACCAACTCACAGCTGGCCCTGTTGTGGGTTTTCAGAAGCTGTGGATTGCAGGGGAGGGGACTGCACTTCTTTTTCCCTCAGAACCCCTGGTGTATTTCAACCACTTGCCTTTGGGTTGGCAGCACAATGCCTTCCTCACTTGTACTATGGTTAGGTGCTGTCAAACCACTGTGATTCTTAGGGACGTTATGATCAACAGATCTGAACCCTGCCCTCGTCTGTGCCACCTGGAGCCCCCTGGTATTCTTCCACCCAGCTCCTGTGACTCACTGCAATCACCTGAGCATGTCTCTGCAAGGCTCGAGCCCATTGTTCCAGTCACTGTGTCAGTCCATCTCATTGAGGGTCTTCCTCTCTCTGACCCTCCACTTTCTCTAGTATGATGTCTTTTTCCCAGGACTGGCCCCTCTTGTCTGAGATGAAGTTCCACCAGTACGGCCTCTGAGGAGCAATCTGGTTGCACTTCCTCCGAGTTTGTTCTTTCAGCAGTCCATGGTATATTTAATACTCTTCACTAACACCTCACTTCAAAGAAACCATTTCCTCTTCTGTCGTCTTTATGCATTGCCCAACTTTCAGATGCATAAGAGGCAAATGAAAATACCTTGGCTTGGATCAGGCACACCTTAGCCTTTAAACTGACATCCTTGCTCTTTAGCACCTCAAAGAGGTCTTTGACAGCAGATTTTCCCCATGGTCTTTTGATTTCTTGACTGCCTCTACCATAAGTATTGATTGTGGATCCAGCTAAAATGAATTTGTTGGCAACGTCAATCTTTTCTCCACCTATCATGCCTTTTGGTGCAGCAGTGAGGATTTTGGGTGTGCTTTTTTTTTTTAATGTTGAAATGTAACTAATACTGGAGCTGTAGCCTTTGATCTTCTGTTGTGTACCATCAAGTAGGAACCATCCCATAGCTGAAAACAGGGTTTTCAAAGCCAGTTTATTGCATGGGAGGACATTGTCCATCCTTCTTCTGCGGAGCAGCTGGCAGAGTAGCTTCTTGTCACTAGGCTACCAGAGCTCCCATCTGCTCTTTTGCAGCAAGTGCTAGCCACCAGATAAGATTTTTTTTTTTGTCTAACAGTCCTAAGTATGGTAGAACCTAAATTTCTCTGGCTTCAAGTTCAATGCCTCTGGATAGTTAGAATCTTGTCCTTGGTTTCAATTCCATAGTGCCCCTCACAGGAATCATCTGTTTGGGGGGGGGGGGACCTTGTGGGTTTTTTTGGCAGATCTTACAATGTGGACCCAGTTTGTCCTGTGTAAACATACCTTGAAACACAACCTGATGGCCACAGGAATTCAACCACCCCAGCCTCCACTTTAGGGCCCCTCCTTGAATTCCCTTCCTCCTGCCTTCCATCTCTATCTCCCCACCCCTTTTTATCTTAGAATCTCATCCTCCCCTAATTTCCCCTTACTGCTGTTCTGCTTTGGGGCCTCAGTGCCTCTGCCACTTCCCCTCAAGCCAGACTTGCCCCACCTGCCTTGGCCCCACCAAGGTGCCCAGCCACCTCCTGGAGCTGGCCTGGCATTCCTCCGTAGTCAGCAGACCTAGTGACTCACTGCAGTCACATGAGCAGACATGGATAGACCTTTGTTTTCCCAGAAAGAGATATGGGAAAAATTTAGTAGGACCTAGTGAGTTGTGTGGTCAGGGACTGCAGTCTTCAATATGGATTGAGGTTCAACATAAAAAAACCCAGATTCTCACCGCTGGACTGATTGGCAGCATCAAGATGGATGGAGAGGAGATTGAGATTGTTAACACTTTCAGCTTGCTCAGCTCCACAATCAACACTCTTGGCACCAACAGTCAGAAAATGAAAAGGTGAATTGCATTCGGAAAATCTACTGTCAGGGACCTCTCCAGAGTGCTAAAGAGCAATGATGTCTATCTAGAGACTAAGGTGCGCCTGCTCCAGGCCATGGTTTTTGCAGTTCATTGCTATGCATCAGAGAGCTGGTCAGTGACTAAAGATGACAGAAGGATTGATGTCTTTGAGTGTGGTGCTGGAGAAGAGTGGGCTGTCAAGAGAACAAACAGGTTTGTCCTTGAGAAGGTGAAACTGAGTTGCTTCTTAGGGGCAAGGATTTTAAAGTTCCATCTTACATACTTTGTGCATGTTGTCACAAGGGACCAGTCCTCAGAGAAGGACATCATGGTTGGAAGGATGGAGACACTGTACAAAAGAGGAAGACCCTGGAGGATATGGACTGACACAGTATCTAGGGTAATGGGTTTAGGTGAGTCGGAGACAGTGAGACTGGCTCAGGATAGGTCAGTGCTCAGAGCCATCATGCATAGTGTCGCTATGAGTCGACTCGACAGCATGTAACAACAACAACAACAGTGAGTTGTATTTTGGGAGCTCTGGTGGCTTAGTGGAAAGAAGCTGCCCTGCAATCCCGAAGATGTGTGGTTTGAATACACCAGATCCTCCTGTGCCGGTCAGATCTGATTTGACAGTACACAACAACAGTGAGTTGTAGGAGTGTAATTGAAACTATTAGAAGTTTCTGGGTCTGTGGGCCTTCATCAAACCCAGGGCCACCTTAGGGTGATGGAGAGTTGAGGATAGGCACACTCCCTTTAGAAGTACTGTCCACTTAAGGGAATGGAAGAGTTAACCTTGAGGCCTAATCCTAGTGTTATATTCATTAGGGTAGGAAAAATGCCCTAGGTTCTAAATAACTGATTTACAAACTCCATGTCCTTGCCACATGGCACTGACTTTCTCATTATCAACAATGTCAGTGACTAGGAGAGAGAACCTAAAATCCAAGAGCCTCTAATAACTAAACTCTCTCATTACAATTGGGTTGAAACCTACTCTTGGTAGACCCTCTCTATTAAGTTTCTGAAGCTATAAACTGGAAGAGATTGCCCACCTTTCTCCTAAGGAGCTGCTGGTGGACTTGAACAGCCCAAGGTATTGGCTTTGAGTTAGTAATGTAACTCTTTATGAACTAGGCCACCAGAGCTCAGGCTTGATCTTTTCTCCTTGCCAGGACTATACAAGCACTTTGTCTCAAAGGATAGGTGGAAGCAAGAAAGGAAATTTGTAAGGCGCTGGTTATATTCTAGTTGTTTAGTGTTTGCATCAATAATTTCATTTAGTTCTCACATCAGCTTTGAAATGTAAGCCTTATAATTATTACTGGAATGGCCCGTAGACTCCAACTACTGACATTTGGGTTGGCAATCTGATGTGTTATATATAAAGTGTGGTTGTTAGCTACCTTATGAACAATAGACATGAACCGGGCCTTATCCTTGCACCACCCTCATTATCTGATCTGCTCCCGCCCATTGTGGTAACTACTGTGCCAATCCATCTCTTTGAGGGTCTTCTCTTTTGTCCACCTTTCCCACCATAATGTCCTTTTCCAGGGACAAGTTCCTTCAAACAGTATGCCCAAAGTATATGAAATGAAGTTTCACCATCCTTGCCTCTAAAGGGTACACTCGTAGCACCATCTCCAAGACAGATTTGTGTGTTCTTTTGGCAAGTCAGAATTACTCTTCTCCAGCACCATAATTCAAAGGCATTGATTCCTTTTTGATCTTTTGTATTCATCGCTCAACTTTCAGATGCATACCAAGCAATTGAAAATACCACGGCTTGAATCAGGGGTACTTTAGTCTTTAAACTGATATCCTTGCTCTTTAACACTTAAAAGAAGTCTTTGACAGCAGATTTTCCCAATGTAACATGTCTTTTGATTTCTTGATTGCTGCTACCATGTTTGTTGATTATGGATCAAAATAATATTAGTCAACAACTCAGTTTTTTCTCTGTCATACTGTTGCCTGTTGGCTTAGTGGTGAAGATTCAGTTTTTCTGATGTTGAGCTTTAACTCATATTGAAGATTGTAATCTTTCATTTTACTTAAGCAAGTACTTCACTTCAGCAAGTCTTCTTCACTTTCTTCAAGCAAGGTTGTGTCATCTGCACAATGCATGTTGTTGATGAGTCTTCCTCTAATCCTGATGTCTTATTCTTCATATAATCCAGCTTCTCTAATTATTTGCTCAGCATATAGACTTAATAGGTGTGGAGAAAGGATGCAGGCCTGATGTATACCTTCCTGATTTTAAATCATGTTGTATTCCCTGGTTCTGTTTGGACAGCTGCTTCTTGGTCATGGTATAGGTTGTGCATGAGCACAATTAAGTGTTTTGGGATCCCTTTCTTTTCAATATTATCCATAATTTGTTATGATTCACACAGTCAAAAGCTTTTTTCAAATAAATAAGACACAAGTAAGCATCTTTTTAATATTCTCTGCTTTCAGCCAGACTCCATCTGATATCAGCAGTGATATCCCTTATACCACAGCCTCTTTAGAATCCAGCTTGAATTTCTGGAAGTTCACAGCTGATGTACTGTTCTAGCCATTTTTTTTAAAATAATCTTCAGCAGGGTTTGAAATGTATATGATATTGGTGATAATTGCTTGATAATTTCTACATTCTGTTGGATAGCCTTTTGTTGGAATGGAACCAGATCTTCTAGATGGTTTACTAGGTAGCATTTTTCCAAAATGGTGATAAGAGACAGGTGAGCAAGTCCTGAAATACCTCAAATAGTATTCCATCCATTCCTGGGGTCTGTCTGTTTGCCAAAGCCTTTATTGTAGCTTGAACTTCTAGTTTGGTTTTGTTCTTTTTTTAAATAAAATTTTGTTTTATACTGGCTACTTACAAAGTTCATATACATTGCTTTTCACACTGGGTATTTCCCATTTCCTCTACCCACCCCTCCCTTTAACCATCAAATTGTGTGACTCTCTGATTACTCCCCTGCCCATCTTCACCCCTCTGCTCCTAAACTCCTCACCTTGGATCCACAGACACGTTTTACTAGTTATCTATTTTTACAATAATGGTCTTATACAGTATTTGTCCTTATGGGACTGAGTTAGTTCATTTAGCATTATGCTAAATGCTTTCCAGTCTCTCCCAAGTTAGGTATTGATTTTCAAAATCGTTGCTCCTGCATGCTGTGTAGTATTCCATCGTGAGAGTGTACCATAATTTCTCAGTCCATTCTATTGTGGTTTGACATTTGGGCTGTTTCTGGGTTCTTGCAATGGTGAATAATGCTGCTATGAACATTGGTGTACATTACCACTGGGTTTTGATCATGTGCTGCTTCCTGAAATGTTTCTTTTTCTTTCTTT
>NW_006399787.1:20752274-20781535 GCF_000299155.1 Elephantulus edwardii | reverse complement strand
GGGGGCCCTTGCCCTTTCCCTCAACTCTAGAAATATGAAGGCTTTTGGTCTCCCTGGGGTGGCTGAGATGTGGAGGCAGCCAGGGCTTTACCTGTACACTGACTTTTGACCAGTTGAATAAAAGTGCACATCTTAAAAAGTGGGGGGAAAAAGTATTTGCAATAGATAAATCATTCATTCTATCAAAATAAATAAAAATTCTATCATACGATCTCCAGCCTCATTTCCAACATCAAAACCCTTTTGTCTAACTACTATTCCTTTTTCGTGTCCAAATTTTGCGTTTCAGTCACCAAGTATTACTAATACATCTTTATTATGCAATAAAGGCTACAATATTTGCTCAATTTCAGACTGCTAAAGTTGGTAGCAATCCTCAACTTCTTAATCTTTCAATTTAGGGATCATTGTATTTGAGTAATGTATGTAACAGATCTTTCTTGTATGTATATGGATAGTATTCTGTCACTCACAGCTTTATACTACAGGAGATTATGAAATGTTCTTTTTGATGCTGAATGAAACAACATTCTTCTGCAGTTTGTCATTCCTGGAATCGTAAATCATGATTGTCTGGTTCAGAATGGCCAGTATCAGTTCATCTCAAATCACTAAGCCGCTGTTGTCAATCATTATGCATTCTATTTCATTTTTTACAGCTTCCAGTTTTTCTGATATTTCTACTTCATACATCCCATGTTCCAGTTATTAATGGATGTTTACAGTTGTTTCTCCTCCTTATGAGTCTTTCTCACATCACCAAAGGAAGGTTCACTGGGTGAAAGCTTTACTGCATCTGCACCATCCTGGTAGCCTCTATTTTTTTTCAGAAGCAACTCTTCCTACGTTGCATTTTGAATGCCCAGCAACCTGAGGATTGCATCTTCCAGACTTTATCCAATAATGTTCTTCCTTTATCCATAGGGTTTTCAAAGCCTGCTATTTCAAAGTGGGTAGCCTGTCCTGCTTCTTAGTCAGCCTTAGCCTGGAAGCTCTACTGAAACCTGTCTACCATGAGTGACCCTGCTGGATTTGAAATACTGGTGGAATAGCAACACGCAAACCACCACTATATAGCAAACTGACAGATAAGTGGTCGTGTTGGGAATTCTGCAACCAGCACACCCATTACTACTCAAGCACGGAAAATGAGGCTTAGAAATGACTTAACATGTCCAAGGTTTCTCAGTTAGAAATTGGCTGTGCCTGCATGGGGCCCAGGTCTACTGACTCCATGCTTTTCATCCATACCTCAGGAGTGTGTGGTTGGGCACAGTGGTGGGCTCTGTAGAGTACCTGACTCCACAGAACCTCTCATTCCAGGAGAGCCGGATCTACGCTGTGGCCACTTCAGGCATGCAGCTTTCAGATTCAGGAGTAACACCCAGGAGCAATACTGCCAACTACGGTGAGTTCCAAGGAAGGTGCTAAGGGAGTGGATGCCTGTGGTGGCAGATTGGGGCTGGGAGGAGAATTCTTCCCTGAGAAACATCCACGGACAGGATCATCTAGCACCTGATTCCCTTCCTCAAGCAGTCAAACCATACAAGGGCCCATGACAGGAAAAGGAAGTTGTGTAGATTCAGTTAATTCATTTCCTGCCAAATGTATGTGAGGACAGTAGCCAATCACTGAGCTGGAAGGCATCTTAGTGCCAGCCTGTCACCTGCACAGGATCCCTTCAGTAACACAAGGGTTATGGATGGGAGTTGCCCCCTAACAGAGCTGCTTCCATGCTGGCCCACGGGTCAGCCACAGAATCCCTACACTTGCATTAAACACAATTCACTCTGGCCAAAGTGGATCTGAATGCAAGCCTCACACCTCTCTTACAGGGTTACAGAGAAAAATGGTTACAGGGAAAGGTTTTTGGATTCTGTTGTAAATTGCCAATTAATGCAATAAGATAAGGGCCTCCCAAAGGTAGTCAAAAGAACAGAAGCTGAAAAAGGCCCTGTCCCATCAGAGCTCTGCCACTCCCTCTCCTCCTTGAGCACTTTTTAAGGGAAACACTGATTGCCTCACCTTGCCCAGTTCTCTCCCTCCTGCATATCCCTGATTGGGGAGTGAATTCATCTCGTCCTTCTTTTCCCCACCCTAGCTTCAAGCCCTCCTGCCCTCGCGTCCCCGGGGCCTTTCTCTGGCCTTGTCTACAAGAACATCACTGTGCCTGTCTACACAGCCTTGAAAGGGGTAAGGCTGTGGTCCCAAGCAGGGTGGCCCCCTGGGGGAGGAAAGAGGGCGAGTCCCTCAGGTCAGCTTCTGCACACACATGGGCCTAGGATAAGAGCTCGAACCACATGGATTTCATTTTCTTTTTATTGTTCATTTTAAAAATTGCATGTTTACAAAATATATATACGTATGAAAATTTGAAAAATCAACATGAATGTGGACAAGTGAAAAGTTAAACGTTAAATCTATATATGCCTGTTCTACCATTCCCATCTCCACCTTCTCTATCTGTCCTACTTCCCTGGCCCCTGAGAGCGGTGGGACTCCTTACAGCTATTTTTTATGTGTTTAGCTTATTTTTTTTATGTGTTCAAACATAAACCCATATATACTCCCATACACAGCTCTCTTTTTAAACAAAAATCAGATATAAGCATGTGTTACAACATGTTTTCACATAAATTTTTCCCTGTTAGTATTATAATATTCATTAAAGGTTGTCACAGTAGAATAGAAAGCCAAAAATGAAATTTCACCTTGCTTCTCTCTAATTTCTGCCCCTGGAGGCAACTATCGTTAATAATTTTAGTATTTTGTTCTGTAAAAACTTCTGATTCATTTACAAATAAACTCCCTTTCCTTTTTTTTCTCTTTCCTCCTCTTTTTTTGTCTGAAATATAGACACACTACAGAAAAGGGGTCAGACTGTATCGTATCCCTCACTCAGTCATATGCCAAGCCATCCCTTGAGTATGACTTCACACACTGCTCAGTATCTTTATAGTGTGATCCTTTACAACTTGTACTATAGTGGTCCTTAATCGTTGCTTCCTGATTGTCACTCATTTCATGTCCCTGCTTTTCTCTAAAATAATGTTGGGTGAATATCATTATGTAGCTAGATGTATTATTATATATCCATATAAAATACTTAGGTTAATATTAAATATTTTTGTTGTTGTTGTTATGTACCATTAAGTTGGAGCCAACCCATAGCTGACTCTCCAGCACATTTCCAGAGGCAGTTAATCGCACAGGAGGAAGTTGCCCATCCTTCTCATATTTTTTCCTTATGTATACATATTTTCTTTAGGGTGAGTTTCTTATGTATACTCCTAAGAGTGAGTACTAGAAGTGCAATTCTTTAAGTTAATTATATGCATGTTCTTTTAAAAAATATTTTTTCTTTCCTCCTGTTAAAACAAAATTTTTGTTTTTTAGCTTTAACAAACAGGTTTATTTTCTCCAAATTTAGGCTAGAAATCTGAATTCAGGGCGCCAATTGTAGGGGAAGGCTTTCTTTCAATATGAGTTCTGAAAGGAGGTCCTTGTTTCCTGCAGCTTCTGTAGGCCCAACATTCCTTGAAGAACTCCATATGTCTTGGTCTTTCTCTGATTGAGGATTTTCTCAGCACAGGGACCTTAATCTAAAGGATGTGTCTGCTCCTGGTCTTATTTCTTGGTGTTACTTAGGTTCTTGTCTTTCCTTTATTTCTTACCCTTTCCTCTTGTGAGATAAAAGGTGTTACAACTAGAACTATTTAAAAAAAAAACAAACACCAAAACTATGCACAACCTCAATACTTTGCATGTATAATTTAGTGAAACTGACTGCATTCGTCAGGTAGTACAGCTATTCGTGTACATGTTTTAGATTTTGGTAGGGATTGCCAAATTGTCTTCCAAAATGGCTTTATCACACTGCAGAGTATCCTTTTTCTCGTACTCACCAACACTGAGAATCATCAGTCTTCTAACTGAAATGATTTTTTATTGTCTCAGTGCCCCACGGTTTTTAAAAAACTTCTTTTTCACGGTTGGCCTTCAGCATGACTTCCTGGCCCCCTAGTGGCAGAGAACAGGAGAAGGATGAGCACTCTCCTGTGTAATTGAACTGCCTCTGAAAACCCGTTAGAGGGTCAGCTGTGTTCTAACGCGACAGCACACAGTGACAGGAAGAGTTACAGCAGGCTGGATGGAATAGCTCCTCTAGGGATCACAGAAGAGGGTGGGTGGTGGCCCACGGAGAGGTATGGAAGGAGGACACAGAAATCTTCTAGAGCTCTTCATTAGAAAATTAATGTTCCAAACCGGCAACTGCTTTGAATTTTGAGGCTTCACTATGAGTTGTGTGCCATCGAATCAAGAACCAACCCATAGCGGACCCTCCAGTGGAGGAGCTGGTGGATTCGAACCACTTCTCTTTTGATTACAAGCACAGCTTCTTTTCTAGAACTCTCTGGAGCAGTTACTATCTATGCCAGACTGGGTCAGGGCATTGATGTTACCCTAGAGAGGCTGTGATGGCCAAATCTTTGGAATCTCGGCTTGGGCACAGCCACAGGGCGGGATGGGCCTTGTTTAACAGCCCAGCTGCAGCAGGAAAGGGGTCTGTTTTTCAGAAAGCCACACAGATCAGCAGCATGCCCTTCGTGGACGAGTCTTCAGGGTCTGATGACGACTGTAGCTCTCAGGCGAGTTTCCGAACTTCATTCCCGTGCTCCGAGTCCAGGAAGACCAGTGGACTGGGTAGTCCCCGGGCCATCAAGAGAGGTAGGAGAAGGCGAGCAAGAAGAGGACTGGGCAGCAAAGGGCTCCTCACCTCCTCCACAGGTGGTTGTACACAGGGGTCCCTGCTTGCTCTGTGCCCAGACCTCCAGTGCTCCAGCCCTCGGAGTCCCTGGGTGGGTGGTGAAGGTTCTGTAACTCCTGGGCTGCACCAGACTGGATTGAATGGGACCTAGGACCTTGACTTTTCTCCTCATCAGGTGTCTCCATGTCCTCACTGAGCTCCGAGGGTGACTATGCCATCCCCCCAGATGCCTGCTCATTGGATAGTGACTACTCAGAGCCCGAGCACAAGCTACAGCGCACCTCAACTTACTCCATCGACGGGCTGGGCCTCGGCGGGGTAAGCTGGGAGTGTGGAGGTGGGGGACAGGAGGTAGGAGCAGACCTTCAGCAGACGGAGAGGGGACTTCTTTGTCCTCAGCACTGGACACATACAGGCAGCGGACAGCAGCTGTGAGAAACCGAGGGTCCTGGAATAGGTGAAGGGAGGGAGCATGGGAGCTGAGGTGAAGCCATGGGGAGTGCTGGGGGTTGTGCAGTTGTGGAGTCAGGCATGCACAGACCCCATGAGGAAGGACCAACAGGGAGCCTACCAGGACCAGCTGCCATGGTCCACCAAGTCCCACCAGGCCCCACCAGGCATTATCCACACAGCAGCTGGGCAGTGCTGGCAAGAGCTCACATTGGTTGAGCGCTTACAGTGTGTCAGCCACCGTGCTCAGTGCTTCACAGGGCTTGTCTCATTTGCCCTCACCTGCTAAGGAATACCATCCCACTTTACGAGCCCCAGGATCTGATCATCTAAGACAGACTATTGTGTGCCAGACAGTATAGTCATTCCCAAGCCCTTGTTCTACACCACTGTGCCTCTTTGTCTTCCTCTTCTCAAGCCTGCCTTATCCGCCTTCCCCTGTGTGCTGCCTGGAACAGCCTTCTCTTGGCTTGTCTGAGACTGACATTTCTTTCAAAGGCAGTTCAGGTCTGCTCTTTCCTGAAGCTTCCCCTGGCCTGCCTCTCCCTCCTACAGCCCCTCCTGGGCCATCTTTTCATGGTGAGGTGTTGTCTTACCCAATCAGTAGATACATCCGTGCCTTTGTTTTCTCTGAGCCCTTAGCAGGACATGGTGCTCTGAAAATATACGTGGTAGGTTTTTTCATTGATGGCAAAGCAGGCACTCAAGTGGACTATTTTGGCCATGTGATACCCAGGAGCCCCCTGTAATAACTCCTTCTGTCCGCCCTTCTCCCCTCCACCCTTGCACCCCTGCAGGAGTCACTGGAGAAGTCAGGCTACCTTCTAAAAATGGGGAGCCGAGTGAAGACGTGGAAGAGGCGCTGGTTTGTCCTGAGACAGGGACAGATTATGTACTACAAGTCACCGGTGAGACTCTCCTCCCCCAGGACAGTAGTTACAAGGATCCTCTACTAGACCCAGAACTGTGTGAGTGGTATTGCAGACGGCCCAAGGCCAGAGGGCAGAGTGCGGGCAGATGGGGAGAGGCAGCTTGGCTGTGCACCTGAGGCATGGAACCAACCCCAAGTAGGGACACCAGCCAGAGGCTGGTAACTAATTCCACAATGAAATAAGTGAGAAAATCGGCATGGCTCAGCCCAGACACAGCTTTGGGCAAAGTTCCTAGGCCGCTTGGCAGCTTTGTTCAAAGATAATTCCTAGACCTCTTGACCTGGTGATACCTTCTTCAGAAGCCGTTTTCCCTCATGTCATCTGGAATTGTCCTAATAAATAGTAGAGTTATTTGCCTCCTCCCCTAGATGGAACTGTTTGGAATTAGGGAGAATACAGAGACTTAGTATGACTGGTCCTCCCTGACAGTCAGTTTGAATGTTTAAAAAGAGAGAGAAAGGCATTGTCTGTTATGTAGCTAAAGTTGATTGGTAGTGGCTCCTGGAAAACCATGTTAAGGATTCTGGGGCTGTATCACCCAGTGGGAAAGCAGGCTGTATGTCTGCAGTACATTAGAACGGTAATGGTAATACATATGCCTCTTATTTGTGATTCTCAGTATAAGTAGAAAGAATTTCTTTACAGCTGAGCTTTACAGCTCAGACAGCTGTCCTCGCTCTTTTTGGGAACCTGAGTCAGAAGGACCCAAGGCCCTAATCATTGCTCTTTTTAGTAAAGACTAGGAACCGGAACAGTTTACCCCCATCATACCTAGCCCTGAAAACCTTGTTAATCACACCCTCCTTTTTCTGTGACCTGGAATAAGATGTGAGGGCAAATGATGCTACTCTGGGAGGTGACCACACTCCAACCTCTTTCCTCCCTGCTTCTTTTTTTCACATAGAATGATGTCATCCGGAAGCCTCAAGGTCAAGTGGAGCTGAACTCTCATTGCCAAATTGTTCGCGGGGAGGGCTCACAGACATTCCAGGTAAATAACCTCCCAGCATTTTATATTTTACACAATAGAAAATGCCAGGAGCATTTATATTAACCCCCTAGTCAAGGGCTGTTGGTTTGGATATGGCTGTGAAGTAGACAAGACGGAGCAGTGTAAGCATGGATGAAAGACAGGCAGCATCAGCATTTGGCTGAGTATTAGATAGGAAGAAAAGGAGGCAGAATGTGAGAGAAGGAATGGAGAAAAAGGAGGGAATAACTTGGTAGGAAAGGCCAGGGGGTTCAGAGATTTGTCTTAGCTTACAGCCATGTCTCCATTCTTTTTCCTTTTTCCTTTCTCCTTGCCTCTGATCCTAACCCTTCACTGTCTCACAGCTCATCTCTGAGAAGAAAACCTACTACCTGACGGCCGATTCACCTAACTTGCTGGAAGAATGGATCCGTGTACTGCAAAGCCTGCTTAAAGTCCAGGCCATTGGGCCTCCAGCCCTGCCTCAGGGTGGCACCAAGCCCACTGTGAAGGGCTGGCTGACCAAGGTATGCGGAAAGGGTCTCCTGAGGGTCAGGAAGCCATTAATGCTCTGGTGGCCTAGTGGCAGGAAGCTGCACTGCAATACCAAATGCATATGGTTCAAGGCCACCAGCTGCTCTGCGGGAGAAGGATGGGCAATCTCCTACCATGCAGTTAATTGCCTCTGAAAACCCACTGGAGGGTCAGCTATGGGTTGGTTTTGACTCTACGGTACACATCAACACACACTTTCAGATACAGCACTTTGCTCCAGGAACTTCCTCACTGGCTAGAGATTGGTCCTCAAACATGGTCTGACTGCACAAGTTGATGATGAATGATTCCTTGAGAACTGCACTTAGGGCTGTTAGAGCAACAGCTATACTTAAGACAAAGGAGGGAAAGGATGGCTTGTCCCCATTTTTAAGTCTTTAGAGGGTGCTCCCAACCTTGCTTTGTTCCCTAACAAACTTCAGTTTAAAAAAACAAAAAACTAAAACACTAACACCAAAATTGTTGCCACAGAGTCAATTTCAATTCATAACCCCCCTCTGGAAAGAGTAGAACTGCCCCATAGGGGTTCCAAGGCTATAATCTTTATGGAAGCAGAGTCACTTTTCTCTTAAGGAATTTCTCCAAAGGAATAGCTAGTGGGCTAGAACCACTAACCTTCCAGACAGAAGTTCAATGTTTAGCCACTGAACCACCAGGGCTCCTTTTACCATTAATGTTCTTGTGTACCATTGAGTTGGAACCAACTCATAGCTGACCCTCGGGTGTGTTTTCTGGACAGTTAATCACACGGGAGGAGATTGCCCATCCTTCTCCCACGGAGCAGCTGGTGGCCTCAAATGGAGTGCCTTGGCAATTGCAGCATAGCTTCTTGCCATGAGAAACAAAAGCCTAGGTGAGGTAGACATGGCCATTCAAAGGTTCATAGTTACCATGGATAGTCCAGTGCTGAGAGGCCTATCTTAAATATATTGGTTGGGGGTCTTCTGGTTGTAAAGCGCAGAGAAGGGACATTACATGAAAGCATTTTTTTTCTTTCTATATTTTATTAATTTTCATAAACATTTACAGAGATTTTGGGTTTCCATTCATTCATTGTTGCACTATTCTCTCTACCCTCCTCCCAGTTTGTTCTTGTCCAAATGCCACAGTGCTTGTCAAAGCCAGTTCTGATTAATCTTCTTTGTCAGTGTGTCCTTTGCCATTCCCTATCACTCCTCCCTGAGAGAGACTTCACCCTGAGTCATAAGGAAAAGGGGATGGCGTATTCTCTTAGCTACTTCCTGCTGAAAAGGGACGCTGTGGGTTTCAGGGTGAAGATCTTCTCTCACTACTCTAAAGGGCCCCTTTGGCAGTAGGAAACACATAGACTATTATGGAGATTGATTTTGGAATTTAGATACCCTCTTATTGATTGTGCTTGGCTGTACATGTTCATATCCTTGAAGATGTATCATGGGGGTGTTGCAACCTAGAAGACACAAATTTGACTAACAAGTTATAAGTACATGAGTCCAAAAATTATGGAAAAGTAAAAGAAAGGATTCTTTCATTGTTTTACAAACCCTCCCCCAGGTCCCCTCCACCATGTAGCCCTCGCTCTAGACTCCTGTGATGACAGAAGTACCTAGTCATGTATCTCTTTTAAACACTTTTCTCCCTCCTCTGTTTCAGTGCAGTATACGTTATTGAACCCATCTTACTCAGTCTCTCCCCAACCCCGAGGTTAGTCCCATTCTACATCAGTGGCATCATGTAATATTTGTCCTTTTGTGACTGGGATATTTCACTCAGCATAATGTTCTCCAGAGTCAACCATTTTGAATAATATTGCATGAGTTCCTTGTTTTTTAATGCAGCATAGTATTCCATTGTGCGAATATACCACAGCTTCTCTAGCCATTCGTTTGTTGATGGGCACTTAGGTTGTTTCCAACTCCTTGCTATTGTGAACAAAGCTGCAATAAACATGGGTGTGCATATATCTGCTTGGATGTCAGCTATGGTCTCTTCAGGGTATATTCCCAGTAGTGGAATTGCTGGGTCAAATGGTATCTCTATTTGCAACTTTTTGAGAAAGCACCATACTGCTTTCCACAGGGGTTGCACCATTTTACACTCCCACCAACAGTGAATCAGGGTTCCAGTTTCTCCACAACCTCGCCAGCATTTGTTGCTTGCTGTTCTGTTAAATTTTGCTATTCTGACTGGGGTGAGATGATATCTTATAGTTGTTTTAATTTGCATCTCTCTTAGGGCTAGGGATTTTGAGCATTTCTTCATGTGCTTGTTAGCCATCTGAATGTCGTCTTCGGTGAAGTGCCTGTTCATATCCTGTGCCCATTTTTCTATTGGATTATTTACCTTTATCTTGTTGTGGTGACATGAAATCATATTAGATAGACTTGAAAGCCTTCAGGAACCAAAGCAGCTTAGAGGAGCAAGAGCGGGGCTCACAGACTCTCCCTGGTTCTGCTGCTCCATTCTGTGTGTATGTCAGCACCGCTGCCAGGAGCAGTTTCTGTTTCCTCATGATGTGTACTGCCCACAGGCTTCAATTTGTCCCAGCTTACCATCCTCATGGTTTCCTTATACCTCCTGTGATCTACGTTTTGTAGATCATATTCCTGGGAAGGGAAATCTCATGAATCCTTTAATGGCATATCCTAGGTCACTGAGCAGCAGTTCAGCTCAGTGAGTTTCACACGGCTTGCAGCAAAGCACCCTCTCTGACAGAGGTGGCCCCCCACTAAAGACCTAAGGTTGACTCTAATATCTTTGAGACTTTCCTTTGCCAGCCCTGAATTTTTCCCCCCCGAGTTCTGATAATGCTAGTTCATTTGGTCCTACAGGTAAAGCATGGACACTCCAAGCTGGTGTGGTGTGCTCTCATTGGGAAAACCTTTTACTACTATCGGAGCCATGAGGACAAGGTACTTCCTAGGATTTGGGTGAAGACTTCCAACAGCTCCTATTCTCCTGCACCCTCCAAACTACAATACAAGACCATAAACTGATGGGGGTCCCCAACTTTACAGTCCTCTACCTTAACTCTCATCAAGTACTAAAGGCAGCTGGCAGGATCCCACCTGAGTGCACATTCTGAACACTGCTTGTTCAGGCAATCTGTGCTGCATGACCTAAACAAGCCTCTGACTGCCACAGTCTTCCTGTCCCCCGTACCACCCCCCCCACCCCCGTCATCCTGCCTACTTCCATGATTCCCAGCCCTACACAGCCTAAGAGTTTACCCCCCACTGCTCTCTCACTCATGGAAGATTCCTGTCTGCAGCGACCCCTGGGGCGCCTGCCCATGCGAGACGCACGTATAGAGGAAGTAGATCGATCCTGTGACTCAGATGAGGACTATGAGGCTGGAGGAACTGGGCGGCTACTTTCCTCTCACTGTACCTTGGTGATCCACCCCCCAGAGCATAGCCCCACCTACCTCTTGATTGGCACCAAGCATGAAAAGGTAAGGAGGGCCTACGCCTCATGGGAAAACTTGGACTTAAGATACCAGCTTCTCTTTCACACCAGAGCTTCCAAAATTTTGAGATTATTTCCTTCTTAGACACTTTGCCAATGAGGAGTGTCCTCTGAAAAAGGGGCTCCGGTGGGCTATCTCTTAGGGAATTGTACTGCTGACCCGAAGGTGGCACTTCACTGGTAGTTCAAATCCACGAGCCACTCCACAGGAAAAAGGACAGTCTCCTCCTGTGTGATAAACAGACTTTGAAAACCCAGTGGAAGGTCAGCTATGAGTCGTTCTGACTCCATGACATGTCTGAAAGGGAATATCTGCTTATTTAATTCATTCCCAGTAATTAACACAGAACCAGAAGCTTGGAAATTTGGATTCAGGTTCAGCTGACTCCACGTCTTTCTTACAAACTAGTAAGCTTTTTTCTGTGCCAGCTAACCAGCTGGACCCTACCATGGGCTTGGCCCCTTCAAGGAAACTTATCAGAACTATTGCCCCTACTGCTTCCACTCCCACCTCCTCAGTGGCTTTCTGCTCTCTTTCAGGATACGTGGCTTTATCACCTCACAGTGGCTTCAGGTGGCAGCAGTGCCAAAGTAGGCACTACCTATGAGCAGCTCATTGGAAAACTGATGGACGGGGAGGGAGATCCAGGTAAGGCAAGAGTGGCCATCACTGCTCTGACTGAAGGGTGGTGGCTAGGGGATTATTTACTGGGAAGAATTCTAAGAAAGCACTGTTTGTACTCTGCAGCTGTTGGGGGTTTTTTGAGGGATAGGGGGAATGGATATAAAATAAAGTGCTTTTCTCAAATACTATCTGCTGATGCACCATGAGGTGGAAATGAGTTTACCATTAACATAAACGTTATGTGCCTTCAAGTCAATTCTGCATCACAGTTACCTGTGCGACAGAATAAAGCTACCTCATCTTATTTACCAGAACGTAACCTTTATGGGAATAGATCACCAGATCTTTTCTCTTGTGGAGACGCTGGTGGATTCAAACCATTAAACTTCTGTTTGGCAGCAAAGTGCTTAAACCACGAGATCCCTTTGAAGCTGTTTTTAAAATAGCTGAACTACAGAAGGAAGTTCCCATCCTAATCTCCAGGGTTCCTATGTCTCGGTCAGGATACTGGGGTGACCATTCTTTGTATGAGGGAGACAGGGGAGGATCATCTGGGAAACTGAACTTCCAGTGGCCTGGGTTATTGTTTTATTCTCTCCTACATGTAGTTTCAGTGGCTGAGGAGAGGGTTAAGCAAAGACAACAGTTGGTTAATCTATAGTTAATCAACATATAAAGCATGAACTGGAACCAGGTTAGCCTAGGATGTTTTGTTTGTTGGAGGGTAAAGTGGGTAGGGCCTTCACTTTGTTGATAGCCAAGGTCCTTGGGAACTAACTGAAAGTACATATGCCCCTTTCTGCTGCTCTGAGGCTTATTTCTAGCTGATACCTCCACTCCATCAGCCAGCCCTGCACACACACTCGTTCATCAGCACCCACAGCCTTGCACACGCACCTCTATCCCATGAGTAAAGCTGTAGCCACCTTCCTGTGCAGTCATGTTTCTAAGTGTGCAAATCACAGCTCACAACTAAATCCAGTCAAAACAGTGAGCTTCTCCATGGATTAAAGAGGGGTTAGCACTGGTGGCTTAGTGGTAAGGAATTGTGCTGCTAACCCAAAGGCACAAAGTTTGAATCCACCAGCTGCTCCACAGGAGAAAGATGAGTGCTGTCCTCCAGTGTGAAGAACTGCCTCTGAAAACCTGCTGGATGATCGACTATGAGTATTCCAACTCTACAGAACTCAACAACAGTAACAGGTGGGGGTGCGTTTCCTCATCAGTGCTAACTGCTGCCCCTTTGGTGCTGTGCAGATTCCCCCCTCTGGAAGCACCCCATGCTGTGCTACAGCAGAGATGGGCTGTTCACCTCCCTTACCACCTTGCCCTCGGAAGCCCTGCAGACAGAAGCCCTGAAACTCTTCAAGGTAAAGTGAGTGGAGCGTAGACCCACTAGCTGGTGGGCCCATACCATGTGCCCAAGGCACCGACCAGGCAGCTCATGCTTCCCTGCTTACATGCAGGGGAAGGAGGCCCATGCAATTGAGGGTAGCCCACAGAGGAGTCTGAAGAGCAAAATCCATCCCTCCGGGTGCCCACTGCTTTATGTCAGGAATGTAATCCTCTCGCCCCGAAAAGAGCTGCAGGGAGGGAAGAAACTCTGGGACATTATTCGTGTTCTTAGAAAGCACCAATGAAAACTTCCTAGAGGAGGCCTCCTCCTCCTGTAGTTAACAGGAAAGGCTAGATGTATGTCATTCCTGCACAACCTCCTTTAGAATATTACTTGTGTCTGTTTGACTTTTCTCCTTTTTTAAATGAAGTCTTTCTTAATCAAGGTCTCTACTCCAACATACTGCTCAGCAAGCAAAGCCTGTGAACTTGAGTTTCCCAGAACTCCTAGGGGAACGGCCCAGACTGTTCATGTCTCTGCTGGGTTGTTACACTGTTACAGAGAATGCAGTAATCAAGGGGCCTTCAACCTTCCTTTCCCCACCATTCTGTTCCCCCCCACCCCCAGTCCTGCCAACTCTTCATCAACGTGCCTGTGGAAGCCGCCTCAGTGGATTACCATGTGTCCCTGGCCCAGACGGCTCTGCAGGTGTGCCTGGTGCACCCCGAGCTGCAGAGTGAGATCTACTGCCAACTCATGAAGCAAACTAGCTGTCGCCCACCTCAGAAGTACTCCCTCATGCAGGTAGGTGGGCATCTCTAAGGGCAGAGCCCTAACAGCCACTGGCAAATGTTATCCAAGAGGTGGAGATAGAAGACATTGACTGGCCCTTATTTCCAGATTTTGAGCTAGCCATTGGGCTACCATAGGGCTCAAAGCTGCTTCAGTGTCTTCCCTGGAACTCCATACAGTCATATGATAATGGTTGCTTTTCTGGGCAAAGGCTGTTTGCCATTCCTGGTACCCACAGCTGTTTGGGGGTTCTGGTTTGGGGAAGGAATTCTGAACGCCTTGCAGCACACAACTGTGAGGACAGGTGCTGCTGCAGACCCAGCCCTCACCCCACAATACATTTCCCCCACAGTGCTGGCAGCTCCTGGCTCTGTGTGCCCCCCTCTTCCTGCCTCAGCATCATTTCCTCTGGTATGTTAAACAGCAGCTCCAACGTCATGCAGACCCCCGGTGAGTGAGCGTTATTTCCTCTACTTTAAAAATGACCAACTGGTGTGATTAAACACTGTGGGGGAGGTCAGCAAAATGAGTAAAGTTTCATAATCACCCTTAGCCTCTTAAGATTTGTTGGTTAGTACGTAAAGATCGAGACATGCATGCATGACCTTCTCAGCATACCAATCCACCTATCTCTGGCTGTTGTGTGTGCTCTCATGGAAAGTGTAACTATTAGTTGTTGTTGAGTTGGCTCTGATTCATGGTGATTTTTAAAATATTGCCTGGTCTTAACATAATCTGAATGATCTCTGGCAAGACGATTGGCGTACCTAATATTCCCCTTCTTTTTTTTTTTTCAGGAATGAGACTGGACAGTATGCCACTTACTGCCAACGGGCAGTAGAGCGGACCTTGCAGACTGGAGAGCGGGTAGCCAGGCCATCCCGCATGGAAGTGGTGTCCATCTTGCTTCGCAACCCTTTCCACCACTCTCTGCCCTTCAGCATCCCTGTGCACTTTGCCAATGGGACTTACCAGGTGAGGCCCCAGGGATGTCCCCTGCCCAATTCTCACATCTCAGCCCCAGATGATCACTTGCACCTTTGACATTGGTGGGATCTTAACAGGCAAATGAGAAAAAGAGTCAGGCTGGGGGTGGGTATAGTGCCAGTGTGGGAGAAAGGAGTTTGTAGTATTCTATTTGGTGCCCTGGAAATAAGATCTTTTGAATCCACTGCATAAACAGAGGAGCTGAGAAACTATCAAAAAAAATGTCACAACTGTGGGCATCCAAAAGCCTGGATAGAATAATCCTCTTTGCCCAATTCTGGTTTATAAGGGACAGATTCAGTGCTTGCCCTCTGAATATGAAAACCAACTTTCTCTGGCCTCTGGATTCCCCTTCTCTGTTGAACCAGCTCCTCCCACCTCCCTTCACAGTCCCTAGTGAGCGCTTAAGTTCACTCTGGGACAGGACACCTCTCTCTCCTCAGGTGGTTGGTTTTGATGGCTCTTCCACAGTTGATGAGTTCCTCCAGCGGCTGAACCAGGAAACCGGCATGAGAAAGTCCTCCCACTCTGGCTTTTCCCTCTTCACAGATGATCCTTCTGGCAGGGACCTGGAACACTGCCTCCAGGGGAGTGTCAAGGTGATCATCTTCCCATAGTTACCTGGCCCTCTCTAAGCCACCTTCTGGCTTCGGGGAGAGCTGTCTGATGAATGCCTGATTTTATCAGCCTGTTTGGTGCACAGTATTCCCACAGGTCACAAAGACACCGATGTAGGACTGGGAAGGGTCAGTGTTTTTATGCTATCCTAAAATGTACATGTTCAGGCAGAGAACAGATGTGTGTGCCCATGCCTCAGGAAACAAGGTCTCTAGACTCATTTCCTTCAGGTGGCTAAGGAGCATTTAGGAAAAAAGCTTTGCAGCTCTGTGTAAATAGTAGAGCAGTTTTTAGCAATAGTCCCAGTTGGCAGTTACAGACACATATAGGTGGATACTATATGCTTAGACCCACTGAAGTCATGCTGTTCACAAGTACCTGCTTTGTACCTTATCTGAAAGGGCCTACACCTTAGGGGACCTCTGTAAGCAAAGGCCCTTGAATAGGATTCACGAAAGAGCCAACCAGTGGTTTGAGATTGGTGCTATGTAAGATGTTAAGTGTTTGTGGAAATGAGCTATAGCACTTGAGTGCTAAAGAGCAACAATATCAATCTAGAGACTGAGGTACGCCTGATTCAGGTGATGGTCTTCACAACTACTTGCTATGCACCAAGAGCTAGAAAATGACTACTGATGAAAATGACTACTATTGATGCCGTGTTGTGGTGCTAGAGAACAGTACTGAACATACCATGGACTGCCAAGAGAACAAACAGGTCTGTCCTGAAGGGGGTGAAACCAAGTTGCTCTTTGGAGGCAAGGATTTTGAAGCTCTGTCTCTTGGCTCACAAACTTTGGGCATGTGGCCAGGAGAGACCAGTCTTTGGAGAAAGACATCATGCTTGGAAGGGTGGAGGGACAGCACAGGCGAGGAAGACCCTGGATGAGCTGGACTGACACAGTGACTGGGGTAATGAGTGTAGGTGTGTCAGAGACAGATTGGCTCAAGACAGGGCAGAGTTCAGAGCTATTGTGCATAGGGTCACTGTGTTGCAGATGACGCACCTAACATCACCTGCTTCCTTTACCACTTCTTGTAACTATGCCACATGTCCTCTTTGTGAATTTGCCATCACTTGTAAGACACAGTAGGCCTATGTTTGCAGAACAGCAATTGGTGATGTGGAAATGAAACCAGTGACTGGAGGTCATGGTTTTTTGACTGTGAGAAGGGGAACAGAGAAGGAAGGGCCTGTGTTCCTAGGGAAGGCAGCATTTCTTCCTTTGCTACTCAGACCATGTCATGTAGAGGGCTCCTTCTACCTCCATCTGTTCGTTATGTGTATAGTTATATATTCTTCAGGGCCCAGGAATGCAGGTCCCATTGGTCTGCTTTCTGAAGCACTCAGCTCTGTTATAGTTCAGCTCTGGCTGGATCTGGCGTCCCCCTTCACAGGCTTGTCTTGACTTTACATTTTTGCCTCCTCAAGATCTGTGATGCCATCTCCAAGTGGGAACAAGCCCTGAAGGAGCTGCATCCTGGGAAGTCCGAGGGTGGCACACGCATTGTGAAGCTGCTGTATAAGAACAGGTACTGAGCACTGAGAGTGGAACCAAGTGCTGTACTAGGGTACCAGTTCAGCCCCACCCCAAATATGCAGCCTGTCTCAGACAGGCAAATGGGCTCACAAGCAAGCATACCATTGCTGGACATTCATTATTGGAACCAGACTAGTTCTGTTCATGATGCTATCTGAGACCCTGGGCAGCTCAGGCTTTCTGACAAATTAGCACGAGTCTCCATCAAGAAATGTCTGACCCAGATAGATATGCAGGCAAATAATTTCCATTGGTCAACTGGAATCTTAATTCATCCAATTCTCTCATAAGATATGACTTCCAGCACCATATTCTTCTCACCAAATCCAGTAAGGCCAGTGATATATATAATCACAACTTACCACATGCTACTGTTATGAAACATGGCCCTGGTCCTGTGTTTGCTGTGTCATATTCATTACTAACTGTCATTGGAACCAACTCATAGCTGACCGTCAGTTGGGTTTTTCAGAGTTTAAATTGCACAGGAGCAAACTGTCCATCTTTTTCCCACTGAGCCAGTGGATTCTAACTGCCAGAGGTGTGGCCTTTGCGTTTACCAGAGCTGATCTCTATAGACTAAGTCACCAGAGCTCCTTGCTCTGTGTCATACTTGGTCAAATTCCTTCTGGAGGTAATAAAAAAAGGCAGGCACACAAATGGTATAAAAAAGTAGTTTCTTTTTCTAAAAATGTAGATAAACAGATCCTGAGAGAGCCTTGCCCCAGTTTGGGAGCCCAGCTGAGTCCTGCCTCTTCTCATTCTCTTCTTTGTAGATTATACTTTCGGAGTCAAGTCAAAGGGGAGACTGAGCGAGAACGGCTGCTGCTTGCCTCCCAGATTAGTGCAGAGATAGTAGCAGGGAGGTTTCCAGTCAACAAAGAACTGGCTCTTGAGATGGCTGCCCTAATGGCTCAGGTAAGTCTCTGTTCAGGAATCAAAGTGTCAGGTCGCCAACTCTGGACTCTTGAGAATGCACCATGCAGCGTGAAACCCAGGGATGCATACAGTTCCTGTGGCTCAAGGGCAACACTGTTGTCTCTGCAACTAGGAAGAGAAACTGACTCACTGCAGATACAGTCTAAAAGGAGAACACTGGACTTGTAATCCAGAGATCTGCACCTCACTCTGAGCTACATTCTGGCTGTGAGATCCTGGGGAAATTATTTTCCTATGCCTTCATTTCCTTCTCTATTTATCCTCTAAATTTTATAGAGTATGGATGTATCTGTATTCTCTATATACATCCATGCCTACCCCCACAGAGGTTTCTAAATATCAAGTTAAGAGCATGCATGCAATATTTGTAAACTGTCACACCTGTAAGTAGAACAGGAAGAGGAACTCACAGTTGGACTCCTTGTTACTTTTAGGAGGCTGTCTTGCCAAAGGTATCTAGAACACCTTTGTGGTTCTCTTAAGAGAGTCTAGACCAACATATTGAAAGAGAAATGGTTAACAGCTGAGGTCTGTAATAATAAACAGTTACTGAATATAGTAAGCCTTTGTTAACCATTTTGCGTGTATTATATCAGAACTTAAGTACTTGGTCAAGGTCACAAAGCTGGTAAATGGAAGTGAGCTGGGCAAGCTTTCCAACTACAGTGGCCACACTTGGAACATTAGTATCTATAGCACCTTCACTCCCGAATCTCATCTTTCCATATTTTTTTGGATTCAGAATATCCACATTTTCCCCATTATCTTCCACAGATTAACTGGTATCTCTAGGCATCTATACTTAAGCTCAGCTACATAATCAGAGTTGATCTAGGCAATTTCTAATATTCTAAGATCCTCTTATCTGTGAAATTCAAGATAAAGGATCAGGTCACAGGTGTTTTTCATATCCATTCACACTCTACCAATCCAATACAGTAACGAAGTAGTGGTAAATTTTGAGCAGCCCCTCCCCTCCCCCACCTGTAGTTTCTTGACTGCTCTCCCCATGTGCCTCTACCCTAGGTAGAATATGGGGACTTGGTGAGACCTATCCTGCCAGGCTCTGGGAACGCACCTCCTGCCAAGGCTCAGCATCTCCTCCAGCAGGTCCTAGACAAGTTTTACCCAAGACGCTATAGACATGGGGCCCCTGCTGAACAGCTGAGGTAAACCACAACGTCTGGAAGGGTGTCACTGTGGGAGAGGATGAGCTGCACTGTAAACACACTGACACGTCACTGATACCATTTCTCTCTATCCATCTAAAATAGGCACCTGGCAGATATGCTGACCTCAAAGTGGGCAGCACTGCAAGGCTGCTCCCCTCCTGAGTGCATTCGCATCTATCTGACTGTGGCCCGGAAATGGCCTTTCTTTGGTGCTAAACTTTTTACTGCTCAAGTAAGTACCTGTAGTGACCAGTGAAAGGTGCAGTCCATACCCTCACAAATGCTTTCAATTTCTCCTGGAACTTCTTGACTCTACATGACTTTGTTTAAGCCAGTCCTGTTTGCAGCTCTTGCCTCGACAGTGACTACCACCAGGGGTCACTACTTCTCCACCCATTTCTAAGATCCATGGCAGGGCTGAGATTCATTGCTTTCAGACCAGAATTATTAGTTCTGAGCAGTTTTCAACGGCACAGAAACAATCCTCATCTTTCCTTTGTTAACATCTTTGTCAATATTACCAAAATTATCCATATTTGATTAAAAAATGGCTCAACTAATTCATACAGAAGGGTTTAGATTTAGGATCTTTACATGTGCTTTTATTTTTTTAAAAAGCTTAGGTGACAGAATAAATAGGTAGCCTAATGGTAAGAAGCTGTGCTGCAATCTCAGAGGTATTAGGTTCGAATCTACCAGTTCTCTGCAAGAGAAGGGTGGACAATCTTCCCTTGTATGATTTACTGCCTATAAAAACCCTTGGGAGGGTTGGTTGTTGAGTTGATTCCAACTTGACAGCACACAACCACCACCACCACCAAATTTCTGATGGTTTTACAATACATATAAGGAAATCAAACTAATCAGGCAATGGGTATTTTTATCTGTCAGGTAACCAACAATAATTTCAAATGGAACTTTCCCTCAGTACCTGCTTCACATGAACTTTATGCATAAACACAGAGGTTATCATCTTCAATGATTCTCCTTATGATGCGACAGATGAGACACTGGACATTCATACATTCAACCTACCTTGACTTGAGAACTGTGCTAGTGTTACAAGAGAAGCAAATCAGTTTTGGCCTTTGTGGAGCTTCCCATCTAGTAGGGAAGAAATATTTAATCATAGTATGTAGATCTTTTACAAATTATAAAGTCTGCAAATGCTACAGAGGAAAAAGAAATGAGTTGCTTGGTTGAGAGGTCTGGAGAAGTTTCTAATAAAGATGATGTGTCCATTCCTCTCCCCAGCCTCTGTAAGAGATAGGAAATCTCCGGGATTACCTTGCAGCCCTGGCTATGAAAATTAGTGATTTTAGGAAATGCCCACCAAGTAGCCATTTTTCTCACTGGTAGGGCCTAAAGCATAGAAAACTGCATTCTTGCTTTCCTTTTTCTTTTACTCAAAAAGCTCTCTGCCATCGAGTTGTAACTGATTCCCAGCTGACCCTCTAGCCAAGTTTTCAGAAGCTTTACATCACATGAGAGGCCACTGCCTATCTTTATCCTGTGGAACTCTTGGTGGATTCAGACTCTCAGAGAAGCATTGCCTTTGGGTTAGCAGTGCAACTCCCTACAGACTGCACCATCAGAGCTCGTTTAGTTTCTAAGAAAATGGTTGAAGCAAAATGCATTACAATTGGGAGACGGCTAGGGTAAATACTGTCTTAGAGAACTAGAAGGAAAACCCATGCTCATAACAAGGCAGCAAAGCTGGCCTCTTACTCAGTAGCAGAGAGTTTCCCAGCCAGCACTGTATGTCAGGATAGATATGTCTAGAGCTCATTTCCCTACCAAATTGGCTAGGTGACTTCAGCTCCAAGACCAGGTGCTTCCTGCCATTAGCAGTCTTTTCTGTTTACTCCAGTAAACAATATTTTCTGATTCTCCAAGATGAGCATCGGGAGTCTTTGGTGGCCTAATGATTAGAGCTGTGCATTCAAGGCAGGTGGTGCAAATCCATCAGGTGCTCTGTGCAAGAAGGACTGGCAGTCTCTTCCCATGCAATTTACAGCCTCTGAAAACCAGCTGCTGAGTCATTTCTGACTCGACATGACTAACAACCACCAAAAAGAAAAAATTTGACATTATTAAGCCAAACCTTGAATATAGTCTTCCTCAGAAAGCTCTTACAGTTCAGAATCCCTAGGATCTAGATATGTCTAATGAGATTTTTGTTTCCCAGCCTGCCCAGATGTCTTCTAAGGAGAACAGTCTGGTGTGGATTGCTGTGAATGAGGATGGTGTCAGCATCCTGGACCACAATACTATGGTACAGAAGAACAAAGGCCAACACCCTAATCCATCTTCTCCTATACACTGTGTTTTTTTAACTTCTCAATTGAGCTGAGTGACCATAGCATGCTATCTCCTAAGCATGGCTGTCCTGTAGAATCTAGATACAGCTTATAGATACTCTAGCTGTAGATCTCCCAAGTTGTGACCAATTCAGAGTTTTCCTTTCCTAATTAAGGCTACCTGTCCTTAGCAATGAGGGTTCTTGGGAGGGCAGGAAGAAAAGTGCAACAATGAATGAATGGAAAGCCAAAGTCTCTGTAAATTTTCATTAAAATTAATAATTTTAAAAAAGAAATGAGGGTTCCTAGGTTAGGAGCCAGGTGGAAAGTTCTTCCAGACTAACTTACCCTTCCTTTTCACAGCAAGTGCACATCACTTACCCCTACTCTTCAGTGACAACCTTTGGTGGCTATCGGGATGACTTCATGCTTGTCATCAGAGCCAGTCCAGACCAAAGTTCTGGGAAAGGTCACATTGAAAAGCTCATCTTCCGTATGGCTGCTCCTAAGGTGGGTCTGACAGCTGCAAAACATTTTACTCTATTGACATGAGATGGTGAGCTTGGAGCTTAGAGAGGAAACCAGGGTTATAATAATACACTAGAAACCGAGGTTTTAACAATTTATCAGAAGGGGCCTCTAAGCCATGGTATTTCAGTAGCTTCATATACATGTGAAAACTGGACAATCCAAAAGGAAAAACAAAGAACTGATGCTTTTAGACTGTGTTGAAGAATATTGACTATACCATGAACTGCAAAAGAACAATCTTACCTGTCTTGGAAGAAATACAACCAGAATGTGTCTTAGAAGGATGGTGAGACTTTGCCTGACATAATTTAGAATGTGATCAGGAGGGGCCAGTCGCTGAAGACAGACATCAGGCTTGGTAAAGTAGAGGGTCAACGGAAAAAAGGAAGATTGGCACTGCTGAGTCAGAGCTGGATCAATTGTACCTAACAACACAGTAAGTACTCCAAAGGGTTCAGGTGGAATTTAGTCACTACTCAGATGAAGGTGGAGAGGGTTGGCTAATAAGGGAGGAACTCTGATCCAGCTACTAAGCTTTTGATTTTAATACTGTTAGTTCTTTCAAGCCCATTCATTTCCTTTTTACTTGCTTGTAACAGGTCCTAGGGCCAGATGAGCTTCACGTTGAAGAATATTTTTACCCAATTTTGAATTCTGCTATCACCAATACTAACCACAAAATGGAACAGTCTTAATGGTGTTCCCCCTTCCTTAGGGCTTGATACAGGAAATGCTGGAAATAATGAAAATTTTATAGAAAAATACCATCATAGCAAAAATAACAAAGGTTCACGAACTCAAACTTTGTTTACTCTTCTCTTCCCTCTACTTTAAAATTACTTCTTCTAAATTGTATCATTTTTGTTAACATAAATAGCAAAAGACACCCATTAAATTCTGCATGTACCATTTTGTGACACTGATGACATTCTCCAAACTGTGCAGCCGTTCTCATCTTCCTTTTCTAGGTTGCTTCTCTCTCATTAGTGCAAACTATTGCCCCCTAAGGTTTCTACCTCATTTTTACATGGTCAATTTGGTCCCATGTGGGCAGTTTTTAAAAGAACCTAGTCCTCAAGGCAGACCCTTTTTACTGATTAAACTGTTCCATTTTAAGATGACCTTAAAGATAGAAGATTTAAAGATTATTTTAGGCAATAGTTTTAGGGGTTCATTCGCTCTCTATTGATCCAGAAAATCTGAAGTCTGTGAGAATTTAAAATTCTATTCCACATTTTCCTGTTGCCTCTACTTAAAATCTAAGTTTGGAATTTGCCACACCTCCTCTTCTACCATAGGAGAGGATATACAGACTCCTTAATCCAAAAAGCCCCCTTTCACAGGCAATCAAAGAGGAGCTGGTCCTTCTTTTCTTGGGAGGGCCCTGCATCTCAGAGCACCTCCAGACCAATGGATACCCATTTCCATGCACCTCTGCAGGAACCTCTGCAAGAACACCAGTGGCCCTCTTTGAGCATTCTTACCTAGGAGGGTAGTTTAGAAATGATGGCGCTCAAGTACACAAGGGTTAGGTAATCACTAGGATTCAAGCCAGGGGCAATTCAATTTCTGTGTTTCTGTCCTCTTAGATTGCCGAGGCTACCTTTGTCATGGCCAGCTACATGAACCACTGTTCTACAACTGTGAACCCACCAACCAACCCTCCTGCTTCCCACCAACCCAGGGAGATGGATCGACGACAGTTCTTTGCTTCTATTCCACAAGCTACAAAGGGGCCAACATTACTGTGAAGATTTCCCTTACTCCCCCTTCTCCTAAACCTGGTATCTGTAGGATTAGCTATATATCCTAGGGTACCTGAAACTACTGTGATAGACTAACTGTACCTTACCACTCCTTGGTTTACTCTCTGAAATATTTATTTCCGTATCCAAGAAGCTTTTATTCTCCAGGTGCCTTATAATGTTTCAGAGCCCAACTTTTAAAATCCATGCCCAGTGATGAAAACCACTCATATTTTTACCACAATAATACTGAACTCTGGCTGCTACATTCTAGATATAGACAGGGAATGGTCCACTGTACCTGGGGGCATCAGTGTGTACACTCAGGTACTCTCAGGGACGCTAATACTTTTTGCAATGTATATAGTCCTTATCTGGGGATTTATACTTGAAGCTTTCCCAACATCCCCAAACAGGATAGGACTAAACTTTCAAAGCCTAGAACTTAGTAAAACTGGACTTCCTTCCCAGGTGGGAAAAGTATTGGCAAGGCTGTACCCAAAGAGACTCAGCCTTCCTCTCTACTGGCAAGTAGACAATTACAGTTCCCCTTTTAGGGGAGCAGTTCCATCTTTGCAGAACACTCTATCCCTGCTAAGACCGAAATTGCTTTCTTACACACTGTTCAAGCAAAAGCAGACAGTGGTCAAGTCTGACCTTGCCCTCTCATTTTTAGCAACTGGATAGTTAAGGCTGTGCTCACTACTGTAGGATGATATGGTAATTACTTTGTTCCCCATTCTTTGAAAGACTAAGCACATGTACCTAGCTCTTTGCTGCTCTGAGAATCAAGGACACAGAGAGCCTTTCTTCAAGCTCATGATTCTGAAACCCCCAAGACTTCTGGTGTACTCTCACTAGGAATTAATTTGAGGACAGAGGGCATACATGTGGTATTTGTTCTAGCCTAGTAGCGTGAGAGAAAAGAAAAAAAATTTACTTTTTGCCGTTGTGATGACACCAACATCCCCCCTCTAGACCTAATCAAGAGCAGGGCAGGGAGCAGTTGTCTCAACCTTGACCTACTTAAAAAAATGAAATATGAAACGAAAGAGTTCACACTCTGATTTTTCCAACACGTAAGAAAATTAATTTTATTTCATAGCTCTAAGGTAGTCTTGCCATTTGTCAGTAAAGTGCTGAAAGCTGCCTGGGTTTAGCAGTAGCATCCAAGAATGAAGCCTTTAAAACCCTAACAATGTGTACTTCCTACACACTGCAAAAGCAAGATGACCAGCACTAGTTTATCTAAACATCTCAGCTTCTCTTCCTTTACTGTTTAAACCGACACACATGATTTTAAAAAGCAAATCAGTCAGCCTCTTATGAATGAACTTGACTTTCTAAGACGGGCAGTTTTACTGCCTTTCTCACACTTCTCACTTTTCCCACAAAGATTTAGAGATCTAGTTGAGATGTTTCTACCTCAAACAAGTCTCATCTCACATATATCACATGTTCCTGGTTAACTCCTCCAGCGTTGGCCTAACACAGATGAGACAGCTCTGCTTTTATAATGTCTTAGCTGCCTCTAGGACCAAAAAGGATAATACTAACTACTGGGGAGGAAAGGTTAAAGAAATAAATTAGGATTCCAAAGAAAGAATAAGTAAGAATGGGATTATTTCCACACTGAACTTAAGACTGTCATTTCTTCTACCCTCTAACCTTTCAGGAATCCTCTATTAATTTTATAGACGTTACCTTATAAACAGAGGCTTCCATATCTCTCTTGCTTCTCCTTTAACACAAAAGTCCCATATCGGGAAACCCAAGTCAAACTTCTGTCTGACCTTTTGCCTCATTACTCTTGACAAAAGCTTTTGAAACTATAAATAAAGCTGAGTGAAAATAAAGTACACATGTGTTTGACTCCCATGACTGAAATGCCATGATCGTGTTTATCAATAAAAAGCAGTTGTCAGTGAACGAGGCAATTACTGTGTATGTTTTGGAAGGAGATTTGTTTATTAAGAATTATAAATTAACCCTGTACAAAACACAGGAGCTGGGTAAACAGAATAATAGTCTTGTGTAGGACATTTCTTCCTGTTAACCAATACCTAAAGGGCTTGCTGCTTTCTTTTAAAAAAAAAAAATAACTTTTAAGACATCTGGTATTAATATCCCCCTATACTGCTGCAAAAATTTCAACAAAAAATGGAGTGTGCTTAAGATTTTCACAAAAGTGCTCTTGGCTGGTATTTTCCAACATATTCTTTCTTAAAGTTTCCCTTTAGCTGATAAAGTATACAAAGCCTTACAAGGGAAATGGTAAAATACACAGAAATTTGTTGCTCAACATCACACAATGAGTTATGCTTTCAGTCACCTGCTCTAGAGCTCCGAGATCCATCCAGCATCCACACTGGTTCCTAGGACTGTGTCCAGCTGATGGTTTAGAATACAGAAAATAAACCAGCCACTATGGCTTAAGAGTCATCTCTCATAGAAGACAATACTGGCCTTTTGAATGCTGGGGCTCATGGGCTTGTTGATGTGGGTTTCTGTTGTGCCAGGATCTCCTGGCAGCTCCTGTACACTTCAATCAAGCAGTCCAGCCGGGGCTTGGCACTCTGAATTCCAAAGGGGAGAAATGTAGAGTCAAGATGAACATAAGAGAGTGCTCAGTGATGCTGTATCCATGTGCAAACGCAATCTCTCATCAAGGGGTATAAATGGCAGAGATGTGAGCTTAAAGAGCAAGAAGTTCAAGCCTCAAAGAACCCTGCTGGGAGGAACCCAAAACTGCCTGGAGCCTAGCCTGTGGATTGTGTGAGGCAGGAGCTTAAAAGACAATTTTTAAATTGAAATTTCATGACCTCTACAAGTAAGCAAGAGAAACAGTAAGTGTGGACCCTCTCAGAAAGCATCACAAGCTGAGATAGAAACCTCTTAAGACCAGAAGGACAGTTTAATATGTAAATATTAAAAATACTTTATGAAAGAAAAATTTTATACAACCAATTTTTTTTTAAAAAGGCACAGAATAGTAAAAATACAGGTGGAAAGAATATTTAATAAAGGTTTGCCACCCTAAATATATAAAGGGTTATTACAAATACATAATTAAAATCTAGATTCTACTTGACTAATAGTGGAGGTGGATAGTTTAAAATAAAATACTGAAATATTTGAAATATGAGGAATTTATTATTTAAAGAGATACAAATGTAATCATTATGAAATGCCTATAACCTACATATTAAAAGTAGCTGAGTCTACTGCCAGCTAAGACTGTAGTAAATCAAGTACAAATGCCCAACAGCAAAGTAAAGTTGTCCAACATATGAAGCCCAATCTCAAACATTAAAAAAAACCCTATAAGGTTACTCTTTAAAATCTGTAATAACTTTAAACTTTTTTTTTAAGTTCAGCTCTCAAATCTTCCATGAGGAAACAAAAGGCAGTGAGACCAAGTTAAATATATACATTTGTACCTATAAAATAATTTATTATAATCTTGTTTGTACATGTAGCTTTTTGGTAAAAGGAAAGCAATTTCTTTTAAAAGCAAAAGTTAAAATAATAATTTGTACAGATGAATGACATCTAGGGGAAAAATCTATAATGGTACCTTGAGAGTCAAAGTAGATGAAAGGTGATTTCTAGGCAGAAGTTGCATACTTAATTTTTTCCCTCTAAAATTAATATGTACTCACATTATTTTTGATAGTCTAGTATTTCTTTAGAGAGGAACTTCTAAAAGAATTAAAAGTCTACCTCTCACTGAAAATAGCTGTCAGATTTCCTTAAACACTGACAACAAAAGTTTATATAATAAATAATGCAGGGGAGGTAGGTAAGAAGTAGAGGATTTCTGTGGAGAAAGGAAACTTATGAAAAATATTCTTTGCTCACCTGGAAGACAGGTACTACTTGAGATATCCCATGTGGTTCTACTGGATCCTTCAATAAAATGCAGAGGTAGTAAATCACCTTCTGCTGTAAGAAAAGAAACCAAACAGTACAAACCTAAGTGAAATTTAATGTCCTTTTCTCCATCTGCACGGGAAGGCTCAAAACATTTTCATAAATGGTTATAACTAAGCAGCAGAACACTTGAGAGACTTGAGATAGGACAGAATTATATTCTCATTCTTTTTAAAAAAGAGGGAGGTGGGGAGATGATTTTTTGAAGCTGGGCTAAAACCCATAGTTTTAAGTGCTGATTCCATAATCATGAAAACCTGCTGCTTTTAAAAATAAAGAGTCTTAGGGAGCTCTGGTGGCCTAGTGGCAAAAAGCTGCACTGCAATCCCAGAGGTATGTGATTTGAATCCACCAGATGCTCTGCTAGAGAAGGAGGGGCAATCTCCTCCTGTACCAGTCAGATCCGACTTGACGGTACACACACACAAAATAAAATAAAAATTAAAAACAAAAATAAAGGGTCTTTTCAGTTTTATGGTTTATAGACACGTTAGACAAAAAGGAAACACGTATAGTACTGCAACAGAAAACTTTCCAAATTTAATTCTGTAACATCAAATATTTGCAGTATTAAGACTCAGTTTATATCCAGGAACGCACGATCTGTTACTTCCTCTAGGCATTTGGCCTACAATAACTTATCCCTTTTGTAACTCAGCACATGTTACCAACCAACATTTTTTTGCCTCTGAAGTTTTTGAAAAGTTGCGCTATCTCAGTTAGAGATGTGCTACCCTGGTCTGGTGGTGGTGTGACATCAAGTCAGAACCAACCCACAGCTGACCCACCAGTGGATTTTCCAGAGGCAGTAAATCACATGGGAAGAGACTGCTCATTCTTCCACAGAACATGTGGCAGATTTGAACTACCTGCCTTTGGAATTATAGCACAGCTTCTTATCACTAGGTGACCAGCTTACCCCCGCCTAATGAAACCTATGTAACTGCATGAATCTGAAAAAACTGTCCTCATGCCACCAATTCTACCATCAGAGTCCACTTGGGACATATGTGTCCTATATTATTATTATACAAAAATCTACATTTCCCCCCTTTGATTTCAGTATGCCTTCCATTACTGAAATCATACACGATCTACAAAAATTTCAAAGCAGAAAATAGTCTGGTCATAAGGTTATCACAGAAAATCACAGAAACACTTACCATGTAAATAGCCTCGTTAATGACAATATCCTTTACCTTGCCCATCTCAATGAAGGTGGTACTTTCTTTGCCTGAGGCATAGGATGAAGTCATCTGGATGCCCAGGGAATCAATGATTAACAAAGTCTCTTGATCAATCTTTACGAAATGGAGGTAACCCAATAGGCCTAAAAGGGTGATGAAGATGGCAGCAGAGAGGATCATGCTGTTCTGAAGAGAGAGCCAGACATAGGCAATAAGATTACCAAATGGTCTTCTACAAATTACTGTTGTATAAGCCAACTTGAGGGAGTGATGGGGTGGGAAGAGGGAACGGTCCAAAGAACAAAGTCTTTTTTGCTGTGGTGAGATGAATAGATAAAAGCAACAGAAGCAAAAACCACAAAAGATGACATTAGTATCCGAGTTCCAAAGTTCTACAAAGGAATTCTTAAATTATAGATGGCTAAGTTCTTCC
>NW_006399787.1:20744854-20751589 GCF_000299155.1 Elephantulus edwardii | reverse complement strand
TCTATGAGGTGGATTGATTCAGTGACTGGGATAATTGGGATGGGAGTGTCAGAGACAGTGCGATTGGCACAGGACAGAGCGGAGTTAGGGCTGTTGTACATAGGGTCGCTATGAGTCGCAGGCGACTCAACGGCACATAACAACAACAACAACAAACAAGTACTTGAGTATGAGCTAAAAAGGATGGCACTTCAAACCCATCCAGAGGTAGCCTGGGAAACAGGCTTGTCAACTTGCATGCATCTGTAGTCACAGCCTTGCAAACCGGAGGAAGCAGTTCTGTACACAGTCACCATATCAGAATCAAGAAACAAGTTATTGGCAACCAACAAAAGGCAAGTGTCTAAACAGATCCCAATTCTTCCAAATGAATAGGTCTGTGGAGGGGAACCCCCAGCAAAATGTCAACCATCACACCAATACTAGACACTTCTTCCTGTCCGAAAGTGGAGGAATTCAAGAACTCAGATCTTTTCCTCTTATACCATCTCAACAGAACACACAGTGCAAAATCACAGACTGAACAATTATAAAGTGCTTAGCACCAGTTCGGTAGATACTACTTATTCTAACTAAACAGTCACTTCCTCCCAATAGAATTAAGAGCTGAGTCATGACTGGTTCCTACTCATGCCAATAACTGGTTAGATGGGCACAGGAGGTCAGCTAGAGGGGCTTCTTTCTGAAAAGATGTAGTTCACTTTTAAAGGGAGAGCTAGGTAATAAAGTATAAATAAACAGCTAAGGATGAAAAAAAAATTTTAAAAACTAAGGACGAGAAGGTCCTTTGTGGGAGTTTTGATGACACAGCCTCTGCCAGACACTGGAGCGCTAATCTGAGGACAAGTACAGTGCAATGAACAGCAATACGGGGAGGAAAGGGGAAACACCCCAAGTAGGATCCAATGAGTATATTCTGTATAACACCCTGTATGGAACATATTATTTTAGAAATTACCTAATTCAAGCTAAATACAGCCGAGCTTTTAGTTTCTCTATTTTGGTATTGTGTCCATTACTGCATTCATTAGCTTTTTTGCTATTACAGTGCATTTCAGAACAAAGTAGTTGAAGACATATTTTTCTGTATCTAAGATGCTAAGACTACACTGTACCAAATTGTATCTAAAAGTCTGTTCTTACATCCCTTGAAATAGTGCTACACATAATGAAGTTGCCAATATATGCAGTAATTGTTCAATCTGAAGCACTGAAAACCTACCTAAAAAGATATAAGATATATTCATGGGGGGGGGGGAAGGAGAACAAAGTAAAATCCAGTCCTAGCCCTAGTACTTTTATTAGAAGCATGAATCTCAAATTGACTAGAACAGCTGAATGGGTTAGAAACATAGATAAAGTGCAATGGAATAACCCATTAACTGGCAGAGAGGCTATGGAAGTATTGGCAGATACACTTTGTTGAAAAGGAAAGGGATAAAAAACATTCTAAATTAGAATAATTAAGGTAAAAAATTATAGAACCATGAATTAAAAAGTGTGAAGGTGAAGACTTACTATATGTCACTTTTCCATAATGCCTGCCAAAAATTATATTGCTTCCTTTTTTTCCCCATTTCATTTTCTTTTTCTGTTGTGAATGCTAACAACGCAATATAGTCACTTGGACTAAGGTTAAGCCAAAATACACACGTCTTCGTCAGACTTCTCACTCCTGAAGCCTAGCCGAGACTCGTTATTCTGAGGTCAAGTACATAAGAGAAAGACATTGCATTTTTATGCAAGAAACTATGAGGAAGTGATGCAGTGAAGTTTAAAGGAAAATCAGATCACTGAGTTCTAGGCAAATATTTGCTTGATAGGAGGAACAGGATCCACAAGAATGAGAGCAAAAAGTAAAAAGCGAGCTGGCTTAAAAAGAAATTTATCCAATTTAAGAATTTTTCCTAAGATCAGCTCTCCTTACAGAAGAGAAAACATAATGAGAAAGAAAGGGTTTCAGAGTTTTAAACTACTATGCAACCTTGGATAACTTACTCTTTCAGAACTTTGATTTTCTTCTGTGATTGAAATGCATTCAATAAAACATTTAGCACTCAAGCATTTAATAAATTTCTGTTCTTCCTCCCCATGTAACTGCCCGGGTCAGGCCAGTATTAAAATTCAACTGTAGTATATAGTCGAATACAGAATTCTTTTATTGTTGTGTACTGTCAAATTGGATCTGACTAGCACAGGAGACCACCACCCCTCCTTCTCCAGCAAAGCATGTGGTGGTTTCAAACCACGCATCTTTGGGATGGCAGCAGAGTTTCTTGCCACTAGGCTACCAGCTGTTGTTGATTCAAAACGACTCACAGAGACCCAATGAACAAAAAGCCTGAAGCCTTTCTTTAACTATTGACATTTATCAAAGTTCATAGAACTCCCTTTATATTATACATTCTAAAAATCTTTTTTGGTAGTGTTTTGGCAGATTTTTTTGTAGCACTATCCAAGCGACTACGAATAAACTTTCATTACAACTGGGTACAAATTAATCTTAGTACACACACACACAGACAGATATATGGAAATATATATATTTAACTACTCTGTTCTGAAATGGGCAATAATAACAAAAAACCTAACAGATGCAGTAATGGACCCAGTATCAAAACACAGAAACTAAAAGCTTGGCTATGTTTACCTTGTTGTTAAGTGCCATTGAGTCGGAGGCTCTAACATTCGTCCTTTCTCCAGGTTCATAGGGTTTCCGGAGACAAGCTATCCTAGAGGCAAGCTATTATGAAGTGGATGCCACTCCTGCTTCCAAGCTTGTTTTAATTGGGGAGCTCCACCACACACTGTCCACCGTGGGTAACCATTCTCACATCTGACACATCACTGTCACAGTGTTCAGTTACACAGCAACCACAAGTTACCTCTGTACAGCAAGTGGACAGACCAGGGCTATACAACCTAAGAAGAATGTTTCACCAAAAACAAATAAAGGCAGGCCTGAGGGCTGCGGATTAGAATCACCCACCTTTGGCTTGGGAACATGACTTTCTGTCCACTAGGCCACCTGATCTCTCTCTATGCTGTCGTTGTCACTGCTGTTGTTGTTGTTAAGTGCTGTAGAATTGGAGGCAACTCACAGCGACCCTATGAACTAAAGACCTGGGCACTGGTCTAACTTTCGTCCTTTCTCCAGGTTTATAGGGTTTCCAGAGGCAAGCTATTCCAGAGGTGTAATGTAATGTAAGTTTACCTTACATTAGATAATTTCTAAACAACATATTCTATATGGAGCATTATACAAGAAACTACATCTCACTCTAAATAGTGCAGTAATTTCTTTTAATTGAGGGCTGTCACAAAGTACACTTGACCTGCATTACAATTCTGGTGTCACTGCTAACAGTTGCTCTGCAGGAAAAAGATGAGGCAGATGCTTACGTAAAGATTTTGTCCTATAGAGTGGGAATCCACTCAAAGGCACACAACAATACTGTGAAGCTGGAAAATATTAATTTCATCTTTGACATGTGAAAACTGAGGCTCTGAGGAAAAAAACTGAAACGAGTCTGGAAATGGAGCACACAAGTTATCAATGTCAAGAGTTTTCAGGTTTCTTTAGAAAATGCTTGAAGGTGAGGAAAGGAAATCTATTATCTTTTTTTATTATTAAATTTTATTAATTTTAATGAACATTTACAGAGATTTTGGGTTCTCATTCATTCATTGTTGCACTGTTTTCTCTACCCTCCTCCCCAGTTCATTCTTCTTCCCCCCCTCCCCGAATGTCTGTTTTAATTGTCCAATTGCCACAGTGCTTGTCAAAGCCAGTTCTGATTAATCTCCTTTGTCAGTGTGTCCTTTGCCATTCCCTATCACTCCTCCCTGAGAGAGACTTCACCATGATTCATAAGGAAAAGGGGATGGTGTATTCTCTTAGCTACTTCCTGCTGAAAAGGAACGCTGTGGCTTTCAGGAAATCTATTATCTTGACAAACGGATAAAGAAGACATAAAAACTGCTTTCAAGCTTTAAAACAAATGAAATATTAATATGAAATGTGTATATCTCGAAACATACACTTACAATTATTAACAATGATACTTTTGAAAGTAGATGCGATGGATGAGGGCTATCCATTAACAATTTTCACTGAGATTCAATTACTGTGAGCATTCCATGACAGCGCAAACAGAAGTTTTATGCTGTCGTGCAAGGCTACCACGTATGATGAGTGGATAGACAAGAGCAGAGCAGGGACTTAGGGAGAAGGTACAGGAACAGAAACTCCACTAAATGTCTGGAAAATACTCTTGGCACCAACAGTCAGATGATCAAGAGTTGCTTTAGGAAAGTTGGCTGTTTAGAGACCTCTCCAGAATGCTAAAGAGCAACAATGTCAGTCTAGAGACTAAGGTGCACCTGATCCAGGCCATGCTCTCCTCAATTCCCATGCTATGTATCCGAGAGCGGGACAATGGCTAAGGATGACAGAAGAAGAACCAATGCCTTTGAGTTATGGTGCTGAAGAAGAGTACTGAAAATACATTACATGGACAGCTAAGAAAACAATCAGGTCTGTGCTGGAGAGGATGAAACCAGGCGGCTCCTTGGAGGCCAGGCTTTTGAAACTCTGTCTCACATACTTCGGGCATGTAGCCAGGAGGAACCAGTCCCTGGAGAAGGACATCATGCTTGGAAGGGTGGAGGGTCAGCGTAGGAGAGGAAGACCCCAGATGAGATGAACTGACACAGTAACTGGAGCAATGGGGACAGGTGTGTCAGAAACAGTGAGGCTGGCCCAGCACAGGGCCAGGTTCAGGGCTACTGTGCACAAGGTCGCTATGCGTCCTAGTCGACTCGACTGCACATAACAAGAACAGAGGAATGGCGCCTCCAAAACCAGCGAGTTTCAGCTCTCCGGCCGCAAGACTGCAGTGGAGTCCTGGCAAGCGGCCCGAGCTCGACCAAAAAGACCTCACAGAGCCTCCCAAACACCAACCCGGGCTCCGAGAGCGGGCAGAAGCCGGCCGGCCATTACCTCAAAGAGGGTGAAGAGTCCGTAGGCCGCCAGCCACACCGTGCAGGTGACGGCAGTGAGCGAGCACAGCGACAGCCGAGGGCAGCTGACGCAGAACTCCCGGCAGGACGGAGAGTAGTAGCGGCGCTGCAAGGCTAGACGGCCGCCGCAGATATCCGAGAAGCTCTGCTCCTCCTCCATGACCGCACACGCCCCCACCCAGCCGGGCCGCGCTGCGCCGCTCTAGCCTGCCCCACCACGCCGTCTCGCCGGCCCCAGACCCACTTCCGGGCAGCTAGGCCCGTCGGCCCCGCCCCTCGCTCTGCGCAGGCGCAGTTGAGCGCAGAACCGGCCAAGGAGGTCCTTAAGGGGGGGGTGTCTCTTTACCGACACAGCTGCAGGAGTCCAACAACTCATTACGCAGATTAGGACTGCTGTTAACAGATATGTTTTCGCTGGACAAAGTGATTTCTATTTCTAAGCCAGAGTGCGCTCCAAGGAGAGAGTCCACAGGAATTCATACACTCCTTTCCTCTTTGACTAGATACATATTTAATGAGCATCTATTATATCCTATCTATAGTCTTCTGTTGTTGATAGAATTTTCAGAACTCTGTTATTTCAGAGGTGAATGGCCAATGTTGCTTCCTAGTCTGTCATACAGGTTGAGAAGGTATGGAGACAGGACACATCCCTGGCGTACACCCTTCCCAATTTTGAACCATACAGTGTTGCCCTGCTCTGTTCTGACGACTGCTTCTTGGTCCAAGTATAGGTTTCACATTAGCACGATTAAATGTTCTGGGGTTCCCATTTGCTCTGGTGGCCTAGTGGCAAGAAGCTGCACTGCAATTCCAGAGATATGTGGTTCGAATCCACCAGATGCTCTGCCGAAGAAGGAGGGGCCATCTCCTCCTGTACCAGTCAGATCCAATTTGATGGTACACACACAGAGAAAAGGAACACTGCATAATTTAAAATTAGAAAAGGTGTGTGTCAGGGTTGTATCCTTCCTCCATACCTATTCAATCTGTATATGTTGAGCAAATTATTCAAAATGATGGAGGCTATGAAGAAGACTGTGGCATCAGGATTGGAGGAAGACTTATCAATAACCTTCAATATGGAGATGACACAACCTTGCTCGCTGAAAGTCAGTAGTACTTGAAACACTTGCTGCAAACGGTTAAACATTGCAGCCTTCAATATGGACTGCATCTCAATGTCAAAGAAACAAACATCCTTGACATTGGACCTATGGGCAATATCATGATAGATGGGAAAAAATGAAAAGGTCAACAACTTCATCCTACTTGGATTCACTCCACGATCATTCATGCCACGATGCTGTGGCATCAGCAGTCAGGAGATCAGGAGATGCGTTGTACTAGGAAAGTCTGTATTCAGGGACCTGTGCAAATTATTGAGAAGCAAATGATGTCAGTTTGAAGACTAAAATGAACCTGATTCAGTTACTTTCTGTGCATCTGAGAGCTGAACAAGGTCTAAGTATGATAGAAAAATTGATGCCTTTGAACTGTGGAGTTGGAGAAGCGTATTGTCCCATGGACTGCCAAAAAAACAAACAGATAAGTCTTAGAGAAGAGAAGGTGCAGCCAGAGTGCTCCTTGCAGGCAAAGATAATGAAACTTCCTCTCACGATATATAACTAGGTATTTCTGTCATCACAGGAGACTAGAGCGAGGGCTACATGGTGGAGGGGACCTGGGGGAGGGTTTGTAAAACAATGAAAG
>NW_006399787.1:20731700-20744174 GCF_000299155.1 Elephantulus edwardii | reverse complement strand
AAAAGATGGAGAGATGGCAAAAGAGAGACCCTCAACCAGGTGGATTGACAAAGCAACTGCAGCAGTAGGCTTGAGTGTATCAGAGATTGTGAGGATGACACAAGATAGGATAGGGTTCAGATCTGTTCACAGGGTGGCTATTTGTCGTATTCGATGGCACCTAATAACAATTAAGTCCTATGAAGTTTTAGGTGATGAGGATACAGTGGTAAATAGCATTAACAAGGTCACTATCTTCAAGTCCCTTCCTTTTTAATGGAAGAAAGAATATGGAAACATTTCAGAGAGTTCCTTGGCAATAATCTGATTACCACCAGCATGCATGGATGGTCTGGGAGCTTGAAATAGAACATTCACAGCAAGATATTTCTGAGGAGGAGATGTTAGACCTGGAAAAATGAGAAGGAACCAGACATTGATCTAGTAAAGTCCTTTGGGTGGATTTTGCCAGGAAGAAGGATCAACTAAAATGAGTGTCCCATACTAGAACAAAGTTGACTTACTCGAGGACTATAAAGTTAAAAAAGATATAATAATTAGATAGAAGATCTTGGGGCATCTGAAGCATTAGATTTCACTGTCTTCTTTTTTTCAAACCTCTGCTGACAGGTAGGCAGGAGGACTGGAAGACAGAGTATGGAAAATAGGATTACTAAATTTACACTATAGCCACCTGTAGGATCGTTCTTACCTCATATATGACCCATAAGCAACTCTGTAGCCTGTTAAAATACTTAAGTTGCTTCAGTCCTGAGGCTTTGCTATGGATTGAATCACTTGGAAAAGTGGAGGGTCAGTGTAAGAGAGGAAGACTCTTGATGAGATGGATTGACACAGTGGCTGTAGCAGCAGGCTCAAGTGGGTTGAAATCATCAAGATGGCACAGGATAAGACAAGTTTCAGATCCATTGTTCGTAGGGTTGCTATGAGTCAGAGTTTATTTGATGGCACATAACAACAGCATAAGTAGTATGCTCATTCATTGCTTTCAAGTTGGAAATGAATCAGCCAAACCTCGAGCAGGTTTCCGGGAGACTAAAAATGGCACAGGAGGAGATTCCTCATATTTTTTCCCTGCAGAAACATTAGTGGATTGGAACAGCCAGGGAGATGTGGCATTTGGGTTAGCAGGGCAGCTATCTATGAATTACACCACCAGAACTCTCTGTATAGAAATAAATGTTGTTGTTAAATGCCATTGAGTTGTAGGTGACTCATAGTGATCGTATGAATGAAGGACCTGAACACTTGTATAACTTTCTTCATTTCTCCAAGTTCATAGGGTATACAGAGGCAAGCTATTTCAGAAGTGGATGCCATTCCTGCTTCCACGCTTGTTTTAATTGGGGAGCTCCACCACACAGTCCTCCATGGGTGACCAAGATTCCATTTGACAGATCAGGGTCACAGTGTTCCACATCACAGCAACCACGAGTTACCTCTGTACAGCAAATCTACAGATCAGTGCTATACCACCTAGAAGAATGTTTGACCAAAAACAATTAAAAGCAGGCCTGAGGGATGCAGAAAAAAATCACCCACCTTTGGCTTGGTAGCATCACTTTCTGTCCATTAGGCCAACAGAGCTCTCTCATTGTTGTTGTTATTGTTAAATGCTGTCTAAACGAAGGACTGGGACACTTGTATAACTTTCTTCATTTCTCCAAGTTCATAGGGTTTAATCTCAGCAGCTCTCAGTTTCTCTAATACCAGTTAGATTCAGTTTCTCCCTCTTCATCCAGAATCCCCCATACACTTCTAATCTAAAGAATGTTCTTCAATTATTGCTTTGTTTTCCAGTTTTATTATTAAGAAGAATGGGAATCCTAGAACCCTTAATTGTGCGCATGCAAAACCTACACATAGGCCAAGAAGCAGTTGTCTGAACACAAGAAGGGGACAATGTGTGGTTTAAAATCAGGAAAGATGTGCCCCAAGTTTATATCCTTTCTCCATATCTATTCAAACTGTTTGCTAAAAAGACAATTCAAGAAACTGAACTGTATGAAGAAGAATGTGGCATCAAAATTCAAGGAAGACTCATCAACAACTTTTGTTATGCAGATGGTACAAACTTGTTTGCAGAAAGTGAAGAAAACTTGAAGCACTTACTGCAAAAGATCAAAGACTTCAATATGGTTTACATTTCAATATCAAGAAAACAAAAATCCTCACCACAGAATCAGTAGGTAACATCAAGATAAATGGAGAAAAGATTGAAATTGCTAATTATGTTCATTTACTTAGATCTACAGTCAACACCCATGGTTGCAGCACTTGAAAGTACTGAAATGTAAAGATGAACTCTATCATGGTGAAGATCATGAGGATGATGCAGGATAATACGAGGTTTCAATCTGTTGTTCATAGTCTCAGTGTGAGTCACAGTCTGAGAGTACCTAACAACAGTCACGTATATCTCCACTACTTAGAATCATCATTAGTGTTTTAGAGAAACATTCTTCCCCACCTGATAGAAAACCAGAATCACATTGGTTACATCTGTGGAAAAAGACAGTAGGTAGACAAGCTCAGTATAAACAATAAAAACAAGGCCAGAGTTCATTTCTGCGACAGACCATTAATTACTCATATACAAGTTCAAGTGGGAGCTGAAGAAAATTAAAACAAGTCCCTAAAAAATCAAAATATGACCTTTAACATTACCTGAATTTAAAAGCTATCTTAATAGCAGATTTGTTGCATTGAATACTAATAACTGAAGCTGAGACAGTTTGTGAGATTATATCAAGGACATCATCCATGAAGAAAAAGGTCATTGATAAAATAGGAAAGAAAGAAAAAGACAAAAATGGAAATCAGAAGAGACTCTGAAAATTACTTTTCAATGTTGAGAAGCAAAAGCAAAGGGGGGAAATGATGACATAAGATAGATGAACAGAAGATCTCAAAGGGTAGCTTGAGAAGACAAAGCAAAGTATTATAACAAATGTGCAACACTTAGAGTTAGAAAAACAAAAAGAGAAGACACAGCATTTCTCAAGCTGAAAGAACTGAAAAGGAAAGAAAATTCAGCCTTGGATTACAAAATCCTGAATGATATAGGGAGCAGCAAAAGAAGCAGAAGAGTCACTATACCATGTTTTGGTATCATTTGTTTAATTGGCCAGCACCGACCCATTTCAGGAAATAATATATTATCAAGAGCCATTAATGCTGAAGTAAAAAGTCCAAATTGCACTGCAGGCCTTGCACAAAATGAGGCCTTAGGAGTTGAAGGAATCACAATTGAGGTGTTTTCAACAAATAAATGCAGCCCTAGACCTGCTCACTGTTTTATGCTAAGAAATTTGGAAGATAGATACCTTCCCAGCTGACTGGAAGAGATTCATATTTGTTCCCATCTCCTAAAACTGAACAGGTATAGAAATTTTAAGACAGTATATTGTTAATATCACAAACAAGTAAACTTGCTGAAAATTCTTCAGAAACAACTAGAGCAGCATTGACAGGGAATTGCCAGAAATTCAAGCTGGATTTAAAAGGCAGTAGTAAGAGAGAAATCATCGTTGATGTGAGATGGGTCTCGGCTGGAAACAAAGACACCAGAAGGATGTTTACTGGTATTTTATTGACTACAAGATAACATGATAAAATATGGCCAACATTAAAGATAATGGGAATTCCAGAGCACTTCATTGTGCTCATACATAACCTATACCTAGACCAAGAAGCAGTCATTTGAACAAAATAAGGAAATACAGCATGGTATAAAATCAGGAAAGATAAGCAATATCATGATAGATGGGGGGAAGATAGAAGTCATCAATGATTTTATTTTAGTTGGATCCATAATCAACATCCATGGTAGCAACAGTCAAAAATTAAAAAAAAAAAAAAGTGCGCTGTATTGGGGAAATTGGCTGTCAAGGACCTCTTTAATGTGCTGAAGAGCAAGAATGTCAGTTAAAAGACAAAGGTGTGACTGATCCAAGCTGTAGCATTTTCAGTTGGTTCCTATACACATGAAAGTTGAAGAGGGAATAAGGAAAATGCAAGAAGAATTGATGACTTTGAACTGTGGTGCTGGTGAAGAGTATTGAATACTCAGTGGACTTCCAAAACAACAAACAGATCTGTTTTGAAGGAAGTGCAGCCAAGGTGCTCTTTAGAGTGAAGGATGTTGAAACGTCATGTCACATATTTTGGGCATGTTGTTGGAGGAAATCTTTGGGAAAAGAGCTCATGCTGGGGCAAAGTAGGGAGCCAGCAAAAAGAAGACTCAATTAGATGTATAGGGAGCCAGCAAAAAGAAGACTCAATTAGATGTACAGACACGGTGACTGCAACAATGGACTTGAGCATATCAGGGATCCTGAGGGTGGGACGGGACAGAGCGAAGTTTCAATTTGGCATAGGGTTGCTAGGAGTTGTAGTTATTTTGACAGCACCTAACAAAACATGTAATTAGTGACAGAGGTACAAGATATGTAAGTCAAACTGTAAGTGATTTGAAGAAAGCAGTTGGCATCCACAATAATAGTAGGAGGCTTCATTACAGCACTTTCAATGATTAGAAGATTAAAGAGAAATAAAGAAGCATGAAAACAATAGAATTCACAATATTGTTGTTGTTGTTGTTGTTGTTATGTGCCGTTGAGTCGCTTGCAGCTCTAAACTCTGCTCTGCCCTGTGCCAATCTCACTGTCTCCGACACACTCATCCCGATTACCCCACTCACCGAATCAATCCATCTCCCAGAGGGTCTTCCCCTCCTGCGTCTGCCCTCAACCCTCCCAAGCATGATGTCCCTCTCCAAGGACCGATCCCTCCTTACAGCATGACCAAAGTATGTCAGACGAAGCCTCAGAATCCTTGCCTCCAAGGAGCAGCCCGCTTTAACCCTCTCCAGGATGAATCTGTTTGTTTTCTTAGCAGTCCACAGCACCCTCAGCACTCTTCTCCAACACCAAAGCTCAAAAGCATCAATTCTCCTTCTATCCTCCCAGGTCATTGTCCAGCTCTCTGACACATAACAAGTGATTGCAAAGACCATGGCCTGTATCAGATGTACCTTAGTCTCCAGAGACACACCATTGCTCTTGAGTACTTTAGAGATGTCCCTAACAGCAGACTTTCCCATCGCAATATGTCTTTTAATCTCCTGGCTGCTGGTGCCAAGAGTGTTGACTGTGGAGCCAAGCAGACTAGAGCTGTGAACAATCTCAATCTCTTCACCATCCATCCTGATGCTGCCAATTGGTTCAGTGGTGAGAATCTTTCTCTTCTTGACATTGAGCTTCAATCCATATTGAAGGCTGCAGTCCCTGACCCTCAGCAGAAAGCATCTCAGGTCCTCCTCAGTTTCAACAAGCAGGGTTGTGTCATCTGCATAACACAGATTGTTTATAGATCTTCCACCAATCCTGATGCCACATTTCTCTTCACAAGATTAGGAGTTGTTATTTTTGGAATGTTTAATAAAATAAACAAACCACTGGCAAATCTAACAAAGGGAAAGAGGAAGATGCAAATAACAATCGGAAAGGAAATGGGTGGTCTTATAACAGGACCAAATGAAATAAAAAAGATAATAACAAAATACTGTGAAGAACTAAAACACATTTGAAAACCTTTAGGAAATGGATAAATTTTTAATGCCTTCCTGCGCTAACACTGACAGAGGTACACTATTTGTACAAACTCATCATAAAGAAGGAATTGAACAGGTTCTAAAAACATCCTCACTAAAAAAAAAAAGTCCTGGTACTTCAGTGGGAAACCCTACCAGACATTCAGAAAATAACTGGCATCCATTCTACTCATACTATTTCAGGATATGGAAAACAATGGAATACTCCCAAATTCATCCTATGAAGCAAGCCCTGATGCAAAAGCCAGGCAAAGGCAGTACTAAGAAAAGAAATATGGACCAGTATCTCTCATGAATATAGATGCGAAAATTCTCAACAAAATCCTAGCCAATGGAATCCAATACCAATATTGTATTTGAAGTCCTACCTAGAGCCATAAGGCAAGAAAATGAAATAAAAGACATTTGAATTGGCTAAAAGAACTGTCTCTCTTTGCAGATAGTAAGATTCTATGTCCTAAATGGCCTCTGCAAGTAAATGAATCAGAAGAAACCTAAAACCTAACTCATGGACCTGGGACTCAATAGCTTCCACAAGCACATTAATCATTTTCTTAACTCTGAGAAGAATGGGAATCCCAGAGCACTTAATTGTGCTTATGTGAAACCTATACTTAGACCAGGAGACAGTCGTCAGAACAGAGTAAGGAAACACTGCATGGTTCAAAGTTAGGAAGGGTGTATTCCAGGGATGTGTCCAGTCTCCATACCTTTTCAGTACATGCAGAATAGATTATCTGGGATGCTGGGCTCTATGAGGAGAAATGTGACATAAGGATTTGAGGAAGACTCATCAACAATCTCCATTATGCAGATGACACAACCCTGCTTGCTGAAACTGAGGAGGACCTAAAGCGCTTGCTGTAGAAGGTCACGGACTGCAGCCTTCAATATGGATTGAAACTTAACATCAAGAAAACAAAGATTCTCACCACTGGGCCAATTGACAGCATCATGATAGACAGTGAAGAGGTTAAGCTTGTTAACAGCTTTAGTTTGCTTGTCTCCACAGTCAACACTCTTGGTACCAGCAGCCAAGAATTTAAAAGATGAATTGCTTTGAGAACATCTGCTGTCAGAGACCTCTCCAAAGTACTGAAGAGCAACAATGTCAGTCTAAATACTAAGGTGCACCCCATCCAGGTCATGGCCTTTGCAGTTACTTGTTATGTGTCAGAAAGCTGCACAATGACTAGGTATGATAGAAAGAGAATTCATGCCTTTGAGCTGTGATGCTGGAGAAGAGTATTAAGAGTACCATGGACTGCTAGGAGAACAAACAGGTTTGTGTTAGAAAGGGTCACACCAGACTGCTCCTTGGAGACAAGGATTCTGAAGCTTCATCTGACATACTTTTGATATGTTGCAAGGAGAGACCAGTCCTTGGAGAGGGACATCATGCTTGGAAAGGTGGAGGGGAGACCCAGGAGGGGAGACCCTCTCTGAGGTGGATTGATTCAGTGACTGAGGTAGTGGGGGTAGGTGTGTCAGAGACAATAAGATTGGCACAGGATAGAGCAGAGTATGGCTGTTGTACATATGGTTACTATGAGTCTCAAGTAACTCAAAGCACATAACAACAACATATAAACTTCACTGATTTTGATTCTCTAGAGCATCCACCCTGATGCACCATCTGTGCATCTCTGAAACCTGGGATACAAATTATCTGCTTGTAAATAGTGGTGGTGTTGTGTCCATTAAGTTGAAACCGACCCATAGCTGATTCTCCAGGGGGTTGTCAATGGCAATAAATCACACCAGGAGGAAATTGCCCATCCTCCCACAGTGGATTTGAACCATGTGCCTCTGTTATTGCAGTGTATCTTCTTACCACTAGGCCACCAGAGCTCCCTTCTAAACAGGGTAGACATTTCAAAATGGAAAATGGGAAAGAAGTCATAAGTAACATGCAACTTTTTTTTTTACTTCTCAAGGATATTTCTCTGGTGCTGTCTGGGCATGGCCCTGCTCCCTGTATTTTGGGAGATGGCCATGCTCTGGATTATGGGCAGAGGCTTCTTGGGTTTTCAGCTCACCCTTCAGACCCCTGAGGATAGCAATCAAAAAGGACTTTGCTCCGGCCTGCAGACATACTGGTTCCACCCCTTCAGCTTTGGATTACATCCCCATTGTCCTGAACTATAAGTTCAATAAGCTATCAGTTTCAAAGATTAATACCACAGCTTTTCATCATTTGTGCCATTCAGGGTCTCAGAAGAGTTTAAGGTTGTTGGTGTTTCCCTGGCCCCTCCAATAACTGATAGAGTAGTTTTAGGATGATGATGTTAGATGCTGTTGAGTCAAGTACAACTCATGGTGACTCTCAATAATAAAGCTAAACTCTGTCCTATCCTGTGCCATCCTCACACTTCCTGATGCACTCAAGTTCATTGCAACAGTCACTGTGTCAGTCCATCTGGTTAAGGGTCTTCCTCTCTGTCACCAATCCCCCACCTTTCCAAAAATGATGACCTTCTCCAGGAAATAGCTTCTCCTAGCAACATGCTTGAAGTTTGTGAGACAAAGCTTTATCATCTTTGCCTTCAAGAAATGCTCTGGATGCACTTTCTCCAAGACCTAAATGTTTGTTCTTTTGGTAGTCCATGGAATATTCAGTACTCTTCTCCAACATCACAGTTCAAAGGCATCAATTCTGTCATCCTTATTAATTGTTGATCTCCCAAATGCATAGCAAGTGATCAGAAAAACCATCATGGCCTGAATCCAGTGCACCTTAGTCCTCAAACTGACATCATTGCTCCTTAATAATTTGGAGAAGATACTAGACTAGATACTTGCCCAGTGCAATATGTCTCCTGATTTTCTAACTGCTGATAGCAAGGATATTGATTATAGATCCAAGTAAAATGAAGTCGTTGACAACTTGTTTTTTTTCTCTATCCTTCATGATGTGGCCTATTGGTAACAATTTTTGTTTTCTTGACATTGAGATCCATATTGACATAATCCATATTGAAGGCTGTTTTCTTTGTTTGTTTTTTTTTTTGAAGGCTGTTTTCTTTGATCTGCAGAAAGTGCTTCAAGTCTTCCTCACATTCAGCAAGCAAGGTTATTTGCATAACACAAGTTATTGATGGATCTTTTTCCAATCCTGATGCCACATTCTTCTTATTCTCAAATAATTTGCTCAGCATACAAACTGAATAGATATGGAGAAAGGATACAACCCTGACACACACCTTTCTGAATTTTAAACCATTTAGTGTTCCCTTGCTCTGTTCACACAACAGTTTCTTGGTCTAGGTATAGGTTTCACACAAGCACAATTAAATGTTCTGGAGTAGAACCCAATAATTTGCATCTCAAACAAGTTCACAGATTATGTTGTTGCTGCTGGCCTGGGACTACATGGATAAAGACATTTATCTCAAAGAACTTGCTAATGTGCTTGTAGAGACTGGCAAGTTCCAGATCAGGTAATTTCAGAGCTCAATGAATCCAAGATTGACAAGAAAGGTAACAAACTTGCTAACTTCAGAGGCTGAATAATCCAAGATTGGCAAGCAATATGGCAGACCCCTGCATCAATTCCAAAAATATCAGAGATGATGAGCTGGGTGCAGAATCCAGATGAAACAAAGGTTAGCTAGCTTTGCCAGAGAGATTCTATAACCATAAATTGGGAGTTCTGGTGGCTTGGTGGTAAAGAACTGCACTTCCAGCACAAAGGTACGCTCTTTGAATCACTAGCTTCTCCAGAGGATAAAGAGAGTCAACCCCTTCTCATGCAATATATTGTTGTTGTTGTTAGGTGCCTTCGAGTCTAGTACAACTCATAACGACCCTATGAATAGAAGATCTGAACCCAGTCCTGTTCTGAGCCGTCCTCACACTTTTTGACACACAAGAGCCCATTGCAGCAGTCACTGTGTCAATCCACCTGGCTGAGGGTCTTCCTTTCCTTTACCAACTCTCCACCCTTCCCAACATCATGTCCTTCTTCAAGGAATAGCCCCTCCTAGCAACATGTCCAAAGTATGTGAGGCAAAGCCTAAAAATTCTTGCCTCTAAGGATCACTCCAGCTTCACCATCTCCAAGACATATCTGTGAGTTCTGTTGGCCGCCCATGGGATGTTCAGTGCTCTTCTCCAATTCTACAGCTCAAAGGCATCAGTTATTTTTCTGTCATCCCTATTCATTGTCCAGTTCTGATGCATAGCAAGTAATCAGAAAGACTATGGCCTAAATCAGACACACCTTAGTCCTCAAACTGACATCACTACCCCTCAATAATTTGGAAAGGTCCCTAACTTTTCCCAGATTTTCCCAGTGCGTTGTGTCTCCTTATTTCCTGGCTGCTCGTACCAAGGGTGTAAATTGTGGATTCAAGCAAGAAGAAGCTATTAACAGCTTCAATCTCCTCTCCATCCATCATGACATTGGTCCAGTGGTAAGAATCTTTGTTTTCTTGATATTGAGATGCAATCTATACTGAAGGCTACATTCCTTGTTCTTCTGCAACAAGTTCTTCAAGCTGATTAACTGTATCTGATTATGTTTACAATCAGCTTGGTGGGAAGCCTCTTGTGTAGCAAACAGGATCTGGTGGGCAGGCCTTTGTATTTAAGTCAGTTGGGCCTGCTATTGATTGCATTTGGAGAGAATGTTCTTAGTGGTGCAGCACTTGTCTGTCAGTTTGCTGTGCTGAAATTACTTGGGGTTGCTGTGATACTAAAATCTTTGCCCCTGATATGTTAAATTCCAAAAGGGTTTTTCATCATGAAAGGGTCTTGGTGGAGCTCCCTGATTAAGACAGACTAGGAAGCAGGATGGGCCATCTACTTCCTAATAAAAGGCTTTTGAAAACCCGTACAATATACTACCTCTGAAAACTGGCTGGAGGATCAGCTATGAGTCAGTTAACTCAATGATATATCTACATGTAGGTCATATCCCTGAGGAAACTTCCACTACATCAGTTGTGAGCTGTAACCAGAGTAAGGGTCCTGCATGCCACCCTTATCTTATATGGGGTCAGGTCTAATAATATTAGAATACATCAGCAGAAATAACTGCATTGTTACATAACTGCTACATTACCTTATAACATAAATGTCAAACCAGAAAATCCTGGCCAAGGTGACATAAAATCTATTTTTCCCCTTTTATTTTTTTTAGCTTTTTGTTGTTGTTGTTATTGTTGTTGTTTCCTTATTACAAAATCTTTACCAATAAAAGTGGAAAGGATTTTTGCACTAGAATAGGACACACCCAGAGTATCACCAGTACTTGATTTAGATGATTCAGAAGATGAGATTTTGGATTTACATTTGATATTGGAATGTAATAAAATGTTTTGAATGTTAAATACAATGAATGTATTTTTGCATGTAGAAGAACATAAATTTTGGGGACCAAAGAGTGAGATCTTACTAATTTAAGTGTACTCCTCCAAAAATGCATGTTGAGATTGAATTTCTAGACCTGTGGATAAAATTCTAACTTGAAAGACATTTCCCTTGTTACGCTAATGAAGCTATATCAATATCATTCACGTTTTATTCCGTGATTAAACCTAATCACATCTAAGTTAAAAGGATCTTAGACATAGAGACAAGTGAGTACAAGTAGGGGAAAGAGGGGCTAAGTGAAAATAGCCAAAAAACTGAAGGAAGTCAGGGCTACAGAATCTGAAAACACTAAGATCTTCCCCAAAACAAAGAGAGAGGCTTACCCCAACCCAGAGCCCTGCATTCTGACTTCTAGTCTCCAAAATTGGGAAAATAACGTTCTGGTTTTTTAAAGTCTTCCACTTGTGGTATTGTTACAGCAGCATCTGTAAACCAAGATGTGTATGTTACCCATCTTTCACTGTGTGTGTCTGTCTATTCAATTCTTTTTTGTTGTTATTGTTGTGCCATTGAATCAGATCTGACTGGCACAGGAGGAAACTTCCCATCATTCTCCAGTAGAGCAACTGGTGGATTTGAACTGTGTACCTTTGGGATTACAGTACAGCTTCTTGCCACCAGAGCTCCCCCTATTCTACTCTTCTTATAATTCAGAAATTTTTAGACTTAGATCACATTTTACTTCTTTTTTTTTAATGATTAATAGAAGATTTATTTAAACAATAATACACAGTCATCTCTGTCTCACTTAATATGAGATGTTAAATGGTCGTTCCCATTTTCCTTCCTGGATAAGTTTTTCTTTTCTATCTCTCTCGGTTTTGAAAACGTAGTACCAGAAGAAGAGGGGCCCAAGGCCAAACACAGCTCCTGTGAGAGTGAGCTTGGGAGTGGGCCTGAAATTGGGATATATATTTGCTGATCTTGCATATGTCCAACGAGTCAAGGCAGGATCTTCAATGATCGTCTTCCGGTTGGGGTCATTGAGCTGAAGCAGATACTCCCGTTTAAGCCGGGATCTAATGGCCAGCCGCTCAGCTTGAGGCCGCCGGGTCTCTAGAGAGATGTTGTATTCGGCTGGGTCGAGGGTAGTGGGTAGAGTGGCCAGGCGCGACGGCTTGTACTTGGGGAACGACATCTTGGCGACCGGGCCACATTTTACTCCTTTATTATCTAATTAGCATAACAAAAAATGTAAATAGGATGACACCCACAAGTACATCAATAAAGATTTGAACACATTTTTCTAATTTTTTAAAAATATTTTTTATTGTATTATTGTGTGTGTGTGTGTGTGTGTGTGTGTGGTGTCAAATCAGATCTGACTGTATAGGAGGAGATTGTCCCTCCTTCTCCAGCAGAGAATCTGGTGAATTTGAACCACACACCTCTGGGATTGCAGTGCAGCTTCTTGCCACTAGGCCAACAGAGCTCCCTTGAACACATCTTTCCCCCCACCCCCAATAAATGCACAGGCCTTTATT
>NW_006399787.1:20728392-20730855 GCF_000299155.1 Elephantulus edwardii | reverse complement strand
TTTTTTATTTTTGTGTGAGTGTACCGTCAAATCAGATCTGACTGGTACAGGAGAAGATTGTCCCTCCTTCCCCAATGGATTTGAACCATGCTCCTCTGGAAGTGTAGTTGCAGTTCCTTGCCACTAGGCCACCAGAGCTCCTAGGCTACCAGAGCTCCGCTTTTCAGCACTTTGGAGAGGCCTTTGACAGCAGGTTTCTCCAATGCAGCACATCTTTTGATTTCTTGACTGCTGTTAGTATGGGTGTTGATAGTGGGGACAAGTACAAAGAAAACGTTAACAACTTCAATCTTTTCTCCATCTATAATAATACTGGCTATTGGTCCACGTGGTGAAGGTTTTTGTTTCCTTGATGTTGAAATACAATCCATATTGTAGTCTTAGATCTTCTGCAGGTAAGTGCTTCCAGTTTTTACTTTCTGCATGCATGGTTGTGTCATCTATATAATACAGGTTATTTATGAGTCTTACACCAATCTTGATGCCACATTCTTCTTCATAAGACCATTTTCTCAAGTTATTTGCTCAACATATTGATTGAATAAGTATGTTGTTATATGCTGTTGAATCAGAACTGACTTATAGTTGACCCTCCAGCAAGTTTTCAGAACAGTAAGTCACACAGGAGGAGATTACCCATCCTTCTGCCATGGAGTAGCTAATGGATTCAAACAGCATGCCTTTTGGTATTGCAGTGCAGCTCCTTATCAGTAGGCCACCAGAGCTCCTTTGAATGGGTATAGAGGAAGGCTATAACCCCTTATGTCTTTCCCTGGTTTTAAACCATGCAGTATTCCATTGCACTCAGACAACAGCTTTCTGTAATGCATAGGTTTTTCATGAGCACAATGAAGTGTTCTAAAACATCCAATCTCTTCAATGTTAGTTATAATTTGTAATGATCCACAAAGTCAAATGCCTTATAAATAGTCAATAAAACACAAGTGATAAATAAAAACTCACAAGTAAACACCTTTCTAGAATTCTCTACTTTGATCTAAGATCCATCTGACATGAGTAGTCGAATCTCTCCTACCATGATTTTGTTCTGAATCCATCTTGAATTTCTGGAAGTTTCCTTTTGTTGTACTGTTCCAGCTGGTTTTTATTAATCTTCAGCAAGATTTTACTTGAATATGATATTAATGATATTGCTCAATTATTTACACACTCTGTTTAATTCCCCCCACTTTTTTTTAGTGGGAACAAAAATAGATTTCTTCCAGTCAGTTGGTCCAAATTTCTTGGGCTAGGCTAGTGAGCACTCCTAGGCCTGCATCTGTTTGTTGAAACATCTTAAGTGGTATACCATCAATTTGGGGGGCCTTATTTTTTTGCCAATGCCTTCAGGGCACTTGAACTTCTTCCTTATGTGTCATATGCTACTTCCTAAAATGGCTCCATGCCAGCTAGTTCTTTTGGGTACAGTGACTCTATATTCCTTCCATTTCCTTTTGACACTTCCTGGATCATTTAAGATTTTTGCCCATGGCATCCTTCAGTCTTGCAACTCAAGGCATGAATTTGGTCTTCAGTTCTTTCAGCTTGAGAAATGTCCATTCTTCTCAATGCTATCCAGAATTTGCTATGATTCACACCATCAGCTGCCTTTGCTCAGTCAATAAAATACCATTAAACATCATTCTGGTTTCTAACTCCATCTCTTTGCACATTTTGTTATAATAGTTTGTAATGTTAAAATTTTTTGTTTGTCATAATCATATTGACTTCAACCTTAGGAAGAGTGGATAGAGAAACTCAGTATCAACACTCAGAAAGTTACTCGTGTGCGAGCTCAAATTGAAGAAGATAGGGCTCTTAATGAGGATCTGGAAAGTCCTGAGATGGGAGTGGAGGAGGGAATTCAATCCTAATACTTGCATAATTGTTCAGATCCCTGGAATTATTTTGAGACTTTTCTTCTTAGGAGCTCTGGTGAGAGTTTAGTGTTTTGTGCTGCTAAACCAAAAGACTGCGTCTCTGGCAGTTCAAATCTACCAGCAGCTCTCCGAAGAAGAAAGATAGACAGTCTGCTATTAAGATTTACATCCTCAGACATCCAATGAGAAGTTGCTATGAGTCAGAATCTTCTTGTCCACTGCATCCATTTCTTCCCCTAGCCTCCATTACTACACTGCCAAGTGATCATGAAATAATCATATTTCCAAATAATGAAAATGGCACAGCCCTGACAACATTTAGAGTTTTTATACATAAAGTTACCATGACCTTATGTTTGGGAGTTTAGATAAAGACAACACTTTTTTTAAGTGACACATAGGACTTCAGACCTTTGTGTTTTGTTAGCTGCCTGGAATAGGTTTTTTAACTCCTAGACTAGACTGTGTGGATCATAACAAACTGTGGTTGACTCTGAGAAGAATGGGAATCCCAGAACATTTAATTGTGCTAATGCGAAACCTATACTTGGACCAAGAGGCAGTCGTCAGAACAGAGCAGGGC
>NW_006399787.1:20726139-20727527 GCF_000299155.1 Elephantulus edwardii | reverse complement strand
TCGGGATGGGTGTGTCAGAGGCAATGCGATTGTCACAGGATAGAGCAGGGTTTAGGGCTGTTGTCGCTATGAGTTGCAAACGACTCGACAGCACATAACAACAACAACAACAGCCTGTACTATTATTACAATAACCTCTTGGTTTCTGAATACCTACTATCTTAACCTTGCATGTCATAGTAGTTTTGCAATACATACATCTCAGTAAAAAATAAGTTAGCTGTTTCTTGTTAATATGCACTGGAGAAAGTGGGTTGTTGTTTGGTGCCTTTGAGTCAAGTTACTATGAACAAGAGTTCTGAACCCTGTCCTATCCTGTGCCATCCTCACTCTTCCTGACACATTAGCGCCCATTGCAGCAGTCACAATGTCAATACACAAAGGGTGATGGTCTTCCTCTCCTTCACCAACTGTCTGTCTTGCCAAGCATCATGTTCCTTTTCAAGGAATAGCCCCTCCTAGCAACATGCCCAAAGTATGTGAAGCAAAACCTCATTCATCCTTGCTTCCAAAGAGCACACTGGCTGCAATTTCTCCAGGACATATCTGTTTAGTCTCTTGGCAGTCCATAGGATATTCATTACTCTTCTCCAGCACCACAACTCAAAGGCCTCAATTCTTACTCTGTCGTCCTTATTCACTGCTTAGCTCTCTGATGTCTGTTAAGTAATTGAGAAGATCATGGCCTGAATCAGGTACATTTTCGTTTTCAAACTGACATCATTGCTCTTCAGCTTTCTAGAGATGTCTCTTGGAGGAAGAATGTGGCAGGCCCAACCCCCAGGTCTGATCATTCCCTGAGGAAACCAGATAATGTCCATCTCCTGATAAGGTGACTAGGTGTCCAGATCCTGATAAGCCCCTGGGCCTGACTGCTCACTGACAGGACACCAGCGCTCAAATTCCTGAGCAAACTACCATATTCTCTAAATCTCCTTAATAGTCCCCATAAAAGGAAACTCTCTTTGTCTGCCTGCTTGCCATTTCGCCTTTCTCTGCACGCAGATACTTGGCATTCCTCTCAGTCTACTAATGAAGACTTGTTCTCAACTTGTGACCAGCTTCTTTCTCTCTCTCTCAACTTTTTACTATCTAACATCCATGAGAGCAGACTTGTCCAAAGCAGAATGTCTCCTGATTTCTTGACTGCTGATACCAAGGATTTTGATAGTTGATCCAAGAAAGATGAAATCGTTGACAGCTTCAATCCTTTCTCCATCTGTCATAATGTTGAATGTTGGTCCTGTGGTGAAGACCTTTGTTTTCTTGACGTTGAGATGTAATCCATACTGAATGTTCTGCAGCAATGCTTCAAGTCCTTCTCACTTTCAGCAAGCAGGTTATTGATGAGTCTTCCTCTGATCTTGATGCCACATTCTTCATAGATT
>NW_006399787.1:20714379-20715525 GCF_000299155.1 Elephantulus edwardii | reverse complement strand
TTTACTTTCTTAAAAAAAGTAATTTTAATGAAAGTTTACAGAGACTTAGGGTTTCCAGTCATTCATTGTTGCACTTTTCTCCCTCTCACCTCCACCAAATTCACTCTTCTCTTTGAAAAGGAAAAGAAAAAAACCCCAAACTCTTTCATTGTCATGCAATCCCTCCCCCCAAGTCCTCTCCACTATGGAGCCTTCACTCTGGACTTATGTAATGACAAGAAAACCTATATGCCCCTTTTTAACAGTTCTCTCCCTCATCTGTTTCAAGGCAATATACATCATTCTTCCCCTCCTTTTCTATCTTCCTCAACCCTGATGTCAGTCCCATTTTACAACAGTGGCCTATGCAATATTTTGTGACTGGCACATACAGGTTTCACATAAGCACAATCAAGTGTTCTGGGATTCCTATCCTTCTCAGAGATAGCCACATTTGCTGTGATCCACACAGTAAAATGCCTTTGCATATCCAATGAAACATAGATAGACATTCCTCTGGTACTCTCTGCTTTCAGTCAAGATCCATCTGACATTAGCTATAATATCCACTTAGTTTTGTTTTTTTTTTGCTCCCTTCTCCTGCCCTTCCCATCCCTGATAACCATTCAAAAATTGTTCCCAGTGTATAAATGATGTCTTAGAATTTTATAATAGTAATCTTCCATTGTCCTTTTGTAACTTTGTCATTCTGAGTAATTTCTTCTAGATCCATTCATGTTGTGCAGTGTTGTATGAATTTATTGTTTTTAGTGATACATAACCATAACATCCATTGTGTGGATGTACTATAGTTTAATATGCTATTCATCTGTTTATGGGTACTTAGGTTGTTTCCAACCCTTAGTTATTGAAAACAATGCTGAAATAAACATCAGTATGTGTTTACAAGATTGTATCCAAGATCTTATTTTTTCAGTTGTGAGATCAAATAGTGTTTCTATTTCTGTTTTGTATTTTTTTAATTGGGAAAAAACATATTGGGGGTACAAGGAGGTGAGGGTTGGGGGCAGAAGGGTGAGGATGGGCAGGGATGCAGTTGCAGAGCTGCAGAAATTGGTTGGTAGGGGGAGCAGGTGAAGGAAATGAAAAAGATCCAGTGGGGACCAGATGCTACAGGAAAATGACAAGCATTTTCCAATGGTAATT
>NW_006399787.1:20698078-20712264 GCF_000299155.1 Elephantulus edwardii | reverse complement strand
GAGGGATTCCATAGGTTCCAGCTGTGGGAGCTTCATGGAGCTGCGGCTGCGGTGCGGCGCAGTGTGGGCTCTGGGGGAGGAGGTTGGGAGCTGTGGCACTCACCCATTCTTCCTTGAGAATCCTTGAATTCCTGTTGTTGAGCCTCAATCCTCACTGAAGACTAGTCATCAACTGTTTAACTGTTCAATTATCAAGAAACAGAAGTCTGTAGAAGGCCATAGTGGCCCTGTTCCAAGTGGTCCGCTGCTCCCGCAGCTCACCACGTTGTCTCTGCCTCCACTGCCATCTTGAATCCTGTTTTGTATTTTTTTAAAGAGAGATTATGTCAATAATCTCACAAACTCGGTGAGACAAGTTTCAGGCATAGAGCTCAGATTACAAAAGACATCTGTGTAAACTGAGTCCAAGTTGTCAGCAGGCAGGCAATGTCTCAGGCCATTGATTTTGGAGATTACTGACTTCAGAGGCAGACACATCCAAGGTCATTGTTGAGAAGCATGGTTGCCAACAGCTAGCTTTGAAGATTAATGAGTCAAAAGTCAGCAAATATGGCAGGGCACTAGTTAAACTTTGGAGACCAAGGGCTAGATAAGCAGATGTTGTTGTTGTTGTTCTTGTTAAGAATTAAGATGTTGTTGTTGTTGTTGTTATGTGCTGTCAGTCATAGGCGACTCATAGTGATGACTCATAGTGGCCCTATGAACGAAAGACCTGAACACTTGTATAACTTCCATCTTTTCTCCAGGTTGGTAGGGTTTCCAGAGGCAAGTTATTTCGGAAGTGAATGCCACTCATGCTTCCAAGCTTATTTTAATCAGGGAGCTCCACCAAACACTATCCACCATGGGTAACCATTATTGCATTTGACACATCAGTGTCACAGTGTTCAGCTTCACAGCAACCATGAGTTACGTCTGTATAGCAAGTGGATAGACCAGGTCTATTTGACCTAGAAGAATGCATCACCAAAACAATTAAAAACAGGCCTAAGGGCTGTGGATTAAAGTAACCCACCTTCTCTCTTATAACGGTATGCTGCCAGGGAAGCCCTACAGGGCAGTTCTACTCTGTTCTCTGGGGTCATGTAAGTCCAAATCAGTGACAATGTTTTTAGTTTTAAAGAAATTTTAAAAAAGAATACCAAAGTTCCTTGAAGTTATGGTGTTGTTATGGAGACATATTTCATTGGGTAAATCGGCTGTCAAGGATCCCTTTAGAGTATTATAGAGTTGTTGTTATGTGCCACCAAGTAGGAGCAAACTCATAGGTGACCCTCTGGGGAGTTTTCAGAAGCACTAGAGATTGCCTATCTTTCTTCATGGAGCTGGTGGGTTTAAACCATGTGCCTTTGCGTTAGCAGTGCAGTTCCTTATTACAAGACCATCAGGACTCCCCTACTGAAGAGCAAGGACGCCATTTAAAAAGCTAAGGTAGTATTTTTTTATTGCTTTATATTGCGATGGGAAAGTCTGTGGTTAGGGACCTCTCTAAAGTGCTCAAGAACAATGGTGTCTCTCTGGAGACTAAGGTGTGCCTGATACAGGCCATGGTTTTTGCAATCACTTGTTATTCATCAGAGAGTTGGACAATGACTAGGGAGGATAGAAGGAGAATTGGCGCCTTTGAGCTGTGGTGCTGGAGAATAGTATTGAATGTACCATGGACTGCCAAGAAAACAAGCAGATTCATCCTGGAGAGGGTTAAACCAGGCTGCTCCTTGGAGGCAAGGATTCTGGGGCTTCATCTGACATACTTTGGACATGTTGTAAGGAGAGACAGGTCTTTAGAGAGGGACATCATGCTGGGTAGAGTGGAGGGACAGCGCAGGAGGGGAAGACCCTCTATGAGGTGGATTGATTCAGTGACTGGGGTAATCGGGATGGGTGTGTCAGAGGCAATGAGATTAGCACAGGATAGAGCAGGGTTTAGGGCGATTGTACATAGGGTCGCTATGAGTCGCAAACGGCTCGACAGCACATAACAACAACAACATATGCATGTTATATAGGCATGCCAACTGAAGATGAATTGATGCCTTTGAATTGTACTGGCAAAGAATAACAACCAAATGAACAATCTATCTTGGATAAAATATAGCCAAAGTGCTTTATAGAAGCAAAAAAATGTGAGACTTCCTCATATACTTTGGGCATCTTCTTAGGAGGGGTCAGTCCCTAGAGAAGAACATTCTGTTTGGAAAAATAGGTAATGAAAGGACGACTCTCAATGAGATATTGTTGAAGTGACTGTGCAATTCATCTTTCAATATGGCTTTCCGAGCCATTAAACTTGACTCTGCCATGTGGATAGACAGAAATATACGAATAGAGTGTGATAGCCGATCCACAAGGGGATTGGCTATCTCACCATTCCACAAGGGGATTGACCAGTCTCACCACTCCACAAGGGGTTTGGCTACTCTTGCCAAAAAATTGAGTTGCTCCAGCACCAGATTAAACTTTCCCCACCAGTAAAGAAGAGAAAAAGCAGAAGAAATAAGAGAATGACTTCCAGACTAGACATTCTTGCTCCAGGTACACCTACAGTAGCAGCGAGCGATAGTCAGTACAGAGGACCAGAATAACCTGACATGAGATGGATCTGGCTGCTAACTGCCCCTCCCCCCAGAACCAAAGCTAAGAGCCTTTGCCTAAGTGTGTTGGACAATTTGAGGGGTTGGAGATAGCCAATATTGGCAAGACAGAGAACTTTATAACACTGGTCTAAAGCCATGAGGCTCAAGGCTCTGGTGCCTGCATGCACATTTTGGAAGCTGTCCTGACTGTATTCTTCTACTAATCTAGATAAAAATCTTTTTACTTTCCCAACATGGCTCTATTTTATTTTATCTGGGAGCGCCAGACTGTGGAGGCCCCTGACTGGTTCCCTGTAGCTGAAGAAGATGGTGAGGTCAGGAATGTTCCAAATTTGTCTCCTTCCCCGGTCCCCAGACAACATCAGGCTAGAGACTAAGGTATGCCTGATCTGGGCTATAGTCTTCGCAATTGCGTACTATGCATCAGAGAGCTGGACAGTGAGTAGGGATGATAGAAAGAGAAGTGGTGTCTTTGAGCTGTGGTGCTGGAGAAGAGTGTTGATTATACCATGGATTATACCATGCTAGGAGAACAAACAGGTTTGTCCTGGAGAGGGTGAAGCCAGGTTGCTCTTTGGAGTCAAGGATTCTGAAGCTTTGTCTGATATACTTTGGGCATGTTGCAAGGAGGGACTGGTCCTTGGAGAGGGACATCATGTTTGGGAGAGTGGAGGGACAGCACTGGAGAGGAAGTTCCTTGATGAGATGGATCAATTCAGTGATTGGGGTGGTGGGAGTAAGTGTGTCGGAGACATTGGCACAGGATAGAGCAGGATTTAGGGCTCTTGTAGATAGGGTCACTATGAGTCTTAAGCGACTCTATGACACATAACACCACCAACATTGTTCTGTGTGGTCTGTGAGCTATCACATCAGATCTGGGCTACAGTAAAGCAGAAGGATTGGCACTGAGATGAGCAGAAAGAGTTGTCAATTCCCTGACCTCATGGGAATTGGTTTTGTGTGTTGATGCCGTTGAGAGGAACAGTTCCCCCATTGTGAAATCAGTGAAGGTCAGGCATGGCAGTCCTCACATGGTCCTTGCTCTTTTTAGGGACTCCAACAATGGGGTTTTTAGTGTAGCGTATGTTGTGAAGATGGCACAGGATTGGACAGTTTCACTCTGTTGTACATGGGATCACTGTAGGTCAGAGATGATTTGATAACATTTAACAACTTTTTCTTTGACAGGTCATGGCTGAGACTTGGAATGAAGTGAAAAAAGCACTGTTAATGTAGGGATTGTAATTGATGTCAGAAAACATTGAAAGAAAAGTAAAAAACAGCTTGGAATCTGAAGCCAAATAACTATTAGCAATGTGACTTTGGAAAGTTATTTTTCTTCTTTAATTCTGCTTCTTCAGGCACTAAAATAGACCCTTTCTTATGGAATAGAAACCTCTGGTGGCGTAGTGAGTAAGGAGTCATTCTGTGTTTCAAATACACCAGTTATTCTGTGGGAGAAAAATGGGAAGTCTCCTGCCGAGCAATTACAGCTTCTGAAAATCCCCAGGAGGTTCAGCTATGAGTCTGTTCCAGCTAGGTGGTAATGAGTTTTGTTATGTTGGTTTTTAAAAATAGAATTGTTATTGAGAAGCAAGGGTCTTGGAACTTTAGTTGGTGATTGTCATGGATTGAATTGTGCTTCCCCAAAGTACACGCATATGACAGATTGTGGAAGCTATGCTATGATCCCTCATGGGATCTATTAAATGAAATAGCTGTAGGAGGATTAAGGGTGGAATGCAAAATTTCTTAATTTCATCATAACTCTAATGAGTAAGGGGAGTTTCCCCTATGATATGATCTGTAAAACAGTAGGCTACTAGAGCTCCCTAGTGATAAAAGACTAGGAATTGAGTCAAGGAAGGGAGGTACCTTTGTGACTGCAATTTTCTGCACCTGGGCACCTGTGCTAAGAAACTCCTTCCAGGGAACACCAAAACACTTGGAGGCCTCTGGGGAAAAATGGGCCTGCAGATACTGAAGGAAACAAAGAACTTCCTTCACAACTGACGGAGAGATAGAGGACCTTCCTTTAGAACTGTTATCAGGAACTTGGACTTCTAACCGGCTAAACTGTAAAACAGAAGAAGAATCAATGCCTTTGAACCGTGGTGTCGGTGAAAAGTGGTGAATACAACATGGACTGCCAAAAGAGCAAACAAATCTGTCTTGGAGGAAGTGCAATCAATGTGCTCCTTGATACTTTGAGCATGTTGTTAAGAGGGGCCAGTCCTTGGGAAAAGATAGAATTCTAGGAAAGGTATAACATTAATAATGAAGGAGAGGAAGACCCTCAAAAAGATGGATTGATACAGTGACTATAACAATAGGCTTAAACAAGGTGGAGATCTTGAGGATAGTGAATAAGTTCAGATCTCTCGTTCATCAAGTTGCTATGAGTCTTAGTGGAATCAATGGCACTTAACAACAAACTGTAAGACAAATTTCCTGTGTTGAAGCCATCCACTTGTGGTACCTCTATTAGACATAGTAGCATTAGGTTAGACAACTAAGATCATAACTATTATTAAAATATAATACTTGTGTTAACATGTTCAAATTTTTATCTCCCTAAAATTTAGAAATATTCCAAATATGTTGCAAGGTTTTATTTTTAATAATGAGTATTCCCTGCACATCCATGTTTATTGCTGTGGTGTTCACAATTAGCAAAGAGATGGAAGCAACCCAAGTGCCCATCAACAAATGAATGGATAGAGCAGCTGTGGTATATTCACACAATGGAATACTACACAGCACTGACAAACAAGTAACTCATAAAATATACAAAATGGGTGACTCTGGAGGACATTATGCTGAGTGAAATATCTCAGTCACAAAAGGACAAATAATGCATAATACCACTGTTATAAAATAGGACCGACTTGGGGGTTGGGGGAAACTAAGAAAAAATAAGATAAATAATGAACACTGCATTGAAATAGATGAGAGAAAGAACTGTCTAAAAGAAATATATGATTGGGTATTATTTGCATGACAACAGTCCAGAATGAGAAGTGCATAACAAGGTGGAGGGAGGAAATTATGGAACAATGAAAGAAACTTTTTAAAGAGAAAAGCGAACTGGGGGTGGGTAGGGACGAAAATGTGCAACAATCAATGAATGGAAACCCAAGTTTTCTGTAAGCTTCCATTAAAATATCAATTAAAAATAAAAATATATAAATAAAAATAATGAGTACTCCTATTATTCAGCTCTGGTGGCCTAGTGGCGAGAAACTGCTCTGCAATTCCAAAGGCAAGCAGCTCTAGGCCAGCAGCTGCTCCGCGGAACACGGGTGAGTAACCTCCGCGTGATTAAGTGCCTCTGCAACAACTCCCATTATTCAGATAAACAATTGAAATATCCATACCGGGAATACCTAAAATAGACCGGTTTTAATTACTAAAGAACAAATAAGTCTGTCTTGGAGGAAATGCCACCAGCGTGCCTCTTAGAGAGGCAAGCGAATTTGAAACTTCCTCTCACATACTTTGGGCATGTTGTCCAGAGGTGGAGGGAGGGTCAGAGAAAAAGAGGGAGATCCTCAATAAAATGGATTGACATGACAACTCTAACAGTAGGCTGGAGCATGTTGATCGTGAAGATGGTGCATGAAAGGGCAAGATTCAAATCTGTTGTTCACAGAGTCTATAGTCAACTGGTAGGCACACAATATCTGTAGCAACAATTAACCAAATCTGGCCCTGACAGCTCTAATCTTCCAAACTGTCTGACTATTTAGCATTTCCTGCTCAAAGGTAGGCTAGGGATGTTTTCTAGAACGTGAGCTTTGAGATGGAACGGAGCGTCCAGAAGTTGGCTTCGTGGGGCCAGGCACTCGCTTGGAGCCTGGCCAGCTCCAGACAGCCCTTCCCGCCCCTCGGTAGTTGCCACCTGCCGGACACTCATTCGCCTGCAGCGTCGCAGGCTCGCACGTGAAAGCCTTGCCGGCGCGAGCACTGCCGGGCCTCGGGGCAGCCTGGCGGCCGGCGCGCGGAGGCACGTGCCTGCCAGGGGGCGCCCGGGGCCGGGCGGTGCGGCGTGACGTCAGGAGGGCGTGTCAGCGCCCTGGCGAGCGGTTTGAGGGAAAGTGTGCCGGGGGCCGGGCGGGGGCGTCACGGGGCGGCGCGGCGAGCGCGCGGGGAGGTGAGCACCGCGGCCGGCAGCGAGCGCAGAGCAGTTGCTTCCTCGGCGACTCCCGGCGTGGCTCATCATGTCTCTGAGAAGCAGCCTCTCGCGTTTCCTCTCGACTCAAGTGCATCTGGTCCGGAAGAAGTCAGTCCACTCCGTGGCTGTAATAGGAGCCCCGATTGCACAGGGTCAGGTGAGAAGTGGGCCTTGGCACCGGGAGACGCGATCCTACCCCTCGGACTCGGCGGAGAGCGGGCAGAGACAGTGTGGGAGTGAGGAGGAGATGGGTGAAATGGGGAAGGGAATGCCAGTGGTCTCCCGCGATTGGACATCCTGAGAGCACGTGGGGCGAGCCCCGAAAGAAAATAGCAGAGGGTGGAGGGGCACCTTGTGTGGGATGCGGCCCGGGATGGGGGGGGGTGCTCTGCGCAAAGAGCGAGAGCGCGATGGGTCCCGCTTTGTGATGGAGGGCAGGGCAGGAGCGGGAGAACCCGACCTGAATCTCGGGAGGAGCGGTCCACCGGAGCGAGCGAGGATTTCAGGCTTCATTTTCCTCGTGAGAATTAACTGCGGGAAATTGGCGCTAGCCGCTCCCGAGGTGGCGGGGCTGTTTTGTTCTCTGTTCAATGAAAGAAACATGTCTTCGTGGAGGACTCACTAGTCACGAAGCCCAAACTCTCGGCTCCTGCTCTAAATACCCACCAGATCTGGCCTGCGCTCAGCCCCTCAACCTTTGCTCATCCTTCCCACAGAGAGGGGCTTGGAAGGTTGATTTCGTTCCACTGATGGACTTACTTCCCCCCTCCTTCTCTGTGCCACTTTTTCTCTCTCAAGTGTTTGATAAAAGGATCATACCTTGGAGATGGAAGTAATAGATCCAAGACTCTTGCTATCACAGGTTTACAAAAGGATTAAAAAAAAAAAAAGAATCGATTAAGGGGAAGAAATAAATTGAGATTTTGGCATTTTTGTGAACTAAAATGATCTCGCAACCCCCATCTCTTCTCATATCTAACTTTGTGTAATTTGTGTAACAGAAGAGAAAAGGAGTGGAGTATGGTCCAGCTGCCGTCAGAGAAGCTGGCTTGATGAAAAGACTTGCCAGTTTGGGTAAGTAGTGGAATACTAAATGCCTCTGCAGGGTTCACACACCAGTTCAGAGTCTTTATCTTTTATATCCAAGAACATCTCCAGGTCTCCCACCCTCCCATCAGTTCTGTCAACAGCTGAAGATCTGTCAGGGAATCTTCAGGGAAAGTCTTGTGGATAAAGAAATAAGCGTGTGGAAGGCAATCAAGGAGAGTGAGCAAGACTTTGGACAAGCTGCTAGTGACTGGAAAGTGGCGCAAAGAATGCCAGGTCTGGCTTTTCTTGCGCAATCGTCTCCCTCCCTCAACATTCTAAGGTTTTCGATTCAGTCATGAAATGCTTTTGATTCACCCCTCTCTCACCAGTTTCCTCTCTTCAGGTTAATTAGTTTCCTCACTAGGGTTAATGTAAACAGGGTTTTTCAAATTTCCCTCAAGAAAATTACCTGGGTTATGTGTTAAAAATAAATTCCCAGGCTCCCCTCCATGGAAGAGATTGGGTGGGTCTGACCTAGCCATGTGCCATCTTTTCACATATTTTCCCCCCCCTGGAGTTATAAGAACAAAAAGTATGGCAGCAGGAATATGTAGCTCCTAGAGATAGTAATACAGAATCTACTTAAATGGCAAATCGTCTCATTCTTTTTCGGAAACCTTTTTATCTGATCATGAGTCTCTTTCAACGGCAGATCATCCTTTCCCCAGACACCAGAATGATGAGATCACTGATGTCACCTTAAATTGAGGTTTCCTTCGTTTGCTTCAACCTACCTGTGGTGGCTTGAGTAGTCAAGGCTTTTCTCTGTATTAAATCATTATAATTCTTTCTTCAAAGTGTTCTCTTAATTATTTTAATAAGTTGAAAAGTAAATTGCTAAGTCTTTTAATGTGTCACAAGTCAGTAATAATTTTTATTCCCACTGTCCCTTGAAATCAGCTTGTATACATACATCCTATCTTTTTTAAGACTCATTTTACTCTGAAGACAGCATCTCTGCTAATTACTGTTTTTTATCTATTGGATATTTTTAATAATATTTTATTAAGATACTGGGTGACTTGCTAGACCATGTCTAGATTCTGCACTTCTGACAAGAAGCAATGTCAGCCTTTCATACAGGGGACTTTTCTGATATTCAGCTGAGGTTGCTGATGGGCACATTTGTAGCAGCTTCTCTTGCGTGTAGCATCAGATTACCCAAAAAGCAAAGTAAGCACTGGTTTCCTTGTGCCTCCTTACTAAGGTGTGGGGAAGAGTTTCACATTTTTCCACATCACGGATGCTGCTCTAAGCATGATTGGCATCTGCCCCTCAAACCCACAGCACCTTCCTGTGAAATCAAAGCCTCTTTTTAGAATTTCTAATCCCTGCTAGGGACAACAGAATATCCAGTAAACACTACTCAGTTTGTTTAGTAATATGTGGTGAACACTTTCTAGAGATTAGTAAATAAAGGCGAGTTAGCCCATGCCTACCTTGCTTGTTGAGTAATCTGTCCTACTTCCTTTCCTGTCATATAGCTCATGGTATTTTTCCACTCTAGTTTGGGGGAAGATGTTCTCTTTTAATTACTAGCCTCTTTACTACTTTAAATTTATGGTCTGACCTGGTGAAGTCTCTGAACTTTCTTCCCCCCTCCCAACGTACTGCCTTATAAATTGGCAGTCTGTTAACACCAGCAGTCTGAAATAGAATCTCCTTGCTCAGTAATAAGATTGTGGCACTCAGTAGATTTCCAGAATTAGTTTTGGCTCATCTCTGGGGATATGTTGGAGGAAAGTAGCAAGAGAAGTTTCATCAGTTCTTATACCAGCATAGCATAACTGAAGTGCTTCTCATTTTCTGAGAAGACTCATAGAAAAGTGATTTTGACAAAACTCTTTGTTCCTCACCCTCTTCTGTGATGTCATAAGCTGCCAGTGTTGCCATGGCATTAAACTTCCTTTTTTTCAATGAATGTATTTGGCCTAGGGTGTGATCTTCTTTGCTCCTTTCCTGGACTTGGTAAGGACACTAGTTTCACTGTCATGTAACCACTTAACTTTAGGATATAGAGACATGAAGAGGATTGCCCTGGTATGGCTCAGTAGCAGTGTAGCTGTTTCTGATAGTGGTAATTTGTTTGCCCTTTTCTCTTCAGAAATAGAATGAATCTTCCCTGGGTAAAGATAGCTCTACGCTGAGATTGACACTTTGAGTTCTCTATCTCATAATTAGAGTAACTTGACCCAGCTGTGGTACTGAAAAGAAGTGAAGCCACCAGGACAGCTGTCTAAATGAACTTGTCTCTTTGCCATGCCTGCTGTCCTGGAATTCAGAAAGCTAGCTTGAACTATTCTATTTCTCTTTAACTAGGCTGCACTTGTATTTTATTGAGTTAATTCTGACCCACAACTACCCTGTAACACAGAGTAGTACTTCCCTAGGGGGTATCCTAAACTGTGTTGTCTTTATGGAGGCAAACTGCCTATCTTATCTCCTCCAAAGCTTCTGGTAGATTTAACCTGCTGACCTTTGAGTCAGCAACCAAGTTCTTAATCATTGCACCACCAGTGATCCAAATGTTCATTGAGGGGAAAATGCCATGGGAACACTGGCAGCCTTTGACATCAGCGCAAAAAGAGCAAAGGAATTTGTGAAGGGGATGTGGGGGTTTTTTCCTTTGCTTTTTTCAGTATTTTCACTGTGTTTTAAGTAAATGTTTACATGGAAAATTAGCTTCTAACTTAGTGATCATGTACAGATTGTTCCATGAAATTTGGTGCTATCGCTGCAATGTGTTACCACTTTCCCCGTATCTGTCCTATCTTCACCATTTTCATTCTGCCAGTTTCCCTGATCCTCTTTCTTTGTGTTTTCATCTTTGCTTTGGGCAAATGTTGCCTGTTGTCTCATCTAATTGCTAAAGAACATGTTATTGTTTATTTATAAGCCAATCTAATGTTTGTTTGGTTAGGTGACCTCTGGAAATGGCTTTAGATTAAAAAGGTATTTGAAGGTGTCTCAGAAGTTCCGTCAGTCTCTATCATCTAGTAAGCCTAGGGTTTGTGTTTGTGGTGTGGTTTTGTTGTTGTTGTGTTTGGGGTTTTTTTTTTTATGAATTTGAGTTTTCTCTATTTTTCTTTCATGTTAACCAGGGCCTTCTGATGTGTTCCTGGTCAGAGCTGTTGGTAGTAGTAGCCAGGCACTGTCTATGTTTTTTGGTTTCAGGCTGTAGGAGACTGGTTAATGTGAGTCATCAATCTTATGGGTTGATCCTTGAATCTTAGGTTTACTTCACTGTCCCTTTTTCCAAATAGAAAGAGACCAGTAGTTTTATCTTTGATGACTGCTTACAAGCTTTTAAGACCGCGGATGCTAGTTACTAAACCAGAACATAGAACATTGTCTTTATGGACTGTGTTGTGCCAGTCAATGTACAGGGACATTTATTCTTCCAGATCAGTTTAGTGTTCTATCAGATACTAGAAAAGGAATCTCTTTGACATCTCTTGTGATCTAAGAATCTGGTCTGCTTTAGGAACAACTTGTAGTTGATAATCTGAAATAGTTACATAAACTTGAGATATGAGAGTTGTGCACTTGGAACAGATCACTATAGATTCAGGGGTCTGTATTTGATTTGGATTATTAACAGTCCTGAGGTTAGTTGGATGGTGGTTCAGTCTGGCTTCCATTCCAACATACCACTGAAATTGTTTCAAGCAAGCTCACTGATTTGCCTGCCATTGTTTTGCTGAGTCTCTCTCATACCACATTCTGTGGGGTACTTTTCTTGGGCATGGGAACAAATAATAGATCTCTTGGGTGTATTGGTATGGAAATGATTGAACAATATCATTAATATCACATATAAACGAAATGCTGAAAATCACCCAAAAATGGCAGGAACATTTCACTGACAGAGAACTGCCAGAGGTTCAGCTGGGTTTAGAAGAGGCCATGGGACTAGGGAGATCATTGGTGATGTATCTTTGCTGAAAGCAGAGAATACTAGAAGTTTTATTTGTCTTTTATTGGCTGTGCAAAGGCATTTGACTCTGTGAATCATAATAAAATGTGGCTAACATTGAGAAGAATGGTAATTCTCAGTAAAATCAAGGGAACACTGCATGGTTTAAATCAAGAAAGGTATGCATCAGGACTGAATCCTTTTTCCATACCTATTCTATTTGTATACTGAATAAATCATTCAAAAGGCTGGACTTTATGAAGAGGAACATGGCATCAGGATCAGAAGAAGACTCAACAATCTGAGTTACGCAGGTGGCACAGCTTTGCTTGCTGAAAGTGAACAGGACTTAAGACACTTGCTACAGAAGATCAATTTGGATTTCATATGGATTATAGCTCTACATTAAGAAGCCAAATCCTCACTTCTGGGCCAACAGGCAGCATAATTATGATAGATAAAAGATTGAAATTGTTAGTGAATTACTTGGATCTACAATCACCTGGCACTAGCAGTCAAGAAATAAAAAGACATGTTGCATTGGTGGTGAGGTTGTCCTTAACGTAGGTTCTTAATGAGTCTTCTTCCACCATATGCCACATTCTTTTCCATTTAGTCTAGCTTTTCTGTTTACTTCTCAAATTACGAATACAGGACAAAGGCAAATTGTACTGGAATGAAGGAAACATCATCATATTGTCATAGGTGTTCCAATGAATCATGGCCATGACCTTTGTTTATGTGATTTAGAGACAAAACCATCACCAGGTCATAAATGGTGGTAATTACAGTTCATCACTATTGCTGGCTGGACTGCAAAATCAGGCAAAAGACCTTGATTTAGATAAATACACAATTGCAGCTTAACACCGCGATGGCTCATGATCATGCAGGCTAAGTTCCCTGGGTCTTTACACTTCTATTTTAATGTTGACCTTCCTCTACAATTCCATGCCTGTTTCTCCAGGTTTCTTTGAAACCTTACCTCACTCTTACCAACGTCTCATACTCAGCATGTGCCCAACAAAATCATCAGTGTCTCGCTCTACCCTGCTTCTCCTGTGCACCATGTGGTTAAAGAGGCAAGGATAGGCAAACTTTACCTTGCCTGCTACTTTTGTGATAAGGATTGTCAAAACTTAAATGTCTAGAGAAGCGGTGAAAATTAGTGTAAGAGATTCTTGTGTTTGCTGTCAGCTGAATGGAATAGGGAAGGGGCTAGAAGAAAGGGTGGAGTTATAGGTCATTGCTATGTTAATTTATCAGTGGGACTGGGGATGGAATAACATCAAAGCACACAGTTCAGGGTTTCAGGACCAGTCCGCTTCAACAGAACCATACGTTCTAAAACACAGCCACTAATCAGACTCTGGAATTCCTGTTTCTGGCTCCACTTGGATAATTTTCTAAAATAAATAGCCTGTCTTTCTTCCACTAAGCTGCTTAGTAAGCTATTGTTTGACTTGAAAGTGACTTCAAGAAAATAGTTCCTAAAAAGGTCAAGATTGAAAAAGGACACTTAACAACAGATGGCCTGAGTGGGATCACCCAATTCCATGAACCCAGAAATCTGAATTCCAGGAGTATCAAAATTCTTTTGCCGGGATCATGAATCAGTTTCTACTTGGAAGTAGATTCAGACTCACCTCCTCAGTGTTCCATTCATTTCTGTGGTGCTTCCTCTTCTCTGAACCTGACATTCCTGGACACGCAGAGTCAGGACAGAGCCAGGTTAGAATATCCTTTGGTCGTCACAATAGGCATTGGATACATAGGGTGGGGCCTGTGTTGTTGTTATGTGCTTTGACTCATAGTGACACTATGTAATCCCCATTAAACATAAAAAACAAAGACCTTAATTGCTGGCAGATTCCAGGGGTTGTTTCACAGAAACCAGAGACAAAGGCCAAATTCAGTGTTTGTCCTCGGTATCCTGCTGCTTATCTTCATGTGTCCGTTTTAAATTAAGACAATTCCCTTCTTCCCTCTCTTTCCATCTGTTGAGTACAACTCTTGTTGATGTCTCCCTGACTCCTAAATTACTAGAACCCTTTCCTATAATGGTATTCATTCCTTCTAACCAGCTTCTCACACCTGAAGGAGCCCTGGTGGCGCAGTGGTTAAGCACTCTGATAACGGAAAGGTAGGTAGTTTGAACCCAAACAGGTCTTCTGTGGGAAAAAGATGTGGTAACCTTGGAAATCCTGCGGGACAGTTCTTTTCTGTGGTAGCGTCTCTATGACAACAACAGGTTGTTTGGTTTTCTCAGACTTACCTATAACATTCTTTTTTTTAATTATTAAATTTTATTACTTTTAATGAACATTTACAGGGATTTTGGGTTTTCATTCCTTCATTGCTGCACCATTCTCTCTACCCTCCTCCCCAGTTCGTTCTTCTTTCCCCC
>NW_006399787.1:20630297-20691043 GCF_000299155.1 Elephantulus edwardii | reverse complement strand
AACAACAACAACATAATATGTATGTAAGTTACTGTTAAATATACCATCAATGTCCACATTACCTGGTTTACTTACACGGTTTAAGTTTGTTTGTCTTGGGATCCAAATAAGTTACATAATTGATTGAAATCATTTAAGTTCTTTAATTGAGGTCCCTTTTTATTTTTTCTTTCTGTTTTTAAAAATTTTAGATCTAAAAAGCAAATTTGATTTGCAGTTTATTTGTATAAATAATCAGCTTATTTGTAGAATTGTGTTCATTTTGGGCTTTGCAGATGGCATCCCCACACTTTCATATATTCCTTTGCCCTCTATATTTCCTATAAGCTGGTAATTAGACCTAGAAACTTGTTCAGATTCAGGGTCAATTTTCATTTCTGTATTTTGGTAAGACTGCATCATTGGTGATAGTGTATACTTCCTTCAGATGTAATGTTATCAGCCATTGATGCCCAAGATTTGATTCATTACCTTGTTTCCATCGATGTTTAACAGTCTAGTCTCTTAGCTAGTGCTGCAGTAAAAGAAATGTCACAAATGAGTAGAACAGATACTTATTTTTTTCACAGTTCAGTAGGCTGGAAGGTCCAAATTCTGGGTACCGGCTGTAGGGAAAGGCTCTCTGTGGGCTCTGTCCAGATTAGCTTTGTTCCAGTCCTTGGTGAGCTCCACATGGCATCTCTTTCCTTTTTGCTCTTTTTCCTTTGGGCCAATCTGCTCTATATATCTCAAAAATGGTTAAGTTTACCATGCCTCCTACACAGATCTGATCATATTAACATAACAAAGACCTATTCCCAAATGAGATTACCTCCACAATTAGAGTTTTGAATTCCAACACATTTTGAGGAACACAATTTAATCCTTAGTAGTCTCTAACACCTCACTCAATGCCTGTCTGTCCAACACTGAAGTTCTTATCTTCAATCTCCTTTTCCCTTTTTCCATTTCTGATGGTAACAGAATCAGAAAGTTGGAGGGTAGATCTTTTACCTTTTTTCTACACACCTCTCTAACCACCATTATTCTCTCCACAGTCATCTTTACAGTTCCCTGTGGAGCCTCTTCTCCAGCCTGTTCATTTTTTACAGGAGATAGACTGACATAGTGACCACAACAGTAGGCTTTTAAGCACAGCAGAGATTGTATGGATGGCACAGGATTGGGCAAGGTTTTTTGTCTACTGTACATACAGTCACTATGAGAGTAAACTCACATGCACCTATCAGAGCACTAGATCTAAAATGCACAGTTGATTTGTCTTTCTTGACTTGAAAACTTTAGTAGTCCCTTGATGGTACTGCTGCTTCCTTTTGTCTCATCCCTTACAGTCCTGAAGGCGCCCTAGGCTCATGGGAACTCTTGAGCTTTTCAGTAGATCTGCCTCTGATGCTTGGTAAACTCTTATTCCTCCCATTTCCTAGGGAGCTATCTGGTGGCCTAGTGGGTAAGGAGTTGTGCTGCCAAGCCAAAGGAAGGCAATTAGAATCCACCGGCTGTTCAGAGGGAGAAAGACTGTCAGTAGAAACTGAGAGCTAGACTTTAGGAGTCATTTTCATGAAAAGTCAGTGGGCCTACATTTGTTTACTGCATCTCAACAAAAACTTTTTCTTCAAAACAACATGGTCATTATTACAAACAGGTTCTGGGAAGTATTAGGTTGCATCATCAGTTTCTGGGGAAAATGAAAAAGGATAGGGTAGAAAGCAAAACCACAGAGATGGCTCACCCATCGAGTATGTCATCCCTATCTAATGTGTCAGGCTTTTTCTTGTTATCTCCTTTGATCTTCATAACAGTGTGAGATAGGGCTTAGAAATGGAATTGGGTAGAGATCTTGACTCTTAGAAAGTTTGGGACCAGAGGGCAGATTTTTTTTCCATTGCCTTGGTGTGGAGCTGGCTGATTGTGGCCAATTTGTGTATAACTTGTGCTTTTGGCCTGAAATAGTAGGGTATGTACTCTATCAGACCTGAGGGTTCTACAGGCTAACCAATGGAGCTCTGGTAGCCCAGTACTGAGATGGTGCACTACCAGCCCTCAGGCATGCTGGGCACTCCTCTTCCATGTGATTTAAAGCCTCTGAATGTCCATTGGAGATATTTAGCTATGAATCAGCTCTGATTTGGTGGCACAAAACAATTTAAGACACACCAAGAAGTCAGGGTAGCCTATGATAAAACTATAGCAATGTGTATGCTATACACCAGGAGTATAACTGGAAGATCTGTCATCAGCACTGATGTGTCTTGTTGTTTGTTTTTTAATTTATTAATTTCAGTGAAAATTTACAGAGACTTTGGATTTCCATTCATTCATTGTTGCACTTTTATGCTCTCTGAACCCTCCCCCTCCCCAGTACACTACCTTCTTGGAAAAGGAAAAGAAAAATTCTTTCATTGTTTTTACACCCATTGTTTTTACGCTCCAATATGCAGCCTTCGCTCTGGACTCCTGTCATGACAATAATACCTAATCACATATCCCTTTTAAAGAGTTTCTCCCTCATCTGTTTCAATGCAGTATACTTTACTGAACTCATCTTTCTCAGTCTCCCCCCAACTCCAAAGTCAGTCCTGTTTTACAACAGTGCTACCATGCAGTATTTGTCCTTTTGTGACTGAGATACTTCACTCAGCATAAAGTCCCCCAGGGTCACCCATTTTGAATATTGCATGAGGTTCCTTGTTTTTCAATGCAGTGTAGTATTCCATTGTGTGAATATACCAGAGCTTCTCTATCCATTTGTTGATGGGCATTTAGGTTAAACCTGTTTCCAACTCCTTGCTTTTGTGAACAAAGCCGCGATAAACATGGGTGTGCATTGTTTTTAAGATTGATAATCTTCCTGTTCTTAGGAGGGGAAGTGATTGCACTGTGGTTTGCAGAGGCACTCCCTTGTACTCACCTTACCCTCCCTGTGCTGGAACCAAGCTGCCAAGTCACTGTTAGCCTGAGAAAGCCCGAGCCAGCTAACAACCCAGAAGTCTTAGAGGGCTGAATGACTGTGCTTCAGAGGAGCATGCTACCGTGTCTGTCTGCAGAAGATGATACCATCTGTTTACCTTGGCCAAAAAGGACAGCTGTAGCTCAAGAACCAGTTAGTGGGAAATACATAAGTGGTACTGCAAGTCGTGTCAGCTACATTTCTCGAGCCAAGTTTTGGAGTTTGATTTCTATTTTAATGTTTTCACTCTAGGAGTACATTCATGCAAAAGCATCAGTTGTAACATTTAAACCTGCATTAGGTTAACTTTGGTGTATGCCATACAGACATGTTTGAATGTTTGGTCTGCATTCCCAAAGTGACATTTCTTCCTCAGACTCCACTGTCACTGTCCTCACTCCTGTTCTCAGTTGTGATCTTCATCGCCTCTGAGAATATTTACCAGCTACCTAAGTAATAGGTGGGGAGGATGGAGAGGTTGAGAGCACTGGTTGGACTATTTTTGGGCATTCTGAAGAAGGGAAGCATAACAAACATGTCTGTTCATGTGATGCCATTTCTTTCCCTAATGCAGCAAACACGGCTGTGAGGAAACGAAGAGCTCATTTTTTTTTTTAATACCTCAAGATGCATGGTTGCTAGCCTTTCAGAATTTTATATTCCAAATAAAATGGTAACTTCTGCATCTTACTGGTGGTAACCAAGTGAATTTCCCTAACCCTAAATAACAATTTTCTCAAAGGTTAGTCAATATATTGATCTTCCAGGTGAGATTCTAAGAACATCTTTTCAAAGGACTGGGCATTCTTTTTACATGAGGCTAAATCTTGGTACATATATAGTGTTGTACATACAATCTTGGTTCTTTGCCAGGTTTTATATACTTATTTCTGAAATGTGATACATATTTCCATTCTATTTAGAAACTATTTGAGAAGACTTGATTTCTCCCCGAATCTATTTTTTTCTGTTAATAGACCACCTATGGCTAAATAGACCACCTATAGCTCAGTGGAATCTTCCTTCTCTTATGACTTGATGAGAAAACTTGGTAGTAGATGGGGGTCATTTATAAATGAAAGTCAGAACATGAGGAAGAATAGGTATGTTTATGCTAACCAGACAGTCTTTGAATATGATTCAGAAACAATTATTAAAGCTGAAGGAACTGCAATTTCCTCATCTGCAAAGTATAGGTAAGGATGCCAGCAGAAGACGTGAAGAGGTACAGGTAACTTGTGGGATGTGGAGGCAAGTATGCCCGGTATCCATATTTCCAGTCCCCAGCTTTTTTTCAGGGATCCACTGAATACTGACGAGGGCCATGACATAGAAGTGCTGGTCACCAATACCACTAAGGTCACACATGGTAATTTTTATTTCTTTCCCACTACCTGGTTGCATCATTCTGTTGATGCACTTGTGTTCTCTTGTTCCACTCCCATGGAACCTGGAGAAATTTATCAAGGCCAAAGGTAACATACGGGCCCAAAAGAACAAAGTAATCCTCGGTGCATTTTATTATCAGCAGTGGGAGGGAAGCAATAAGGCTGTGGTAGTGTATAAGAACTTCACTCTTTCTCACCAACTGGAAAATGAAAGCCCTTTCAAACTGGTTTCTAATCTGTTTGATTTAAGAGCTTCCTTGAAGTTTCAAGTTCATCCTGTACTACCGTGCCTTCTTAAAGAAAAGAGCAGCAATGAAATACTAGCCCTCACCTGACCTAGACTTTCATGATAAAACTTCAAGCACAGATTTAAAGGAAGGGACAGTTAGTCCCCACAGTCATAATAGGGAGACATTCCTTTCATATTATTTATTCTTTTCATTAGTAACTCTATGATTCATTAAAAGTTAAATTATTTTTTATGCCCTTGAATGAGAAGAATTTGCTATCACACTATTATAAAGTAATAGCTTCAGTATTACCCTGCAAATCTTGTTCTTTATAAAATATTAATCTTCCATTAATCTTTCCCCTTATCTCAAAAACTCTGGCATATGGATTATAAATTGTGTCACCTAGTTTTATAGATTATACTATATAATAATAATCTACAATCTTATAGATTATATATTCATATTATATATTATTATATATTCTTATTCCTACTAAATTGCTCAAAGCTTTAAAAAATGACATGTACAGGTCTCACCAGGCCTTTGTCCTTTAGATGCTAGTTCTCTGGATGCTACAGTTAGTACAGTTGGCATCAAAGAAAAAGCTTCTAGTGGCATCAGGATGTCATAATACATTCACTGACTCAGCTCTGTAATAAAAAATAACATGGCAGTCCCAAGGCAATCTAAGCTATAGGATTTTGAGGTTTCAATCACCCAGACAAGAAGCTCTTGTGCCCTATGAGTGGAGTACCGCTACTAATCCAGCGGGGTCACCTCTCTAGCAGTTCCTGCTTGATGGCAACTGAGAATCACTCAAAGGCTATGGGAGAAATTTACAATGTGCATGTGGCAGATAAATTACATGTCTACCAAGTTCTATTCTCATCTTTTTCTGAACATAAGCTACATTTCCTGTCCAATGCCATCCGTAAAATGGTGCTTATATAATAAGAGAAGCTTCAGATTACAAGTATGTGTACCCTGTCACAAGTTATTGTGTCTCTGACTGGTAAGAGAACTATTCATGTATTGTTGTTACCCTTCATTTATTTCTAGGCTGCCACCTAAAAGACTTTGGAGATCTGAATTTTACTCCAGTTCCCAAAGATGATCTCTACAACAACCTGGTAGTGAATCCACGCTCAGTGGGCCTTGCCAACCAGGAGTTGGCTGAGGTGGTTAGTAGAGCTGTGTCAGATGGCTACAGCTGCGTCACGGTCGGAGGAGATCACAGGTAAACAGGATGGGGAGGGGAAAGCCTGGGATGACATGGTGTTTGGGGCTAGTCATTTAGCATTATTGTCCTTGTCTCCTCACTTGGAAAATTTTTAGAGTATGTTGTTGTTGCATGACTTATAGCAACCTTATGAACAACAGGTCTGAACCCTGTCCTTTCCTTTGCCAGTCTTACAATTTCTGATACACTTAAGCCTATTGTTGTAGTCACTGTGTTGGTCTACCTGGTTGAGGACCCTATATCTAAATAACAGTATTATCATGTCTAAGATCATGAACTGCTGGAGGCACTGTGGTTTTCTTTGTACAACTGTGTAATTGTACATTGTGTAACAGGAAGAGGACATACTCAAATACAGCAAGTTCAGGGGTAGGTAGGCCAGTCAGAACTTTTAGGCACCCAGTCATGTGCTTCACTCTTGAAAAGCTTTGGTGAAAAATTAGGACTTTTACATTTGCTACTATGAAGTTAAAAGGAAGTTCCATTAGCATTTTGCTGACAGGTTTGTTAGATATCTGCTCTTTGGCTTAGGAGTACATTTTCAGTGGACCCTAGGTAACAATATATACAGCCCTTTTATCAATGAACATGTATTTTACTGAGCACTACTCTGATATGTTCTCATCTGTGCTAGGGATTACAAATATGAAAGTAAGAAGCCCCTGTTGTCAAGAACTCTATAATCTGTTTAGGACTACATCTGAAAATTCTACAAGACCTAAGAGAAGGAAGAAAGGCTAGTCATAGTCTTCGACTATGACTTATAGTGACCTGATGAACAACACACCTGAACCCTGTCCTGTACTGTGGCAACCTCATAATCTCTGACATACTTGAGCCCCTTGCGGCAGTCACTCTGTCAATCCACTGGTTGAGGGTCCTCTTCTCCATCAATGTCCCTCCGCCTGTCCAAGCAGGATGCCCTTCTCCAAGAAATAACCTGTTCTAGCAGCAAGCCTAGAGTACACGACAAAGCTTTGCCACCCTTGCCTCCAAGGAGCACTCTGGCTTCATGTTCTCTAAGACATGTTTCTTCTTTTGGCTGTCCATGGAATATTCAGTACTCTTTTCCAATACCACAGCTCAAGGGCTTCACTTCTTCAGCCATCCTTTTCTTGTCCAGCACTCAGAAGCAGAGTAAGTGATTTAAAAGATCATGGCTTGAATCAGGTGCACCTTACTCCACAAACTAACATCAATGCTCCTCAGTAATTTGGAGATTTCCCCAGTATAATACCTCTCTAACCTCTTGACTGCTGGTACTGAGTGTACTGCTTGTTGATCCAAGTAAGATGAAGTCATTGACAGTTTTTGTCTTTTCTCCATCTATCATGATGTAGCCTAGTGGTCCACTGGTGAGAATTTTTATGATGTTGAGATGTAAACCATACTGAAGACTACAGTTTTTTATCTTCTCCAGCAAGTGTTTCAAATCCTCATTTTCAGGAAGTAAGGTTATATCATCTGCACACTGATGATTAGTGATGAGTCTTCCTCCAATCCTGATGCCACCTTCTTCTTCATAGAGTCCAGCTTCTTGAATATTTTGCTCGGTGTACTTATTGAATAGGTATGGAGAAAGGATACAACCCTGATATACACTTTTCTGTATTTTAAACCATGTAGTGTTCTTGTGCTCTGTTTGCACAGCAGCTGCTTGATCTAGGTATAGGGTTTACATGAGGTTAATTAAGTGTTCTGGGATGCCCATTCTTCTCAAGGGTAGCCATAATTCCTCTGATACTCCTTGCTTTCACTCAGGATCCATCTGACATTAGCAATGATATCCCTAGTGCCACACCATCTTTTAAATCCAGACTGAACATCTGGCATTTCTTTATGTACTGTTCTAGCCATTTTTGAATGATCTTCAGCAGTATTTATGAGATACTGATACTGTTGGTAATTTAGGCTAAGTTAATAGTAATTTCATAGGGGAGTATGATTTGAACTAAGTCATAGGGGAGTCGTGGTTGCCGTGAGGCTGAACACTGTGACGCTACTGTGTCAGATGTGTTAACTGCTGGTTACCCAATGCAGACAGAGTGGGGTGGAGCTCCCCAACTAAAACAAGCTTGGAAGGAGGAGTGGCATCCATTTCCATAATAGCCTGCCTCCAGAAACCCTATGAACCTGCAGAGAGGATGAAAGACACAGGCATTGAGGATTTGCCTTCATAGGGTCACTATGAGTCGCCTGCGACTCGACGGCACTTAACAACATCATCAACATAGAGAGAGATCAGCTGTCCCAGTGGACAGAAAGCGATGCTACCAAGCAAAAGGTGGGTGACTTAGTCCGCGGTCCTCGGGCCAGTCTTTCATTGTTTTATTCAGACATTCCTCTAGGTCATATAGCCCTGGTGTACAAAGTTGCCATACAGCGGTACCTTGTGGTTGCTGTGAGGCTAAACACTGTGACACTGGTGTGTCAAATGCGTTAATGGTTGGTTACCCAATGCAGACAGAGAGTGGGGTGGAGCTCCCCGATTAAAACAAGCTTGGAAGGAGGAATGGCATCCACTTCCGAAATAGCTTGCCTCCGGAAACCCTGTGAACCTGGAGAGAGGATAAGAGACACCCTACTCTCCTTTATAGGGTCGCTATGAGTCGCCTGCACGGCACTTAACAACAACAACATAGGGGAGTGTGATTTGAACTAAGTAATCACAGTTTTCATGGAAGGAAAAAAGGCATTAAGGTGCTAGAAGTACTGAGTATCTCATACCTATTCTCAAGTACTTATCTTTAAAATGTCATGAGGTAGATAAAGGTTATCTTCATTTACTGCTCTGTACACTCAGGTCAAATAAGTAAGGTTAAGATCTAGGAAATAATAAAGCTGGGAGTCAGTCAGTGTGACCCCTAAGTCCATTAATATCTTTTTCCAGATCCAATATAACAGCCTTTTTTGAAAGCTTTTCAGATAAATCTTTCTTGTCATAACCCTAGAGGAAGCTAGATTATGCATTAAGAAGTAAACTGAGGTAGAGTAAGAAAGTGGTCAGTCCTAGATTCTCGACTAAGATTTAATGAAATCCAGCAGAAGGTGGGTCACTTGTGTCCTTGCTACCTCTGGAAATTCATTTGTCCAGTCTTTCTTCTGGTCAGAGATCAATTATCTTGATAAACCTAATCCAAAACCAGCCAGAACATTTCAATGACCGGGAACTGCCAAAAGTTCAAGTCAGGTTTAAAAGAGGCTATGGCAACAGGGTTATCAGATGGTTATGTCAAATGGATTCTGGTTGAAAGGAAAATACAAGAATGTCTGTGTTTTACTGACTATGCAAAGGCATTTGAGTACAGATCATTGTAACAAGAGCAAGGGCCACGTGGGGATGGCCATGCCTGACCCTTACCGACTTCATAGTAAGGAACTATTCCTATCAACAGCACAAACGGATTCCTATGAGGTCAGACATGTCACCCATGCTCCCATACATCTCAACACCAATCTTAATGCTTTGCTGGGTCCAGAATCCGACGTGATGGTTCAGAGACTACACAGAACCATGATGGGGAAGTAAAAAAAAAGTTATAATCCAGGTTAGTAGCAGAATACAGCCAGGACAGCTTCTGAAATGTGCATGCAGGCATCTCAGCCTTGAGCCTTTGGTTTTAGACCAGTGTCACAGTATTCTCAGTCCTGCCAATATTGTCTCTACCCTACGCCCCCCACCCCACTCCCTAACACCACCACTTCAAATTATCCAACAAACTTGGGCAACAGCAAACTTGGTTTAGCTCTGTTCTGTCCATGGGGGGAAAGTAGCCAGCTTCGGCTATGGCTGATGCTGCCATAGTTGTAGCTAAAACCATATATGTCTGGTCTGGAAGGGCGTCCTACATTTTCTTGGTGTTGTCATCTTCTCTTTACTGGTGGGGAAGATCTAATCTTCTGTTGGAGTTGTTCAATTTACTGGCAAGATTAGCCAGTTCCTTTGTAGACTGGTGAGACTGACCAATCCCTTTATGGAATGGTAAGACAGCCAATCCCTTTGTAAATAGGCTAACAGGCTCTGTTCACATATTTCTGCCCATCCACATGGTCATGTTAGATGGCTAGGAAAGTTATATTCAAAGATAAACTCCACAATCATAATAAACCCTGCTAACATTTGAGAAGAATTCCAGAATACTTACTTGTTCTCATACAAAATCTATACCTAGACCAAGAAGCTGTAGCAAACAGAGCAAGGGAATACTGCATGATTTAAAATCAGGAAAGGTGTGCATTAGGGATGTATCCTTCCTCTTTATCTCTTCAGTCTGTATGCTGAGCAAATAATTCGTGAGGCTGGACTCTATGAAGAGGAATATGGCATCAGGACTGGAAGAACAACTTGTATTATGCAGATGACACAACCTTGCTTGTTGAAACACCTGTTGCTGAAGATCAAGGACTACAGCCTTTGGTATGGATTATATCTCAACATCAAGGCAACAAAAATCCTCAGCATTTACCAATAAGCCATATCATGACAGATGGAAAGAATGAAATTTTCAACAATTTCATTATACTTGGATTAATTGCTTCGGGTCATGGTCTTTTTCAATTGCAATGCATCTTTTACTTGCAATGCACCTGAGAGCTGAACAATGAAGAATTAATGCCTTTGAGTTGTGAAGAGTTGAGTTGAGAAGAGTGCCAAATATCCCATGGATTTCCAAAAGAACAAACAGGTATGTCTTGGAAAAAGTGCATCCAGAGTGCTCCATGGAGGCAAAGATGGCTAGGCTTTGTCTCTCATACTTTGGGCATGTTGCTAGGAGAGGATGTTCCCTGGGAAGGAACATCATGCTTAGAAAGCTGGAAGGTCAGTGAAGGAAGGAAGACCTCTAGTAAGATGGACTGACACAATGACTGCAGTTAACTGGCTGGAGTATGTCAGAGATAATGCGGATGGCACAGGACAGGATTCAAGTCAACTGTTGTTCTTTGGGACACACAAATCTAGGAAGAAGTACAGCCAGAAACATTATTAGAACCAAGAAGCTCTAGTGGGACAATCTGTAGCATGTAACACAGTTAATTAGAACGCTCCTTAGAAGCAAAGATGACAAGACTTAGTCTTAACATACTTTGAACATGTTTATCAGGAGAGTCCAGTTCCTACAGAACATCATGCTTGATAAAGTTGGAGGGTCGGTGAAAGAGCAAAAAAGGCCTTTAACAAGATGGACTAAAACAGTGACTGCAACGGTGGGGTGATACTGTGAGGCCTGCACAGAACCAGGCAGTGTTTTATTCTTTCCTATGTAGAGGTGCTGTGAGTTGAAACTGACATGAGAACATCATCCTTCTTTGAAGCCTAAAAGTTTCTTTTGAAGTGCCAAATTCCTGGGTTATGGAGAGCTGGGCAGCTTTCCCAAGCTCACCCAACTATAGTCTTGCAATTTAAAGGAGACATTTGGTTAATGTAAGAGACAAAGGACAAAGGAAGGGAAAATGCAGAGAAACACCCCTTGGTATTTAGATGCCATGAAAATGATATACGGTAACATACAGATAAACTTTTTTGTTCATTAGTCTAAATGTATTGTCTTACTTATTTAACATCAGTCTTTAACATCTTTGACTTTTCAAATGTTAGGAACTATTATCTTTCTAAAAGCATTCTAGTTTTTATCCTTAAAAGGTTAACCATAAGGGAGCTCTAGTGGCCTAGTGGCAAGAAGCTGCACTGCAATCCCAGAGGTATGCAGTTTGAATCCACCAGGTGCTCTGCTGGAGAAGGAGGGGCAATCTCAACCTGTATCAGTCAGATCCGATTTGACAGTACACAAATAAAAAGCAAATTTTTTTTAAAAAAGTTAATTTATATAACGGATTCTTTGGAAGCAATAATTAGATTCCTGTCTTCCTTAAGAGATGAAATTACATTTTTATTGTTACTAGGTCTTGTTGTTGAGTACCATCAAACTAGAACCGACCAATAGCTGATCCTCCAGTGAGTTTTAAAGACAGTAAATCACATGGAAGGAAAATGTCCATCTTTCTTCCGTGGAACAGCTAGTGGATTCGAACTGTGTACCTTTGCACTGGCAGCACAGTTATTACTATTAAGCCACCAGAGCTCCCTGTAGTTAGATACAGACCACATTATTTAAATGGGTTTAATTTTATTTCACTTAACAAATATTTGAGGTTCTTTGCTAGGCCAGGGCTGATGGGTCAAATGGTACTAATTTGGGACAATAATAACATTTGCCACACTGCAGAGATAAGCAGTTGTCACCTTTGAGTCTGGAGAGCCTTTCTCTGTAATTCCATTAAAGTTACTCTTTGGGAACTGCAGCCCTTGGGACTCTGTCTCATCTAAACCTTGCCTCAGTCGGGAGCCCGACTTTGCCCTGAGGACAGAGTGTGAGCTGTGTTGGCTGAGATGTGTTATTGGTGATGCCTGCCAACTTGAGGGCCTTGAAGATTATTGTATTTGTTCTTTACAGCCTAGCAATTGGAACCATTAGCGGCCACACCCAGCACTGCCCAGACCTTTGTGTCATCTGGGTTGATGCCCATGCTGACATCAATACACCCCTAACTACTTTATCTGGAAATCTCCATGGACAGCCAGTTTCGTTACTACTCAGAGAACTACAGGACAAGGTCAGTTGTGTGAAGTAAAAAGAAAGTCACATGGCCCCCAGGGATTGTCTTGGGGGTTTTAGTACCCACTTTAGCAAGAATTTTGGGAAAGGTGGGTTGAGGATGGCAGGTATAGAGATGGTTACCACTCCTTCATTTGTTCATTAAGCATTAAGGTTAAGTCTGCTAAATGAAAAATGATGGTCCTTAGATATATAACCTGAAAACTTCCTGGCTAAAGGCTGCCAGGTCTCACAGACTCAACTGTCTAGAAAACAAGGAAAAGCAGGTTACCACTGAAAAATATCAGCTATTCAAAAGACACAGACTTGGGAATCCATGTTAGGCATATAGCAGTCAGGAAATCAAGAGACAAATTGCACTGGGAATATCTGCTGTCTGGGACCTCTCCAGAGTACTGAGATGCAACAGTGTCAGTTGAGAGACTAAGGTGCGGCTGATCTAGGCCATGGTCTTCGCAATTACTTGCTATGCATCAGAGTGTTGGACAGTGACTAAGGATGACAGAACAATCAATGCCTTTGAGCTATGGTGCTGGAGAAGAGTCCTCCAAGAAAACTGTCTATTTTAGAGAGAGTGAAACCAAGATTCTCTTTGGAGGTTAGGATTTTGAAACTCTCTCACATACTTTGGGCATGTGGCCAGGAAGGACTAGTCCTTGGAGAAGGACATCATGCTTGGAAGGGTAGAGTGACAGTGTGCAGGAGAGGGAGACTCCAGATGAGATTGATACAGTAACTGGGGTAATGGGTGTTGGTATGTTGGAGTCAGTGAAACTGGCTCAGAATAGAGCAGGCTTCAAAGCTATTGTACATAAGGTCACTATGAGTCGCGGTTGACTTGATGGCACATAACAATAACAACAGAAGCTGTATACCTTTCCACTCAATGAGGGACCAAGTTAAACCAGGGCAGTGCAAAGGTTATTCGGGAGGCAAGATTCATGTTTGGGCGTTTGGCAACTTGAGATGACTACTGGGTTATGCTCCAAGAGCCAATATGTAAACAACTCAGTACTGCGCATAGAGGTGGAAAAGGGCTAATCAGCAGTGTTCTTGTTATTTAAACTAGTTAATGAGAAACTTAGGCTACTCTGGAAGAGATTTTTTTGTGTGTTTGTTTTTATTCTTCTAGGGAAATCAATACTGGGTTCTGCAGTTGTCCTTCTGAAACATTTCCACTTCTATCAGTTCTTTCCCTGATCCATTCAACTGTATCTTATGTTGCTTTAAATATATTCTGTGAGTAGGAGAAAGTAGTCTACATATATTGGTGAGACCAAGGAGTGTTGATTAATTCTATCCCTCCCTTCACAGGTACCACAACTCCCAGGATTTTCCTGGCTCAAGCCATGTATCTCTTCCCTAGATATTGTATATATTGGTCTAAGAGATGTGGACCCTCCTGAACAGTAAGTTGACATTAGAGCTAGTTAGGCTTTGGGGTACTTTTGGTTACTTATATTCCACTTGAAAAGGTTGATTTTTAATTTAAGACACAGTCCCCTAAACAACATTTGTAAAAATGCTTTTAAATCTAAGGACTTTTCCCTTTACATCTCACTACAGTTTTATTTTAAAGAAGTATGATATCCAGTATTTTTCCATGAGGGACATTGATCGACTTGGTATCCAGAAGGTCATGGAACAGACCTTCGATCTACTGATTGGCAAGTAAGTAATCACAATAATGTCTACTTCTGGATCCCAAAGGAAATAGAGTAAACACCCAAGCCTGCACACCTTCATGTGTCTCCGGAGGACAGATTTTTTTAAAAAAACATGAAACTAGATCAGAAAGGCATAATATGAAACATACCTCATATTTTTCCTCTAAGATTGGGAGGGGATTTCCTTTAAGTCATTGCCCAGATCGTGTGTTTCACATGAATTCTCTTAGCTGTTTTAGTGTTTGTTATCTTTCAAAATGAGAAGTTATTCCTTGTTCCAACCATTCATTTATTCTTCCCAGCCTCACTGTTGCTTCCTTTGCAGAGTTTTATAAGCAAATTTTGGTAATATAGTAAGATTGTAAGTGAGTGCTAATCACATGCTAAAAAAGCATTTTTCTAATACTCAGCCTTTGTTCCTGGGTAATTAATGTTAGACTCACTGCTAGTAGTGTGTAATTTCTAAGCTGTTTGAACATTTAGTGACTTGACGTGAGAATGTTGCATGTTAGTTTCAACCACTGGGTACTTGCGCTGAGTTGAAGTTAAAATTGGAAGACTGCAGACATAAAAGAAAAGTTCAGCTGGTTTTTATACTGTGAAGTGATTAAGAACTGTAACCTAGATCAGTCCACCTCAAATTAGAATATATCAGAATCTGATGGCATATGGTAGTAAAGAATTCCCTGTACCATTAATGACAGTTGCTAATGTATGAGGCTCTGGTTCCCAGGGTAAGCTAAAAATAGAAACTGGGTATACACACACACACACACACAATTGTTGTTATTAGGTGCCATCAAGTCGAGTATAGTTCATAGCAACCCTATGAACAAAAGATCTGAACCTAGCCCTATCCTGCGCCATCCCCACCCTTCCCAACATCATCCCTCTCCAAGGAATAGCCCCTCCTAGCAGTATGTCCAAACTATGTGAGGCAAAACCTCATCATTCTTGCCTCCAAAGAGTACTCTGGCTGCACCCTCTCCAAGATATCTGTTTGTTCTCTTGGCCGTCCATGGGATGTTCAGTGCCCTTCTCCAACACCATAGCTCAAAGGCATCAATTCTTTTTCTGTCATCCTTATTCAGTGTTCAGGTCTCAGATGCATAGCTAGTAATCACAAAGATCATGGTATAAACAAATGAAGTGGTATATATAAAGATAATATGCTAATAGTAACTTCCAGGAAAAGGAAACTTGGAAATATGTTGTATTAACAAAGTACTAGGACCTACAGCAACAAAATCAAGAATTCACACCACAGGAAGAATAAATGCTTAAGCACAACCAAATGACTGTTCTTTTACCCTCATTCTTTCTAGGAGACAGAGGCCAATTCATCTCAGTTTTGATATTGATGCATTTGACCCTACACTGGCTCCAGCCACAGGAACCCCGGTTGCAGGGGGACTGACTTATCGTGAAGGCATGTACATTACTGAGGAAATACACAATACAGGTATGTGGTAACCACTCTTACAGCCTGTTAACTACATAAGTAGATATACTTCCTTGTAGGGGGATCTATTCTACTATTTCAAGTTCTTACAGACTTTGTTTTTGCTTGAACTGTTAACAGCTAAAAATCATATGACCAAACTAATGAGGGTTATAGCCATCTACAAGCACATTTTGACCTGGTTTATACTGAAATATGCTAAGAGAAAATTGAATAAAAAGGTTATGTGTGTCTACTTCAAACACTTACTAAACTTAAGAATAAGCTGTCAAAGTTATAGAGTTTACTTTGTCTTTATCATTAAAAGGCAGATTAAGATCCAAAAGCAAGATTAAGGAGCTATAATTTACAGTAATGTTAAGAGGTTAGTTTACTAGCAGTCAGAAATCTGGAATTAAAGGTTATCTTGTGAAGATATTTGAAAGTTGAATAATACCTTGGATCCTTTAAAGGGTAAGTCTTATCTTCAAGCTTATTTGAAAGGAGCTTTAACATGGGGGTATTTGAAAGATGAATGCTAGATTTCAAAGAGTGGCTGAAAGGGGTTACTGCCCCAAATTCATTTTGTTTACAGTCAGTGTCCATTTCTGTCAGGAAGCTCTGGGTTTAAAGGCTACGATATAACTTTAGGAGCCATCTCAAGAGATTAGGGGATGGGTAGAACATGGAGAACCCTAGATAGATGGGTCTAGGATTAGAAGAAACTTTTGGGATAGAAATGGACATGAACAAATTATTTCCTTGGCTATGGAGGCTGCTAGACTCTTGGGCAATACAGGAAGACAGAGTCCTTGCCTGTAATACTCAATAGTGGCATATTAAGTCTCCTTTTCAGACCCACAATCTTTAGATATTGCCAGTGGTCCTTGGATGGTAGCCAAAGATCCTGGAAGTTTGTCCAGCTTTCTATTATGCTTCTCAGTGGCCCCACTTAGAGGAGGGGATGTTAACCTCTAACAGGACAGTGGTTATGCCTTGAGTGTCTGCCTCACTCCTACCCTCTAAGCTGGTGGCTACAGAACACTATTATTATACAGTGCTTACACTAAATTATAAGGGGGGCAGTAATCTAGAAAGAAAATATTTTAATAGCTTGAATCTCTATTATTTTTGGGGTGAGCCAACAGAGTGTGGAAACTACAGAACAATATCATAGATTCCACATGCAAGCAAGATTCTACTGAAGATTATCCAAAAATGACTGGAACAGTACATCAGCAGAGAACTGCCAGAAGTCCAGGCTAGGTTTAGAAGGGGTCGTGGTACTAGGGATATTGTAGCTGATGTTAGATGGATATTAGCTGAAAGCAGGGAATACCAGAAGAATGTATATCTGTGTTTCATTGATTATGCAAAGGCGTTTGACTGCGTGGATCATAAAAAACTGTGGCTGACTCTGAGAAGAATGGGAATCCCAGAACATTGAATCGTGCTAGTGCAAAACCTATACTTGGACCAAGAGGCAGTCATCAGAACAGAGCAGGGTAACACTGCATGGTTCAAAATTGGGAAGGGTGTACGCCAGGGATGTGTCCTGTCTCCATACCTTTTCAACCTGTATGCAGAGCAGATTATCTGAGAGGCTGGGCTCTATGAGGAGAAGCGTGGTGTCAGGATTGGTGGAAGATCTATAAACAATCTGCATTATGCAGATGACACAACCCTGCTTGCTGAAACTGAGGAAGACCTCATGCACTTGCTGCAGAGGGTCAAGGACTTTAGTATGGACTGAGGCTCAGTGTCAAGAAGGCAGAGATTCTCACCGCTGGACCAACTGGCAGCATCAGGATGGATGGCAAGAGATTGAGATTGTTCACAGTTTCAGTTTGCTCGGCTCCATGGTCCACACTCTTGGCACCAGCAGCCAGGAAATCAAAAAATGTATTGCGATGGGAAAGTCTGCTCTTAGGGACCTCTCTAAAGTACTTAAGAGCAACGGCGTATCTCTGGAGACTTAAGGTGCGTCTGATAAAAGCCATGGTCTTTGCAATCACTTGTTATGCATCAGAGAGTTGGACAATGACTAGGGAGGATAGGAGGAGAATTGATGCCTTTGAGCTGTGGTGCTGGAGAAGAGTATTGAATGTACCATGGACTGCCAAGAAAACAGATTCATCCTAGAGAGGGTTGAACCAGGCTACTCCTTGGAGGCAAGGATTCTGAGGTTTCGTCTGACATACTTTGGGCATGTTGTAAGGAGGGACAGGTCCTTGGAGAGGGACATCACGCTTGGGAGGGTGGAGGGACAGTGCAGGAGGGGAAGACCCTCTATGAGGTGGACTGATTCAGTGACTGGGGTAATCGGGATGGGTGTGTCAGAGCGATTGGCACAGGATAGAGCAGGGATTAGGGCTGTCGTACATAGGGTCGCTATGAGTTGTAAACGACTCGATGGCACATAACAACAACAACAACATGCTGAAAGTACAAGTTTAGTCACTGGATGTCAGACACAAATCATTTCAGGCAGCACATCACAGGGACTGATAGGAGGGCTACATGAACATGCCTGCCCGTGGCAGTTGTGCAGTACTGAACTACACAGTATAAACACAGGATGGAACACTGAATAGGTATAATGGCACTGAGTGTACCACGTATGTAAATAGTTTCCTAGGGCTGCTGTTAACAAAGCACTGCTGTAATAAATCATTGTTGACTAAAAGTACCACAACTTGGATAGTTAGAACAGAAACGTATTGTCTTTCACTTCTGCAGCCTAAGAGTTCATAATCCAGTTGCCAGCAGTGCTGATCCCTTTGGAGGGCTCTGAGGAGGGGCATGAGCATCACTCCTAGCTTTCGGTGTTGGCTGACAATCTTTGGTGTTCCTGGGCTTACAGATGCACCATTCCAAATCTCTTTCCTATGGCTGTTTCTTTAGGTCTCTTTTTCATAAGGACATCACTCATACTGGATTAGGAGTCATCCTACTCTAATATGACCTCATGCTAATAACATCTTCAAAGGACTTCCAAACAAAATCAGTCTACCAAAATACAGTACAGTAAACCATTAGGTTTGGTAGAATTTCCAGTAATTATGGCCGCACTAAGTAAGTCTTAGATATCTGTTTTGATGCCTCTTTAGATGTTGGATTAATTTAACCCAAATACTTTACTAAAAAGCTAACTTTGACAGTGGAGAAGCAAATAGTGGTAGAGAAGTGTAGATAGGTTCTTCCAGTCTTATCGTTTCTTCCACTAAGTCTGCACCAAGCCAAGGGAACAGCACCAAACTTTGGCACAGTCACTTCTAAAGTTACCAGACCCTCTCAGAAAGTAAATGGAGTTAAATCCTTAACCAAATACAAAATAGCAGGTTGGTTTCCTGGGAGATATAGAATGTGTCCGACATTAGCACCTGTCCTCAGAGATCAGATCTGCAGGGCTGACAGTAAGGTCTGCAGTAGTACCTCAACTCCAGGGCACCTGGTGAGGCTCCTAAGGAGATGGGGTACAAAGCTCAGAATTGAGAATGGCACTTTGGCTAGTGAGAAGTAAGAGACCGCTCCTGCCTAAATTGTACCTAATTCTAGACAGGCTCATCTGGAAGGTTCTTAGTTACAATGAGAATTGAAAACATTTTCCCAAAATGAAGGTTGGACACACCTTTATCCCTTCTTTCTCAAAAGCCCTCTTCTGATCCTCTGTGCCTATTATGTTAACTGAACTAGGATGAGTCATTTCATGATTTTTTCTTTTCAACCCTAATCTCGTATACTCTGTTTTAACTTAAATTCCTGACCAAGAATATGGAGAAGGGATTCGAGACAGTGGAAAATTTTATAGGAGAGAATGACTTGTGGACCTTGTCTTTTTCTCCCGGTCCAGTTAGGACCCTCACTAATAGCAGCTGCTAGGTAATTTTCTGAGGCTTTTCCACACTTTGTTCTTTCAGGATTGCTGTCAGCACTGGATCTCGTTGAAGTCAATCCTCAGCTGGCCACTTCAGAGGAAGAGGTGAAGGCCACAGCTGGCTTGGCAGTGGACGTGATTGCTTCAAGTTTTGGTCAGACGAGGGAAGGAGGACACATTGTCTATGACCAGCTTCCTACTCCCAGTTCACCAGATGAATCAGAAAGTGAAGAACGTGTGAGAATTTAGGAAATACTATGTGCTGAGAGGTGTTTCACATGGGCATTCCAAAGGCATTTGAGGGGAGAGATACTAACTGGTGGGCCAGGACAATATTGCCTTAATGAGAACATTGTAAAGTTTCTCCTCTCCATTCTAGTGACCAATACTACTTACTGTAAATGTTTGTTTTTTGAAGTTCACAGAATGTTAATATATTGGAGTACTATGTAAATTTAAACACACCATAAACAGCATTTATTACCTTGGTATATCATTCTGGTCTTGTTGATGTTCCTTCACATTTAAGTGGTTCTCCATCTTCCCTCCCTCCCACAGCAGTAACTCAGTTTATTCCATGTTCCTCATATTCATTCAGAGGGTCAAAGTTCTGGTCCATAAATCCTTCTTTATAGGAAATTCAGTGCTTGCGAAAGAATTTGTAATAAACCAGGCATCCCAGGATGATGAGCTCCAGTAAGATGACAATGGAAAGCAGCAGTTTATTGGTCACCACTCTATAAAGAAAAGCCAAATGGGAGAGAAGTCAGAGAAGCCTTGTTTCTTCCCATTCATAATTCTCTGGGTTTTGACCTGAGACCAGAGTTGGATAGTGAGGTAGGCTGAACTTTTTATCACACAGCAGTAAATATTTCTAAGAGTCTTTCACTACAAGTGATAACTTATATGCTGCTTTAGCTCTAACTCAGAGAAATGTTAAAAACTAGAAAAGGAAACAATTTTATTTCCTATTTAATTCTACAATAACTTCAAATAATAGCTACTTTCTCCAATTACTAGCTATTCTAGGAAAGCGACTGAGACAAATACTACTAAATACACATATGAAAAACCACAACACTTCTGAAATCAGAGTACATCTTTTTCCGCAGAACCAGCAGGTTCGTTCAAATCATTATTATTTAGGTTAACAATTTATCACAAACCATTTGTACCACCTAGGGACCTTATGAACAAATCTGAATTGAAAGAAGTAAGCCAGAGTGCTCTTTAGAGACAAGGATAGTGAAACTTGGTGTCACTTATTTGGGGCCAAGAGGTGCCAGTTCTTGGGAAAAGACATCATGCCGGGAAAGGTGGACAGGGTCAGAGAAAGGCAGTAAGACCCTTAATGAGTCATAGACAACTGGACAGCCCCTGAAGAGGACAACATACCTACAGTGGTCCAATTGATTCTGATGCCCTTAGGGTTTCCAAGGCTGTGAATCTTTATGGAAATGGCCATATCTTTTGCTCACCAAAGTGGTATTAAACCCAAAACTCAGTGTTTATGAATTGGTTCTGACTTACAGCAACCTCCATTGAGTTTCTGAGAATGTAAATGCTAAAGGGAGCAGCTTACCCATTTTTTCTCCCACACTGCTGCTGGTAGATTTGAACCATCTGAGATGCTCAGCCTTTGATAGCAATGCAACGCACTATAGCCTCTGCTACCAGAGCCCCCAAGAGTAGTATAGAACTTCACATTTTTAAAAATTTTCTCTTAGTTCAAGAATTTTGTGACCGGTTTTGTTGCTTTCAGCAAGGTGCCTGTTTGGTTTGTTATTCTAAACTCGCATATTTTGCTAATAATACTATATCCATCAAGGTTAATTCCCACAAAGTGCAAGCAGCAGTGAAAAGTTTTTCCTTTTTATAAATATATTTCAAAGAATATAAAGCTCTATTATTCCCACATGCTGTTTTCACAAAAGGAATTATCAGTCCTTTCAGTGGATAAATTTTTCTATGAAGACCTACTCAGAATTGTATATACTTTTAAGAAAAGTTTCTGTCCAGAAATACTTATGTACAGATCCTATTCTTTATATCTTCTAATCTGATGAGTATAGTGAGACCATGGCATCAATGGCTGAGAAACTGTATAAACTAAGTGAGCCCTGGTGGCTTAGTGGTAAGGAGTTGTTTTACCAACCCAAAGGCACACAGTTGGAATTCACCAGATGCTCTGTGGGAGAAAGATGGGCAATCTCCTCCCATATGATTTATAGCCTCTGAAAACCCTTTAGAGGGTCAGTCATGAGTAAGTTTTGACTTGATGGTGCATACCAACAATTATGAGCTACCTTGGTAGTGTAGTGTAAAACGTGTGCAGCTGATAAGAACGAACACTGGTTCAAATCCGTAAGAAGTCTCACAGGAGAAAATGGCAATTTACAGACTTGAAAACCTACTGGAGGAACTCCATAAAGGGTTCCTATGAGTCAAAGCTTGCTTGACAGCAGGGGGTTTGATAGGGGGGAAAAAAAGTTCTCATATTCTTTTTTTTTTTTAGTTCTCATATTCTTGGATGAAAGAGACACGCTAAGTGAAATGAATGTTGTAACTATATTTTAAACTTACTTTCTGGACATTGACCGGAGAATCTTCCGACTTTTGCTCAAGTTTTCATTTGTGTTTACCAGCTGAGAAGAGAAAAAAGCAATTACTCTTTCCTTTGAGAGGTACTCAGTTTAGAATGGGAACATTCCTAAAATAAAGGGGTATATACTGAAGAACTCCAAGAAATAAATTTTAATAACTGCCTCTGAACTTAAGTAGAAAAACTGGTAAGAAAAAGATACATTACTCATCAAGTAGGCATCAGCGTCATTATACCCCAGGGTTGCTTTTGAGGGGTTTCCTGGGACTGAGCTAACCCTTCACACTGGCTACTTGAGAACACTTAGCCTGTGACTGTGAAACCACTCTGAACAATTTAAGCTTTAAATTTAATTACTCAAACTCCAGAGAGGTTCTTAATGTTTGCTTTTATAGGCAATGCTTACAATGGGAATTGTGAAAAGCATTAACTCCTGCAGACCTTTTCCTTTCGACTGCCTTGTTATTAGTCTAGACAGCTGGAGGACCTGTCAAATGATGCTTCCTGCCCTCTTCCCATTCCCCAAGGGCTTGACGAGCTGTTCCCCTGGCCCATCCTTTGGCTTTTTAAATTCAGCCTACTACCTGGCATCCTCAGTGAGGAGATAAGGGCATCTCTCTGATTTAAGTATGAAGAACTACAGTTATTAAGAGGTATGAGAAAGTCTCAAATCCCCACAACAAGCTAGTATTTGGACAGTGTCTGCTTTTCAGCTTGTTTTGCCTTGTTCTATCAGGAAATTCAGCATTCTGCCAGCCAGTTGTATTTTTCAAATTCCTATACAAATGAATGAGATAGATTGATAACCATAGTTGGGGCAATGGGCGCTGGTGTGTCAGAATTAGTGAAGACGGGCTCAGGACAGAGCAGGCTTCAGAGCTGATATACACAGGGTTGCTATGGGTTGCAGGCAACTCAATGGTACTTAACAACAACAATACAAATAAACTTTTTATGGAACAGAAGAAATGAGTTCTGTTTTTTCTGAACCTCTCAGCATGACAATAGATTATAGATATCCCCTAAATAGTCATAAACTGGCTTAAGTTTCTTCCTATTTTCAACTGGCCTAGTTTCTTCCTACAATCCTCAGCAAACAGCAGAAAGATTAAGATCTTATAAGTAGATAATACTTTAAAAAGAACAGCATAATGTTCCAACAGATGATTGAAGAGAAAACCCCCCAAAACAAACTTTGCTTGTTGACTCTGAAATCTATGTATCTTGACCCATTACGATTCTCTAGCTATTAAGATGTAATGGCAGACATTAATAAAAGTGGCCACAATCTTATATGATAATCTTCAGTAAATATAGAAATCAAGTCTCTCCAGTCTTTTTTCCATTCATTTAAACAAAATTTCCAATGACTTCTAAAACTATATCTGACAGGGGTCTTCTCTCATTTAAGCATACTGAAAATGTGGAAGAGAATCAAAACATGAAAGTCACTGCCAAAACTGCTTTCACTTCTGGTCTTGGGGTACAGTGAGCTCATCCAAACCCCCTTTCCTGCCTTCATCCATCTGCCAGACTCACTCTGCTCTTGGTACGTTCCAGCTGTTCTCGTTGCTCCCCCAGTTCCTCTATGATTTCGGAGCCAATCTGGTCAGTCTCCGTGGCAATCCGATGAGAACGCTCAATACTCTGGGTGGCCCGGTTCAAGCTGTCAGTGCCTTGCAGAAGCAAGGCCCTTTGAGACTGTAGTCGATTCTAACAAGAATGTGAAAGGGAAATGTTACACTTCCATTTATACATTCATTGATGGCACATTCCTTATGACCTAAGGAGGACTATAGTAATTGTCACCAAATTGAAAGTTGACTAGTGGTGATCACATGGGTGCAGAAAATGGCTTCCTAAGGTTTTCAAGGCTTTAAAATTTAGGAAGCAGATCTTCAGGTCTCTGTTCTAAAGTGCCTCTGGTTGGATTCAAACCACCAACCTTTTGGCATGTAATTAAGTCATTCAGGGACCCCAAAGAATAATATAGTGAGAAATAATTTTCCTTTCTACTACTTTATAACATATGCGGAACCAGGAATACAATCAGCAGAATCATAATACCTTCCACTCCACTGCTACACTTTAGTGAAGCAAAAGAGCTTGAAAGGGATAGAGCACTCTCTCCGTGGCTGGAGCAAAATCTGAACTGAAGAGCGTGCCTTCTGGACGGGCAAATTCAGAGAAGCAGTGGCTCATGCAGAAGTTACTGGAAAATGCATACAGACCCTGTAACTGGTAACACTATAAGCAAGCTGTCTAAACTCTGAAGCTCTAGAAATAGATTCATTCACTAAAGATCCCGCCGGACTTGGTAGTAGGGATTAAGGTGCCTGGAATACGGTATTCTTTTTCACACATAAAGGAGCATTTAAATGTCTGAAACACTACTACACTGTAGGTGGGGGGGGAAGTGATGGTGATGACTACCCTCTTAATAAGCCCAAGAAGAATTTGACCTCTGTCTAAATAAACTTGTAAGTTGTCACGCTGGTGATTTGTGCTCTCTAAAGCCTGAATAATATTCTCTACTTGCTCCAATTTTCCAAATCCCCACAAAAGTTTATTCCAGGTTAAATGAATCTTGCGTCAGCTAGGAAGGTGGAAAGAATTAAGTAGTGGTGTTCGAATTCACCAGTGCAGCTGCCTCCAGGTGGGCAGCGCCACTCCCTAGGGGCTCCAAGGGAGAAAGGTGGCAGTCACCACCTGTGGGAGGCACAGCCTCGGAAAACCCACGGGAGGGTCAGCTGTTGTTTGGTTCTGACTCGATGGCAATTAAAATGAATTACAAAACAAAGAAGTTTCATATATGCACACTATACTTTTGTTTTTCTGCAGCTCTTATCCTTTATTTTGTTGATAGAATACATTGCTTTTTAAAAAATTGTATGTTGGTATGTATACAAAATTTGGATATACTGTGTTTAATTCATGTACACTGCGTTTTACATGTTCCTTCACTCACATTGTCTTTCAGTAGATCACTCATGTACGCTGTGGTTTTTTAAATTTATTTTTTAATGTTTCATTCATGTACATCTTCACCCCCTCGGTGCTCCACCCACCAACTCTTGACCCCACAATTTCCCCCTCCCCACCCTGCCCTCTTCTCTATGTCCATACAGATTTCACTGGTTCTCCCTCTGGTTTAAAAATTTGGAAAACTCAGGAATTTGCAAGTCATCCTTGTGAGGGGCCATGCTAATCTTCTCTGTATCGTTCCAATTTTAGTGTATGTACTGCTAAAGCGAACACACACTCTTTTGAAGAATACACATAAAAAACACCACCCCTAAAAAAGCCCATTTTGGGGAAGACTTGGACTGAGTGCCAATAGAATGGGTACTAAATGGAAGGAGATATGCAGGAAGTAAGAAGAGCATTATGAACTTATGCTATCTAGAATATGGTTCATTATTCTACTGCAGGCCATTGTGGGGTGAGGAAGTGGAGGGAAGAAATCACCTACCATGTGCTCGTTCTCTACAGCATAGGTACTGAATTTCAGGTCTCCTCGGCCCCCAGGTGTGGCTGTCAAAGGTGTGCTTCTCACTTCCCGATGCAGTTTGGCAAGGTCTTTCCGGTAGGTTCGAAGTTTGGACATCATAGGATTACGGAAAGATAGGGGTGCATAACGTAGTTCTTCCTCCATCTCTGCCAGCTAAGAAAAACAAAAACTGGACAGATTGGCTTGGTTCTTAATACCATCTGGGCATCTGACTAGGTTGAATAAGACCCAGACTATCACAGACAAGAGGTAAAATCCAAGAGATGAGGAGTCACATCTGACATGTTCACCTCATTATTCCATGTACCTGGCCCACTGACCACAAAGAAGAGAGCATTTTTTAAAATGTGTTGAATGAATAAAAAAAAACCCCAAACACTAAAAAGCATCTTATCTTTTATAAAACAGGTTATATACATTCTCATTTCATTATCAAGAACTCAATAAGAAATATTATCTCCACTTCACATATAACACATATTAGAAACTTGCTCAAAATCACACAGAGGATTCAGGACTCAAAGATCTCTACATTCTCAGCTCTTTACTGTATTAAGCTTCTAGCTTGGTTTGCTGTAGCTGTCCAGCTGAGGTCTAGGGCACTAGAAATGATAGGGTTTTAGCATCAGGGTACTTCCCTTCCTCCTCCAAGTCTTTTGGATAGTCAGCTATGTCTGTGTGAGAGATAACCAGGAGCCCTCGATGCTCTGAAGAATCTTAATTTTCCTAGAATATGTAAAATCTAACACCTACACATGTTCATAAGATGTCCTAAATTCTTTTCATCTGCCAGTGCAGAATTGGCTAATTTTGATAAGAAAGCATCTGAGCAACAATCAAATCAACTTAAATGAGTTAAAAGGTTTTAAAAAATGCTGTCAAGATGTTAAATGAAAAAAGGACCACCTACATTAGCAGGCATCATCTGTATGCCCTTGTGCTGTGTTGAATCACCTTGATTGGACCTTTCCTTGCCACAGTCTTCTAACTCTCACAATGTGTGGAAGTATGCAAATAAGGTGCTTGTGGCTCATCCAGGGGACTAGACAGCTTGCCAACAATACCAGCAAAGTGCATGGAAGCCTGTGGAGGCGGGACCAAGCAAACAAGGAATATGGAATGCTAACAAGGGATTGGTCAATTTTGCCATGGTACTAAGCTTAAAATGAGTCAATCCCAGGACAGGGGACCTGACTGCCACCCAGAAGAGATGAAAGGGGGTGAAGTATGCCCTTTGGACTCAGCCTCCAATGCTAAAAATCTCCTAGATCTAGGAGATGGAACTGTATGACACTACAGACAGCTACAAGCATGGTAGAATCCTGAGGCAGAGAAATGGCAGCAGCAAGGCTGGGAAATCACCCTGGGAAAGGAAGTAGTAGCCAGTGGAAAAACAGTGGGAAAACCATGAAGTAAGTGCACTGGGCGTCTTAGAGTGAGAGACTGTTGTTCAAATGGGGCACCTCCAGGCACTTTTTTGGGTACTGCTAGGCTTGATGACCAATGGCGCAAGAAATCTGGGGGATTCAGGCTGAGGCTAACAGGTGGAGTAGGATGCCTCTTGAAACTTGCTGATGTTCTAGACCTTTGTAACACTTGCCAAAATGGGCCAAGGCCAGGACTAGTGGACCAACGCCTGGAAGCTGAGAGAGGAGCTGAGGTGGCCTGTCCTGAGAGAGCTCGAGAAGAGCCTTGCATAGCTGAGAAAACCATCTGTATTGAAAAAGGCAGGCTCTTCTTGCATGCTTCCTGAGCCTGATCTCAAATTAGAGCCTTCCCATTAATCATGAGTACTGTCTGTGAGTTGTGTGGCCATTACAAAAAATTCTTTAACTCAGAAGAGAAGCAAAGTGCTGTGGGAGGGAGGGCTGGTATCAGAACTGGTAAAAGGAAAAGGCTGAAGGGTAGGAGGTATGTTTGACTTCCACTCCATAGGAATCAGCCCTGGTTGATGCTGATGATTCTCTCCCATCTAGGTATCACTAGGCTATTTCTACAACCTAACTGTAAACCAGTTAAAAGAGCAGTTTCTAGAACTCTCATTATAGAGATATTTTCCAGAAGTCTGGTGGTACCTTCTTCCTTCTTAGAAAAGTTGTAAAAAATCTTACCTTCTCTATCTCTAAACTGGGATAGAGATGTAGTTCTCCAACTAAGCAGGATTTTTGTCTAAAAAAGAATTTTTCTTCTGTATTTAGCCTGAGGCAGTAAAAGCTAAGTTTGGATTTTAGCTTCAATCTCTTGAAGCTAAACTGAAGTTAGACTGTAAGACACTGGAGAAAGGAGAACTCTAGTTTCAAAAAGACTTAGAAAAACTTTCTTCCTTGAAGAAAACTCAACAAACAAAACCAAACGTTAAAAACCCCCTCTTAATTGCTGTTGAGTTGAAACCAACTCATAGCTAACCTCTACTGGGTTTCTGAGGCTGTAAATCATATGTGAGGAGGCTGCCAATCTTTCCCCTGGGGAGCTCTGGTAGATTCGAACTGCCAGAGAGGTCTAGACTTTGGGTTTGCAGTGCAACTCCCGACAGATGAGAGGCCACCAGAGCTTGCTTTCTTAAAGGAAAGCCCCACAGAAGAAAGAAATGGCTGTTAAAACTGCTCAGTACATTGGCACAATTTCCAAAAGGCTCTGGGTCCTAGTTGGGAACTCATTCTGTTCATAGCAGTAAATCAGCTACTGTGCAACCTTTTAAGACAGAAGAGAATAGAATGCAATTAGAATCATCTTTGAACCACTCTGTGCCAATAAAGGTAACAAAGCAAAACAACTTATCTTACCAACTAGCTCTTAAAATCAGATTTTTAAAACCCTAACACTCAAAGATAGAAGAATATGCTTATTATTTACACTGGGAATATATTAGCAAAAACTAATTTCTGGAGATTGTGCTTTGCTTTGTGTTTATCAGACTCCCTCAATACTCATCCCCATCAGTTGGCTTCATTTATGAAGAAGTAGTCAAAATCAAGGCCACAGATAGGAAAAGTAATCAGGTCATACACAGCATTATTTCTCAACAAGCCCAATACTAGACAGAGGAAGAAACAAATATTTGTTCCCTGTTCTCACCGTTTCATTTGCTTCTTGTTGTTTTTCATCAAAATCTCTGATCAACTTCTTCTTCTCTTCTGGAAAAAGACAAGTTTCAAATGATCATTTTTTCTTCAGTACAGATGTAGAGGACATTTAGACTGGCTTACCACGCCTCCCTGGGAACCACAGGTCCTTAATCACCCCCCTAAAAGGTATCTGCCAGTTCTCTGGGTGATATAAATGCACAACTCTGAGCTGCAAGGTTGTTAGTTTAAAACTACCCTGGCTGCATCTTGAGAGATAAGCCTGGGGTTCTGCTTCAGAAAAGTCCTAGCCTTAAACACTCTAGGTAATTGTACTATGCACACTTAGATCACTATGACATAGAATGTTCTAGAGAGCAACTTATACTAATAACAACAAAAGGTATTCAGGAATATATGTGGGAGTATCCGAGGGGAAGGAAAGACTTAATACTGGCACTGGGTGCTCCTGGAGCAAAGGTAGCAATGTCTTGGACAGTCATGAATAACAATTATCTAGTTCCAAAGGCCAATAATAGTCCTTGCTAAGAAACATGCTTAATCGATGCCTTTGAATTATGATACTGAATGAAGACTGTGGAATATACCATGGACTACCAGAAGAACAACTCAAGTCTTGGATGAAGAATGTTCTTTAGGTGATAAGTGAGGATGACGAGACTTCATCTTGCATACTCTGGATAAGGTATCAACACGGTGCCTGGAGAAGAACATTACACTAGCTAAAGTAGGACAAGGAAAAAGAGTGAGACCCTCATTAAGATGGCATGACACAGTGACTGCAACAGCAGGCCCAAATGTAGCAATGATTGTAAGAATGCCACACAGGACTTGGCATTCTGCTGTATGTGAGGCTGCTATGACTTATCAGCATCTAACAACAACATTAAGAAGTATTACAGGTCAAATCTAATTTGACCTGCATCAATCCAAAATTGTGTGGCCAACTCAAAGGTACATGGTTCAAATCTACTAGCTGTAACATGGGAGAAAGGTGGGCAATCTCCTCCTGTGTAATTTACTGCCTCTGAAAATGTTAGAGGGTCCACTATGAGTTGGTTCTGACTTGCCAGTACTCAACATCAACAACTCTAACACAGGGCTGTTGCTGTTGTTGCTGTGTACCATCAAGTAGGAACTGACCCATAGTTGACCGCCAGTGGGTTTTCAGAGGCAGTAATCACATAGGAGATTGCCCATCCTTCTCCCATGGAACAGCGATGGACTCAAACCACATGCCTTTGGTATTGCAGTGCAGCTTCTTACTAGTAGGCCACCAGAGGACCCTAACTGAGAGCCTAGTTATACTTTCATTAACAAAATGGTTTAGCATTGCTAACCAATTTTCTTTGAAAAACCGCCATCCTATCTTTTCATGACACATCATTTCTCCTATTAACATTCATCCAATGGGGTTTTTTTTTGCTTTTTTTTTTGCGCAAAGCACATTCAAAACCCACCTAAAAAGCTCCCTGGGAATCTGCAAGGTATGATGGGAGTGTTTCTCACACTGGCAGTGATACTGGTAGTCCACTAAATGGCGGTGAGAAAGTCACGTGTCTTTCAAGCCTTCCCATTTTGTTAAAGTGCTCCCTATTCACTGCTGTTTGGGTCAGTTCCAACTCTCAGTGATGCTCTGTTGGTTTCTGAGACTATGAAACTTTATAGGAGACTGCCCACCTTTCCCCAGGGGAGATGTTTGTCCATTTGAATTGCTAAACTTTCCAACTACGTCACCAGGGCTCCTTATCCCCCGGAGTATTTAGATTATACAGATTTTCCATTTAAAGTAGTGAGAGAAATGGACTATAAACACAACAGAAGCACATACTGGGTAGAATGGGCACCAGAAACAAAAACTCAAGTTAGTACACTTTTCTCAATCACATGAGTGACTCAGTTTGAAGTGTGGACTCTGGCTCGTACAGTGGCGCCATCTGCTGTACAAAGAATAAAATAGAAGCAGCAAGCTCTGAAAGGTAAAGCTGTAAATGTTTAACCCAAAAAGCATGAATTCATTTTGACTTAGTGACTCCAAAGAACAGAGAGGAGTTCCAGAGTTTCTAAGGCTACAGAGCTGTAAAGAAACAAACTACAACATCTTTGTTTCCACAGGAAGACTGTTGGGCTCTAACAGCAGTTTGCCTGACCACCAATCAAGGTGAGAATGACTAGCCTTAGCCGACTAGGTATAAAGATACCTAGCTCCACTCAAAATCAACCACTGGGTTCCTGAAGCTATAAAATGCAATGGAAGGAGAGTGCTACTTTGCTCCTGAGCTGCTGGCAGGTTCTAACAGCCTGAGAAGTGTAGTCTTTGGATTGGCAGTGTAACTTGCTATGGACTATGCCACCAGATTCATAGCTGACCTTTCAGCAGGTTTTCAAAGGATGTAAATCACCTGGGAGGAGAATGTCCATCTTTCTCTAGCACAGAAGCTAGTGGACTTGACCTGTCTGGGTTAGTAGCACAACTCCTTAACCAGGAGACCACAAGAGAGGCAGTTAATTTGTTTGCGGCGCTCCACTGTGGCCTCTATCAGCTATTAGACAACTATAGACTTCAATGTGCCACACAGCAGCTAACAGCATCAGATCTAAGCTTTTTCCTCATCTGGAGATAGGAAAAGATAGTCACGTCATAAAGAATTTTTCAAATGACTAAAAAGACATTACGCATAACAAAAACTTAGCAAGTACTTGGCATAGTAAATGTTCCATATATAATAAGCACCACTGTTTTTAAAAGTAAATCCTTAGGAAAGAGGAAAAGTGACTAAAGTAAAAGCAAAATTCACCAAAGAACATTGAAAGAATTGGAATAATTAAAATTTTAGTCAGTGAGTAATAATTGGTTTCATCAATCTGTTTCATATAGCATTCAAAAATGATTTTTTCCCAAGTCCCTACATCTTAGTATGGTGAAGTAACTGAAACATAAATGAGTTAAAATGAAAAACAAACAAAATCAACCTAAGATACTTCTAAGACACTAACTAATGTGGCCTAGTGGGTAAAGAGCTATACTGCCAACCCAAAAGCATGTGGTTAGAATGTCCAGCTGCTCAGCTATAGTTACGATACGTACCAAAAAGGAAGGGAGTTTACTGCTCATACTGTGTAGAGCTGCTGATGGAGTCTAACTGCATGCTTAGGGTTGGCAGTACAACTCCTTACCACTAGGCCACCAAAGCTCAGAATGAGAAAGCTGGACAATTTTCTCCCATGTGATTTACAGTCTTTGAAAACCCACTGCATGGTCAGCTATGAACTGTTTGTGACTCAACAACACATAACAACAGCAACAACAACATTTAAACACAGGGGAGCTTTAGTGTTGTGCTGCCATCCTAAAGGTCCACAGTTTTAATCCAGCAGCCGCATGAGAAGGATGCACAGTATCGTTCCACAAAGATTTACAGCTTGGAAAAGTGATAGTCACTATGAGTTAGACTTTGGTTATTTGAGTTGAATCAAAACGTATGGCAATATATCTTCAGACATGAGGTAATCCAAATTAGAAATCATGGTTCTAAGAAGCATTTACTGTGATATTATATTGTTGCTGTCAAGTGCCATCAAGTCGAGCGTGACTCATAGAGATCCTATGAACAAAGTATCTGAACCCTGTTCTATCCTGCACCATCCTCACACTTCCTGACACACAAGCGCCCATTGCAGCAGTCACCTCATCAGTACACCTGGTTGAGGGTCTTTCTCTCCTTCGCCAAGCCTCCACCTTTCCCATGATCATGTCCCTCTCCAAGGAGTAGCCAATGCCCAAAGTATATGAGGTGAAGCCTCATCATTCTTGCCTCCAAAAAGCATTCTGGCTGACAGGTCTGTTTGTTCTTCTGGCCGTCCCTAGCATGTTTGGTGCTCTTCTCCAATACCACAGCTCAAAGGCAACAAGAATTCTGTCATCCTTATTCACTGTCCAATGATATTAAATTACTAGGTGAGAAGCCCTACCTTGAAAAACCATTGTTATGGTGAAAGGAAAATAATATGCCATAAGTATACTAAATATATAAAGTACTATCATGTCATCAGCATAGAGGGATAATTTTACCTCCTCGTTGCCTATAAATATATAAAGTACTAAGGTAGTCAGAATAAAAAAGTTTTGGAGGCAAAAAAGTACAGCAGGGTGAGAGTAGTTGTATTAATATTTTTCATAGTTAACATATCTTACTTTTGTTAGTATTCTCAGGGCTTTACATGTATTAACTATCTTAACTCTCCTGAGAATCCTATGAATTAGACAGTACTATTTATCCTCATTTTGCAGGGGGAAACTATAGTTGAGTGCAAGAAACTTGTCTAAGGTCATATAGCTGCTAAGCAAGAAGTTGACCCAGGACGTGAACCCAGGCAGTCCAACTCAGGAAGCCTTACTGTTAAATACTACACCACAAATGCTGTCCACAAGCGTTACTTTTAATGACAGGAAAAATATCTTGCCAAGGTATATATCTGTGTCCTATCTACACCCTTGATGATACCTCAAGCCAAACAAGTCTGCTTCTCTTTTTATTAAAATTAAAAAATGTCCTTGACTCCTTCCCCACTGATTCCATCAGTCTAATTTCTGCCTCAGAACCACTTTCTGATTCCCTGGATCAAGACTCCTATGCCTCTATCATCCTCTAACCACTCACTAGAGTTCACCTCTAAAATAAAAATCTGATTTCAACAATCACTTGTTTAAAACTCTTTACTGATTCTTTGTGTTAAGTGTGAATGTCTCAATACTGATACTTTGGTCCTTCACCATCTGGCTGATCAACGAATCCCATTCAATCTCATACTAAACTTAAATTTCTCCTTTTTTGCACAAGATAAAGATAAATAATCCAATAGAAAAATGGGCACAGGATATGAACAGACACTTCACCAAAGAAGACATTCAGATGGCTAACAAGCACATGAAGAAATGTTCAAAATCCGTAGCTCTAAGAGAGATGCAAATCAAAACAACTATGAGATACCACCTCACCCCAGTCAGAATAGCAAAATTCAACAGAACAGCAAGCAAATGCTGGCGAGGTTGTGGAGAAATTGGAGCCCTTGTTCACTGTTGGTGGGAGTGCAGAGTGGTGCAGCCACTGCGGAAGGCAGCGTGGCGCTTCCTCAAAGGGTTGCAAATGCTGGGAGTATACCCCAAGGAGACCATGACTGACATCCCAGCAGATATATGCACACCCATGTTTATTGCGGCTTTGTTCACAATAGCAGGGACTTGGAAACGGCCTAGGTGCCCATCGGCAAGCAAATGGATGGAGAAGCTGTGGTATATTCACGCAATGGACTACAGCGCTGCACTGAAAAACAAGGAACTCATGCAATATTGTTCAGGGTGGGTGGTCCTGGAGGACATTGTGCTGAGTGGAGTGTCTCGGTCATGGGGGATGGGGGTGGAGACAGGTGCTGCATGGTGCCACTGTTGTAAAACAGGACTGACCTCGGGGGTGGTGGTGGGGACTGAGAAGGATGGATTCAGTGATGTGTGCAGCATTGAAATAGGGCGAAGGCTGTTTGAAAGGGCTATGTTATTGGGTGTTTTTGTCATGACGGGAATCTGGAGCAAGGGCTGCGTGGTGGAGTGGACCTGGGAGAAGGGATTGTGGAACCGTGAAGGGGTTCTTCTTTTGCTTTTCCAAGAACATAGTGTACTGGGAGGAGATTTGGGAGGGGAGAAGGATGCGGCAGTGGATGGGTGGAGGTCCGAAGTCTCTGTGAATTTTCACTGATATGAATAATAACTTTTTTACAAACTTAAAAAACAAACAAACAAAAAACCTTAAAACAAAAAGGTCTCCTTTTTTGAAACACTCCTCTTTCTCACATGCCCAAGTTCTGTTTTTAAAAAAATGGTCTGGGGAGCTCTGGTGGCCTGCTGCACTGCAATTCCAGAGGTGCATGGTTCGAATCCACCAGATGTTCTGCTGGAGAAGGAGGGACAAGCTCTTCTTATACCAGTCAGATCTGATTTGATGGTGTACACACACACACACACACACACACACACACACATACACAAGAATAATAAAACAAAATTTTTTGAAAATGGTTTAAGAGAAGTTTTCTTTAGGATTCATCATTCGATATGCTGTAAATCTGTTTTTAAGGTAATGACTCGTTCGAGCTCTCAGAGGTCAAAAGAGTGACTGATACAATAATTTCCAATAAGCGTTTATTGGAAAATGAAGTATGAATAAAAGGCTGTGACTACTAATTCACAATGGGAACTGAGGCTCTCGGAAGCTTATGATGTGGTCTCACAATGAGGATTTAGAGATGGAATCTTGAGTTTTGCTTAATCAACTTTTATTTTTCCAGGAAATAATTACTAGGCATTATGGACAAGACAATGGATAAGGAGATAAAAGTAAAAACTCTTATTACACCCCTGGGAATGTGTGAATACTGTATCTATGACCCATTAAACAATTCTGGTGGAGCAGTTGTAGTGAGTTGAGCTACTGATCAAAAGGCTATGTGTCTCTGCTGGTTCAAATCCACCTGTGGCTCCTCAGGAGAAAGACGGGCAGTCTCCTCCTGTTTCCATTTACAGCCTCAGAAATCCTATGGATGGTCCCTGATCAGAATTAAATAACAGTAAACTTTTGTTAGTAAACTGTGATGCTGCAGTGACCTATTTGCTATGGCTCTTCTAAGCCACTGTCTTTGTTATCTTCACTACATAGCTTAGCAAGGCTACACAACTATGAGGCCTTTGTGACCACCAGGACAGGCTCGTAGTCAATAATGCAGATAAGGTAAATGGCACTTTTTGAGTGGGACCATGCAAGTACGTGTAGAACACTAACGTGCAGAATTGGTCGGTTTGACTAGCTGGCCGTTACTGAGTCATCCTAGAAATACAAAATGGAGACTCTTATTATCACTAAGAAGAAATAATCGGTTTGCTCTTTAGACTGTGCAGGAACCAAAGACAGAGAAGTATAACACTGAAGAAGTGGGCAGGAGGTGATGAAGGTGGCAACAGCTGAGATAGCAGCACAGAATTGACAAAAGAGAGCAGTGGTAGCAGCTGTACCAGTGGCCAAGAACCAGAGATCAGTGAGACTGAGCTGCGGGCACCAGGGGGCTAGTGCTAAGTATTTTCAGACCTAGGCTTACTGGCAGAGTTGGGGATGCCTCTGACACATAACTGGCGGAGCTGAAAAAAACACTAACACTTGCCTGAACAAAACAGAAGCCAAGGCCAGGAGGCCTAGGGCCTGAGAGAGGCCCACTTTTTGACACAGCTGAGAAGCAGCTCTCTTTAGTGAAAAATTGTATCTTAAGTATTTCCAACCTGATCTATTCATTTTCTAATAAACTTCATAACTATGAGTACTGTCTGTGCCACTATAATGACTTACCAGACCCTGCTGAGAGGAGTGAGAACTGTAGGAAGCATAGTTAGTATTAAAATTGTTAGGAAATGTGTGGAGCACAGGGAGCACGTCTCTCATCACTGGGATCAACTGTGTGCCGTGGATGCTGTTAATGGGGATCCTTTCCCCTTGCAAAGACAGTGGAAGTAAGACTGCTTGCTCTTTATCAGTTCCACTATTTTTTTAATAAAATTTTTTATTTTAATTGTCATTTTAACAAGTTTACATAAAAGTTAGATTTTCATTCATTCATTCATTCATTGTTGCACATTTACCTCCTCTCCCTCCCTTCCCCTTCCCCAAACTGATTTCTTTTTTTTTTTCACTAGTTTTCTGCTCCACTATTTTTTTTTTTTTTGAAATTTTACTTTGACTTTATGAAAGGCATATATATATACACACACAAGTGCACATTTATTTCTTCCTACCTGGTGGGGATCTTTTAACCATTCAAAGTTAAACCAGTTTTCTAGTAACAGTTGGACCTCAGAAAATGGCTTTCTTTTTACTCAGAAGAGGTTGAAGACTGCTTTCAGAGACTGAACATTTTCTGTAAAGTACTAGACCACTTCAGTTTCCCGTTTTCTTATATTGTCCATCATACTTCTAAGAGGATTAGGTTCACTCTTCAAGTCTTTCACAGTTTTGTTTTTTACACAGCAGCAGCAGTCAAGCACTTCATAAAGGAAGGCCAGCACCACTAAAGCCACCACTGTAAATACAAATAAGAGCAGGATGACAAAGCAGGCTGTATTCCAGTTGTCATGGAAAGGGTAAATTTTTTGAACTTGAAAACTGAGGTACTGATAAACAGATGTGGTGGTTTCATTCCAGTAGCTGGAGCTCAACGAGGCCATTCTATGAAGGTCTGCTTCGTATGTGAATTGCTGTTATGAATCTTCTTGGCTCAGTGTGTTCCTGTCTTCTCAGTCCACTCCTTTAAACTTCTGCTAGTGAGTGATGTCTTAGTCCCTACTGGAGATCTCTGCTGGTGTGATCGTTCCAGAGTTGTGCTGGTAGCCCAAAGATGATCTTTCTCTGTGGTTCAGTCTTTCAGGGAGAAAAGTAGGCAGTCTCCTGCTATGTGATTTACAGCATCTGAAAACCCACTGGCTATTGCTCCACTATTTTTATACCAGCAATTTGTGTTTCTGAACATCATACCTTCATGTTTCTGTCACTTTTCATCTGACGGCTAGGTAGATGACAAAGGTGAAATAAGGAATTCAGCTTTCTATTTCTCAAAATACAACTTCCTTTTGTATGTTGTTATGTACCATCAAGTCAGAACCGACCCATAGTTAAGTTTTCAGAGGCAATAAATTGCATGGGAGGACACTGTTCATCTTTCTCCCACGTAGCAGCTGTGAGAATTATAACCCTGAGAAACAGACCCTACAAAATTTAGTTCAGGAACAGTCTAAAAATACAATCTATTTTGAACTATGTAAATCAGATCCACAGTCAAATGTGTTTGCATAGTCAATGAAACACAGATAGACATTCCTGTGGTTCTCTCTGCTTTCAGGCAAGATCCATCTGACCTTAGCTATAATATCCCTAATACCATAGCCTCTTCTAAACCCAGCCGGCATATCTGGCAGTTCTCTGTTGATGTGCTGCTCCAGTCCTTTTTGGCTAATTTTCAGCAGAATCTAGCTTGCATGTGATATTAATGATCTTGTTTGATATTTTTCACACTCTGCTGGGTCACCTTTCTTTGGAATGGGAACAAATATCAATCTCTTCCAGTTGGCCAGATGGCTGTCCTCCAGATTTCTTGGCACAACTTAGTGAGTATATACAGGGCAGCATCTGTTTGAAGTATGTCAACTGATGTGCCATCAATTCCTGGAGCCTTGTTTTTAGCCAATTCTTTCAGAGCAGCTTGAACTTCTTCATCACCAGAGGCTCTTACTCATATGTTGTTTCATGAAATTCTTCTGTGTCAGCCAATTCCTTCTAGTAAGTGACCCTGTATACCTTCCACCTTCTTTTAATGCTTCTTGGATCATTTAATATTCTGCCCAAAGCATTAAGTATTGCCACTTGTGGCTTGAATTTGTTTTTTCAATTCCTTCAGTTTAAGAAATGCGGAGCGAGTTCGGCCCTTTTGATTTTCTGACTCCAGCTCTTTGCATGTTTAATTATAATACCTTGTCTTGTCTTTACGAGTTGCCCTTTGAGATTTTTCTATTCAGCTCCTTAATTTCCTGATTTCTTCTTTTAGCTTTGGCTTCCCGACACTCTAATGCAATATTGAGAGTTTCTTCTGACATCCATCTTGGTCTTTTCTTCCTCTTCTGCCTTTGTAATGACCTTTTGATTCTCCATGGATGATATTCTTGATATCCTCCCACAGCTCATTTGGTCTTCTCTCATCAGTCATCAGAACAGAGCAAGGAGACACTGCATGGTTCAAATTGGGAAGGGTGTCCATCAGGAATGTATTCCGTCTCCATACCTTTTCAATCTGTATGCAGAACAGATTATCCAGGATGCTGGGCTATACTAGGAGGAATGTGGCATCAGGATGGGAGGAAGATTCATCAACAACCTGTGTTATGCAGACGACACAACCCTGCTTGCTGAAACTGAGGAGGACCTGAAGTGCTTGCTGCAGAAGATCAAGGACTGCAGCCTTCAATATGGATTGAAGCTCAACATCAAGAAAACAAAGATTCTCACCACTGGGTCAAATGGTAGTATCATTATGGATGGAGAAGAGACTGAGATTGTTAATAGTTTTAGTTTGTTTGGCTTCACAATCAACACTCTTGGTACCAGTACCAGGAAATCAAGAGACGAAATGCACTGGGAGAGTCAGCTGTCAGGGACCTCTCCAGAGTACTGACGAGCAACGACGTCAGTCTGAAGATTAAGGTGCACCTGATCCAGGCCACAGTCTTCACAATTCCTTGTTATGCACCAGAGAGCTGGACAATGATGAGGGATGATAGGGAATTGATGCCTTTGAGCTGTGGTGCTGGAGAAGTGCTGAAATATAACATGGACTGCTAGGAGAACAAACAGGTTCATCCTGGAGAGGGTAAAACCAGGCGGCTCCTTGGAGTCAAGGATTCTGAAGCTTTGAACATGTTACAAGGAAAGACTGACTGGTCCTTGGGAGGGACATCATGTTTGAGAGGGTGGAAGGACAGTGTAACAGAGGAAGACCCTCAATGAAATGGAGTGATTCAGTCACTGGGGTTAATTGGGGTAGGTGTGCCAGAGACAATAAGGTTGGCACAGGATAGAACAGGGTTTAGGGCTCTTGTACATAAGGTTGTTATGAGTTGCAAGAGACTCGATGGCACTTAACAACAAATAATCAGATCCTATCACTCTTTTGCTTTAACTATATCCACTGCATTTGTAAGATGATGCAAATTTTTTGCCACAGTGGACAAGTTCCCACATGAAATAGTACTAGCCCTCTCCGCGTCATCCACTACTCTCCCTTTGTTCACTGAACCCCAAAGACACTGGTTGTCTTACTCTTTCTTGAACAGGCCAAGGCCATTTCCAAAGGCCTTTGGAGTGGTATTCCTTCCTTCCAATATTCTTTTCTCCCATATTTTTTAGTAGTTTACTCCCTCACGTACGTCACTCAGGTATCTGCTCAAATGCCATGTTCTCAAGAGAAGTCTTTCTAGCCACTCTTTTTAAAATCAGTGTTACCTCCATTATTTTCTTCCTCTTCATTTTTCTGTACAGGTCTTAGCATTACCTGGCAATATTACCAGCATCCAAGACAATGTCTCCCAGAACATAATTTGTTAAGCAAATGTATGAATTTCATCCTCGTTGTTAACCGGACATCTAGTTAGTCCCTACTCACGTGAAACGCATGCACAACAGAATAAAATAATACTTGCCTGTATAAACCCGATTATACAGTTGGAAGGTTGTGATCCTTAGAGTTTAGTATCACAGTAACATGTAAAAAAAACAGTGACAGGAAACCTGTGCATGAGATGTATTAGCTGAGAATCAAACCCAGGTTTCCTGCACAGGTGAGAACTCTTATCACCAAATCAAAAACATCTTATTTCTTCTCTTTAGAATCACTCAATTTATAAGACCTTGGGTAATTTCAGTGGCACAGGATTCAGAAATTCATAAAAAAGAACATATAAATGCCACAATTCTGGTTTTAAAGACCATTTCCCCTTCCCCTCCCCAAAATACTTCTCAAAGTTATGAAACTTTTCTATTTCTAAATCCTTTTAAAAAGACACATATTCTTTAACATTCTGATGAAAACTATGGGTCTATTTTGAGACGAATTTTTAAAGCTGCATAAAGCAAAATATATAGAGCTACACAACAAACCAACAGGTGACATTATGATAAATGTTGAAAAAACATGACACTTCTAACAATTTAGTTTTACTTGGGAGTCAGTCAACACCCATGGTAACAGCAGTCAAGAAATCAATCAAAAGATGTGCGTTGCAAAATTAAAAAAAAAAAAAAATAAGATGTGTTGAAATGAGGAAATCTGTCAAGGAGCTCTCCATAGTGCTACTGGGCAACAATTCAATGCAAAGACTAAGGCTGCCTGATCCAAGCCATAGTATCTTCAATTAAGGCCTCTGCATCTTAAGGTAGACCAATAAATAAGAATGACAGAAGAATCTATGCCTCTAAATTGTGGTATTGAAGAGGAGGACTGAAAAACCCACGGACTGTCGAAAGAATACTCCTTGGAGGAAGTGCAACCAAGGTGCCCTTTAAAGGCAAGTGTGGTGAAACTTTATCTCATATACCTTGTGCATGTTACTGACCAGAAGGCCGAGTCGTTGGAAAAAGACACCATGCTGGGAAAGGTCAGCAAAAGAATGGAGGACATTCAGGATCACCGACACAGCGACTCCAAGAAAGGGCCAGAGCCTGTCCGCGAGCCTGAGGATGGCGCAGGGCTCCAAGCTATTGTTCAGAAGTCGCTATGAGTCTATGACTCTATGGCTCTTAACAACCACGAACACCAGTTATACTGAAAATACAGGAGCGCAGCTTTAAGACCCGCTCTGATTTTAAATGGCATAGCACAAAAATAAGAGAAGACAATATTGAGAGGGTCACAAGATCAAAAGGAAGACTCCTAAAGGGATGACAACCTGTGGCCCACCCCAGAGCACGTCCCAGTCCATCTCAAGTGACAGACAAGAGACCCCGACAGCACCTAGTGGCGCGTCTGATTAGAGCAGCAAAGGGCAGCGGGCGCAGGTGACAGGTTGGGGGGCGGGGGTTCGGCCTTCAGGAGTGTGCGGGACTGAATTCCCCACCCTCGCCTCACCGGTCCCCGCCGTCCCCAGCAGCCGCTCGGGCACCCCCTGCAGGTCCTCATGGAGGCCGCGGAAGATCTCGTGCAGCTTCTCGAAATGCTCGGAGGAGGCGGCAGAGGTGGCCATGGCGCAAGGCGCGCCGGAGCGGCGGCCGCCAAGACTCTGGGCGCGCGGCCCGCTCCTATCCCGGCAGTCAGCCTCCCAGCCCCACAGCCATCACGGCCGCCGCCTCCGCCGCCGCCGCCGCAGCCGCCAGGACCAGGCACTTCCGGGGCCTGTGCGGGGTCCTCTCAGGACGGACCGCCCACTCCCGCTCTCCCATTGTCTGGGGAGCGCCAGGCGTGAAAGCCTGATGGAAAATCCGGAGAGGGGAGCAGTCTAAAGAGGTGCTGGAGTAACAGTGCCGTGTCGGAAAAAAATGCAGGCCGAGGGTTCTGGAAATCCCCGATCTGGGGGCGGGGGACACGGTACAGTGGACGGTCCAGTGGGGACCCGCTAGACGGGCAGCGCGGTCGCCTGCTTTCCGGGGCGCTCCGGCCGCTAGAGAGGGGCGCTGCGGCACATGCCGGGAATTGTAGTTCGAGGAGAAAGACGCTAGATCCAGGAGTCACGTGTTGATCCGAGTGGGTGGGTCCACCCCCGGTCTTCTCCTGGCAGTGATTTGCTGTTAAGGAATCTTCACTGTAATCGCACTTTACTGTTTGCTGTCCTGCTGCCCAAGAACAACACTGGCCTAACCTGATTTCAGCTTTTAAATACCACCGAGGATACAGTCCTTCCTACGTTTGGGCCATTAATGCATTTTTGCTCAGTTTTCCTTTTAGCATTTGAACAGGGCACTGTAACTCCTTAAGTCCACATTTAAGCTCTAGATTCTAGGCTGGTTTGGTGTAGAAGGCTGCCAAGAGCATATGTACACTCCACAGATCTTAAGAAGGCATTGTGTTGGAGTTATGCTAATGAGTAAAGTTTGCTCTTGAGTCTATACCAGTTGAATTAAAAAACCATTTCAGGAACAGATTTGAGGTCTTGAACACTAATGGGTGAAAGCCAGATGAGTTGTGGGAGGATATCAAGAATATTATCCATGAAGAATGCGAAAGGTCACTACAAAGACAAAGGAGGAAGAAAATAGCCAGATTGATGTTGAAAGAGACCGAATATTGCAGGAGAGCGCAGAGAAGCCAAAGTAAAAAGGGGGGGGGGAATCCCGAAGTTATGGGGCTGAACTGAAGATTTCAAAGGGTAGCACAGGAAGACAAAGCAAAGTATTGTAATGCCAACAGCCAGAGTCAGAAAATCAAAAGGGTCAAACTCGCTTGGCATTTTTTAAGCTGAAAGAACTGAAGAACAAACTGAAGCCTCAAGTTGCAGTACTTAAAGATGCTATGGGTAGAATATTGAATGATTCAGGAAGCATCAAAAGAAGATGGAAGGAGTACACAGAGCCACTGTACCAAAAAGAACTGGCCAACACAGAAGAATTTCCTGAAACAACTTATGTTCAAGAGGCAATGGACAAAACATAACAACAGACTTCTAATTAAGAGTTAAAAGGATCTCAGCTACCACCTAGCATGTAAGGCAGGTCCAGGAAGATTTTGTAAAAACATAACACTCCTGCGTGTGATTTCTATTGAATTTTTTTTTTTTTATCTTTACTGAAAAACTTTAAAAAAAAATAGAGGTAATGGTGATGGAGAAATTTCAAGCTGCTGTGAAGGAACTGGCTAAAAACAGGGCCTCAGGAACTGATGGAATAATTGATATATTTCATTAAATAGGTGCAGCCCTGGAAGTGCTCACCAGGCTGTGCAAAGAAATCTGGAGGACAACCACTTGGCCAACAGATTGCAAGAGATCCATATTTATTCCCATTAAAAAAAAAAAGGTGTTCCAACAAAGTGTGGAAACTAGAATGAGATCACTAATATCATACATAAGCAAATTCCTGCTGTAGATTATCCAAAAGCTATTGGAACAGACCATCAACAGAGAACTATTGGAAATACAGTTGGTTTTAGGAGAGGTCATCACACTAGGAACATCATTGTCAATGTCAAATGCATCTTGGCCAAAAGCAAAGAGTACCAGAGGAAATGTCTGTGTTTCCTTTACTATGCAAAGGCATTTGACTGCATCAGTGGCTAACCTTGAAAAGAAGGGAAATCGCAGAACACCTAATTGTGCTCATGTGAACCCTATACTTGGGCCAGAAACAGTTGTCAAAGCAAGGAAACACTGCATGTTTAAAAATCAGAAAAGGAAAGTGTCAGAGATGCTTCTTGTCGCCACACCTTTTCAGTCTGTATGCAGAACAGATCACTTGGGAGCCTGAACTGTCTGAGCAGGAATGTGGCATCAGAATTGGATGAAGACTGGTCAACAACTTATATTATGCAGATGACACAACCTTGCTTGACGAAATGAGGAGGACCTGAAGCTCAACATCAAGAAGACAACGATTCTACCACTGGGCCAATTGGTAGCACCATGATAGATGGAGAAGAAATTGAAGTTGCTAACAATTTCAGCTTTCTTATCTCCACAATCAACACTCTTGGCACCAGCAGTGAGGAAATCAAATGATGAATTGCATTGGGGAAGTGTGCTGTCAGGGACCTTTCCAAAGTGCAAGCAAGATTCTACTGAAGATTATCCAAAAACAACTGGAACAGTACATCAGCAGAGAACTGCCAGAAGTCCAGGCTAGGTTTAGAAGGGGTCGTGGTACTAGGGATATTGTAGCTGATGTTAGATGGATCTTAGCTGAAAGCAGAGAATACCAGAAGAATGTCTGTGTTTCATTGATTATGCAAAGGCATTTGACTGCATGGATCATAACAAACTGTGGCTGACTCTGAGAAGAATGGGAATCCCAGAACATTTAATCATGCTAATGCAAAACCTATACTTGGACCAAGAGGCAGTCATCAGAACAGAGCAGGGCAACACTGCCTGGTTCAAAATTGGGAAGGGTGTACGCCAGGGATGTGTCCTACCTCCATACCTTTTCAACCTGTATGCAGAGCAGATTATCCGAGAGGCTGGGCTCTATGAGGAGAAGTGTGGCATTAGGATTGGTGGAAGATCTATAAACAATCTGCATTATGCAGATGACACAACTTTGCTCGCTGAAACTGAGGAGGACCTCATGCACTTACTGAAGAGGGTCAAGGACTGCAGCCTTCAATATGCACTGAGGCTCAATGTCAAGAAGACAAAAATTCTCACCACTGGACCAATCGGTAGCATCAGGATGGATGGCGAAGAGATTGAGATTGTTCACAGCTTCAGTTTGCTCGGCTCCATGGTCAACACTCTTGGCACCAGTAGGCAGGAAATAAAAAAACGTATTGCGATGGGAAAGTCTGCGGTTAGGGACCTCTCTAAAGTACTCAAGAGCAACGATGTCTCTCTGGAGACTAAGGTCCGCCTGATACAGGCCATGGTTTTTGCAATCACTTGTTATGCATCAGAGAGTTGGACAATGACTAGGGAGGATAGAAGGAGAATTGATGCCTTTGAGCTGTGGTGCTGGAGAAGAGTATTGAATGTACCATGGACTGCCAAGAAAACAAACAGATTCATCGTAGAGAGGATTAAACCAGGCTGCCCCTTGGATGCAAGGATTCTGGGGCGTCTGACATACTTTGGACATGTTGTAAGGAGAGACAGGTCTTTAGAGAGGGACATCATGCTGGGTAGAGTGGAGGGACAGCACAGGAGGGGAAGACCCTCTATGAGGTGGATTGATTCAGTGACTGGGGTAATCGGGATGGGTTTGTCAGAGGCAATGAGATAAGCACAGGATAGGACACGGTTTAGGGCTGTTGTACATAGGGTCGCTATGAGTCGCAAATGACTCGATGGCACATAACAACAGCAAAGAGCAATGATTTCAGCCTAGAGACTAAGGTGCTTCTGATCCAGGCCATAATCTTTGCAATTACATGCTATGCATCAGAGAGTGGGACAAGATTAAGGATGATAGAAGAATCAATGTCTTTGAGTTGTGGTGCTGGATGAAAGTATTGAACATACCACGGATAAACAATCAGGTCTACCTTGGAGAAGGTGAAATCAAGTTTCTCCTAGGAGGCAAGGATTTTGAAGCTCTATCTCACATACTTTGGGCACAAAACTAGAAGGGACCTCATTCTTGGAAAGGTGGAGGGACAGTGCAGGAGAGGTATACCCCGGGTGAGATGGATTGATACAGTCACTAGGTCATGGGGGTAAGTGTGTTAGTCAGCGAGACAGGCTCAGGATAGAGCAGGGTTCAGAGCTATTGTGTATAAGGTCACTATATGTCACAGGCGACTTGATGGTACAACAATAAAACAACTCTTTAGTACTTCATAATCTTGTGGGGAATATGGAGTCATCTCATCTGCCACTCAATCACTATGACTGACACAGTGACTGCTCAATGGGCTCAAACGTGTCAGAGATGATGAGGATGGATCAGGATGGAACTGGGTTCAGATCAGTTGTTCATCGGGTCACTGGGAGTCATACTTGAGGGCACCTAGCAACAATGACAGTACATCTGCCAATAATGTAATGTTAATGTATTTACTGTTTCATAAGTATTTATGTCTGTAATGGTTCACTGCTAGAAATTCCTATTTGCACTGATTTCATGATTTGCCAAGGAGCCAATTCTAAAATATTTAAACTGTTCACAAATTAAAAAGTATACATATTTTTTAACTTTAAAAAAATTTATTATGTTTTGTTTGTGCTGTCAAATAAGATCTGACTGGTACAGAAGGAAATTGCCTCTCCTTCTCCAGCACAGCATCTGGTGGATTCGAACAGCGTACCACTGGGATTGCAGTGCAGCTTCTTGCCACTAGGCCACTAGAGCTCCCCCCCAAAAGTATATATATTTTAAAAGTATGGAGACTTAATAGTTCTTAGATCCTCATATTTAATAGATTGAGCTCACTGTCTATTGAACAAAATCTGATGTTTTAGTGGCATTGTACTATAATAAGGTCTTATAACATTATAAAATAGTACTGTGCTATGGAAGTAAAGGGGCAGGTGGACAGAGAAGCAGTTACAGCATGTGATGATAAACCTGGATAAAGGTACCCCCCCCCCCGGAGATGTAGCCATTTTCAGGGGCCTTAATGATCTCAATTATCCTTAAGGCTAGTAACATGGCTTTAATATTACCAGCTTTCAAAACATTTCTGCAAAATCATACTAAAGGTAACTTTTCAAACAGTGATGCAATTAGGAATCATATGAAGGAATAATCAGATTATCACAAAAATGCTAAAAAAGATTATACTGTAGTTTGTCTTGGAACAATTTTTTCTTTAGAAAGAGAACTGACTGTATAATAATGAAAAGTGGGGATTTTATAATTTGACTCAGTCAAACTTTTAATTCTCAAGATTTTTTAACTTTAGTAAATAAAATCACTGTAATAGAAATAAATTTTTCTTTGCCATTAACAGTTCATATAAATTAAGTAGTAAAATATTCAGTCATTCTACTATACTATTGTTAAAGTTTTTGAGCTTTTCCATAACATAACTCTTTCTAATTATATAGTTCAACTTTTCCAACAACTGCAATTGGAAGAATATTTATTTACATATAATGGGAGGTGAAGATTGTCTCCTCTCCCGAGTTAACCAAATTGCCAGTCCAAGAAAATCACCAACTGTTTTAGAATATTATACTGCAGAGAAGTGATACCCCCATTACCCAATCCTCTGGTGTCCTCTGGTAGCATTTCTTTTGACAAAAGTTCTCCAGATAAATTATATTTTCCTTTTTAGCAAATTGCAATTTTAACCTTGTCAAAATAATGCAAGGAAGTGCCATAAAATGGAATGTAATCACCAGTATCTGTTCTTAAGCTGATTTTTCTGTGTAAGAATCAGGGATTTTTGATTGTTTTCATTTTTTCTGTTTCAGTTTGGGTTCTACCCTCAGTGAGTTCCTTCACTGAGTGTATTATCTCTCAGGATTCTTCTCCCTTTTAAGCCCCTTTCTTGCTATTCATGTGCTTCTTGGTAGACCGTTAATGTTTCTAATATCTGCTTCATTTCACAGCTCTTCTCTCTTGTATTAGAGACAGAAATGACATTGGTTTTCTCCATCTCTGATCATTTACTTGTACTATGCTTGGGAGGGTGGAGGGACAGCACAGGAGGGGAAGACCCTCTATGAAGTGGATTGATTCAGTGACAGGGGTAATCTGGGTCAGCGTGTCAGAGACAAGATTGACACAGGACAGAGCAGGGTTTAGGGCTGTTGTACATAGGGTCGCTATATGAGTCACAAGCGACTTGACGGCACATAACAATCACAGAGCCCAGTTAAGGGAGCTCTGGTAGCCTAATCCTTAAGGAGATGTGCTGCTGACCCAAAGGATAAGCCTCTCCCGAGGTTCAAATCCACCAGTGGGTCCACAAGAGAACAATGTAAAGTTTTCTCCTATTGTGATTTATAGCCTCAGAAACCTGACAGAGCTATAACTATAACTTACCCTCTTAGTTAGAACTGGCTTTACAACAGGGAGTAGGGTCCGGTTTAAATATTTCTCTATGGCTATTTTGAATTTTGTGAAAATAAGCCCATTTGCATATATACATAAGAGCACACATAAAAGATATACATTAAAAAAAAAAGATATACATTCAATAACATGATCTATTCCACTCCTGCTTCTGGTTTTGTAAGGCACAGAAAGAAATCAGTAACCGGTCAGTAGTAGAAGTTAGGTGGTCTATGTTTTCACCCTGTCCCCTTCATCCTCTCCTTGTTGGTCTGAGAAACAGGAGGTACATGACATTGTAAACATCACTTTTATTTCTGTTTTCCCCTCCCTGACCCTCCAAAATGAAAAGCAAACCCCACCACCTTCTTAGAAAAGGCAGTTCGGTAGTCTAGCTGTGGAAAAGTATCTTAACAAGGAATGGCTCCAGGTTATTAGAGATCAGAATCCACCATAATCCAGATTGGGTTAAAAATTTCCTGAAAGACTCTGGATATTGGTGCTGTGACAGTTTTCTTAAAGAGGCGAGTGATAAACCCTGCTCTTGAGCCAAGCCACTTGGGACTCCTGAGGTTTAGCTGAGTCTACAGTGCACCTTTCTTGAAGACTGGCTGGTTGGCAGGAACTAGAATAAAGGGTAGAACTTGGTCCAAATTCCCGTAAGTCAACTCTGCCAGCACTTGGCATCCTTCTAGGTAGTAAGTTTCAGAGGAAATGATGAGCTGTGCAGGCCATGTGAGGGTCTTCTTATACTTTCAGGGTAATTCTAATATCTCTACTAACTCTGACATTATCAGGAGCACAAAAAAAAAAATAAAAAATCAATCTGGACAAATGAAAAGTATTTAGAAGAAGCTGGCAGTGTACTGGACTTTGGACACCAATCAAGCAAGGCTGGAAGGTTTTGGCTCTTCTGGCCACCTAGGTGAATGCTGAGTCATCTGCCTTTAGGTGCCTGCACCTGTCAATCCAACGGGATGCCCAGCAGGTCACAGCTGACATCCCACAGCCGCCGAGCTACTGTCTCATTTCGAGCGCGAGGAGAGACACATGCCACCTGGCAGTCACTGGAAGAGAAAAAGAAAGGCTTATGTTGTTAAGTGTTAAGGACAGAGTTTACTCTGTGCCTGGGATAAAGATTGTGACAGAAGACTTGCCCAAGGATGACACATCCTCTAGATACTTCACAGGACTGTATTTGTCCTCCTTTTCAGAGCTGCAATTCCACTTAAAATTTCCTGAATGATAGCCCTCTTACTCACTTTTGTATTTCTTGAATCTAGTACAAGTATTCAGTGAAGGGTGTTTGTTTTGCTTTAATAACTGAGTGAATAGTCACTATCTATGAAGTCATGTAAGAAGACTTTAAAAAATTATACCATTTTAGGGGAGCTCTGGTGGCCTAGTGGTAAGGAGCTGCAACTACAATCCCAGAGGTGCACGGTTTGAATCCACCAGATGCTCTGCCGGGGAAGGAGGGGCAATCTCCTCCTGTACCAGTCAGATCTGATTTGACGGTACACGCACACAAAAATAATAAAATTTAAAAAAGGAAAAAAAGAAAATGGTGTCGTGAACATTTTAAGCAAATTCTGAAGGAGAAAAGAGAGTTGAAGAGTCTGAATCACACAAAGCAAACTTTAACACTCTGTGCAGGAAAGCATTGCTTCCCAAAGTACAGGCGAAGGACCAGCAGCAGGAATACTATCTGGGATCTTGGTAGAAATGCAAATTTTCAGGCCTCACTCCAATCATACTGAATCAGAATATCTAGGGTTGAAGTCCAGGAACCTGTGTTTTAGTAAGATTTCAATTTCAGTCAAACAAAAGACAAATCTTTAAGGTGATCTTGAATCTATCCCACCTTAATTTAGAAATCATCTTAAGGAATAGGTTTGGAGTACTGAACTCCAGTGATCGAAGACTAGATCAGTTGTGGGATGAGATTAGGAATGTCATCTATGAAGAGAGCAAGAGCTCACTAAAAAGATAGGTAAGAAAAAATAAACCAAAATGGATGTCAGAAGAGACCCTGAAAATTGCACAGGAGCATCCAGAAGCCAAAACAAAGGGAAGAGACGCTGAAATAAAAGACCTGACCTTAAGATGTCAAAGGGAAGCTTGGGAAGACAAAACAAACTTGTTGTGTACCACTGAGTTGGAACCGACCCATGGCTGACTCTCTGGCAGGTTTTCAGAGGCAGTTAGTCACATAGGAGGAAATTGCCCATTCTTCTGCAGATCACCTGGTGGACTCAGATACACGTCTTTGGGATTGCAGCATAGCTTCTTGCCACTAGACCACCAGAGTTCCCTATAATGGGATGTGCAGAGATCTAGAATTGGAGAATAAAAAAGGAAGAACTTGCTCAGCATTTCTCAAGCTGAAAGAACTGAAAAACAAATTCAAGCCTCAAGTTGCAATACTTAGGAATGCAATGGGCAAAATCTTGAACGATCCAGGAAACATCAAAAGGAGATGGAGGGAATACACAGAGTCACTGTACCAAAAGAATTGGCTGACACTGAATATTTCAGGAAGAAACACTGAGGCTCCAAACACAGCCAGAGTCTGGGTTTTTATCTTTTTCCCTCCTAACTCAGTGTCAGGAATCCCACAGATTAGCATAGGACAGGATCTAAGACCATCTTTTACTCTTGATCAGATAATGTCCAGTCTCCCAGAATTTCATAGGTTTCATTAACAATATTGGTTATTTCTATAAGGGAAGTGTCTTTCATCTGCTCCTTTTTGGTAAAATGCTTGTCTGTCAGATACTGTTGTAAAACTAAGCATCCAAATTAAGACAGACTAGGACGAAAGTTATACAGGTGTCCAGGACTTTCATTCATAGGGTCGCTATGAGTCGCCTACGATTCAACGGCACTTAACAATAACAACAACAACAACAACAGCAAGAAGAATGGGCCATCCACTTCTGAAGTATATCAGGCCTTCAAAAACCCTATGTACAGTAGAGAACATTTAGAGTAGACTAACAGATATGGCAACTGAGGCTGAGCCCTCAAATTTGGAAACACAAAAGAGGAGGAACAGTTGTAAGCAGAACTAATTAACTGGGGCAATGGGGATTGATGCATTGGAATCGGTGAGACTGGTTCAAGACAAGGTAGGCTTCAGAGCTGATGTTCATAGGGTCACAGGCGACTCGATAGCACATAATAACAACCACCATGATCAAGAGCCAATGACAATGAAGGAAGAAATTCAACCTGCATTGAAGGCATTGACCAAAAAGTTAGGCCTCAGGAATCAATGAGAAACCAATTGATATGGTTCAAATGACAGATGCAATCCTGGATGTGCTCACGAGTCTATGCCAGGAAATTTGGAAAACAGCTGCCTGGCTGACTGACTGAAAAGAGGCCTGTATTTGCTCCCATTCCCAAGGAAGGTGATCCAACAGAATGTGGAAATTATAGAACAAACTAATATCACATGCAAGCAAAATACTCAATACTGCTGAAGATGATTAAAAAAAATGGATAGAACAGTACATAGTCAGGGAACCATCAGAAGTTCAAGCAGGATTTAGAAGAGGCTGTGAGTGTGTCAGAGATTGTGATAGGGCTGCTATGAGTTGTATTCAACTTGATGGCACCTAATAACCACTATATAAAGTGATCAATAATACCAAGGAGGACGTGCGCCTTGGAAAAATCAACCATATGAGATTAAAATGGTAGCATTTGCCAGGGATAAGGTTGAAAAAAAGAGAGCTGGCAGTATAGTCTATAGTGAGTTAAGCTGACAATTATAAAGGCTGCGCATCGCCAGTGGTTCAAATCTGCTATCAGATGCAAGGGAGAAACATGGGCAGTCTCCTCCTGTTAAGATTTATAGCCCCAGAAACCTGATAGAAGGTCACTGTAAATCAGAATTGACTTGATGGCTGTGATTTGAAAATCCAGCAGGCAGAAAGGGAAGGAAAGAAAAGATGGAAACAGGAAACATATGGAAGAAATACTTGGAAAGAGTGCTGTTATCAAATCACAATAAACAGTTAAGTAGAAAAAAAGGCATACACAGAGAGCATGCAAGCAGTTGAGCAGTATGCAAAAATGTTAACAATGGGTGAGCTCTGGTGGCCTAGTGGCAAGAAGCTGCAACTGCAATCTCAGAGATGCACAGTTCGAATCCACCAGATGCTCTGCTGGAGGAGGAACAATCTCCTCCTGTACCAGTCAGATCTGATTTGACAGTACACACAAAAATAATGAAATAAAATAAATTTTAAAAAACAAAAAAAAAATGTTAACAATGGCATTATTTGTGTTAAAAAAAAGTAGAAAGTTCTCAAAACCTATACACAGCTATAGTATTCAAAACAGCTTTGTAGTGGTTCAATTAAAGACCCATAGGCAATGGAATAGAACCGAGAACCTAGAAATTAATTAATCTTCTATGGTCAATTGGTATTTGACAAGGAAGTAAAACCTATTAAGTGAGGAAACAATAACCTCTCTAACAAATGATGCTGGCAAAATTGGATATCTACCTGCAGAAACCCTCCAGCGCAGGAGGGGAAGGCCCTCTATAAGGTGGATTGATTCAGTGACTGGGGTAATCGGGATGTGTCTATCAGAGACTGTGCGATTGGCACAGGACAGAGCAGAGTTTAGGGCTGTTGTACATAGGGTAGCTATGAGTCGCAAACGACTCAATGGCACATAACAACAACAATACCTGCAGAAACACGAAATAAGATCCACATTTCATACTATACACAAAAGTCAACTCAAGGTGAATCATAGACATAGGGTAAAGGCCAGGAGCATAAGGACCATAAGACACAAAATGGAACCAAACGTGGAAAAGCTCCAGCCTACAACATAAATAGGCTAAATAAAGAAATATTCTGGCAAATAAAGCCAGAAATGCACAACTAGGAGAGAATAAAATCGATGATTAGGACTTTCTAAAAATTAAGTCGCTATGTGCATCAATAACTATTTTTAAAAAAATAATTTTAATGAGCAGCTGCACTTCTCTCCTCGCCCCCCCCACCCCAACCCGTTCGCTCCTCTCTTTCAAAAGTAAAAGAAACACTTCTTCCCTGGTACACAATCCCCCCGCACCCCTCCCACCACCCCAAGTACATTCCACTATGCAACCTTAATTGTGGACTCCTGTGATAACCATAAGACCCTATCATACATCGCTTTTAAATTATTCACTCCCTCATCTGTTTCAGTGAAGTATACAAAATTTACCCAGTTTTTCTCAGTCTTACCCCAACCCTGATATCAGTCTCATTTTGCAACAGTGGCTCCTTTTGCATCTGAGATATTTCACTCAGCATAATGTCCTCCAGGCTCACCCATTTTGAATAATATTGCATGAGTTCCTCGTTTTTCTTTTTCTTTTTTTGAGTTCCTTGTTTTTCAATGCAGCATAGTATTCCATTGTGTGAATATACCACAGCTTCTCTATCCATTCGTTTGTTGATGGGCACCTGGGTTGTTTCCAACTCCTTGCTATTGTGAACAGAGCTACGATAAACATGGGTGTGCATATATCTGCTTGGATGTCAGTTATGGTCTCTTTGGGATATATTCCCAGTAGTGGAATTGCTGGGTCAAACGGTATCTCTACTTGCAACTTTTTGAGAAAGCACCATACAGCCTTCCACAGTGGTTGCACCAAATAACTTTTTCTAATAGGGTGAAAAGAAAACCTACAGACTGGGAAAATAGCATTTGGCAATGACATCTCAGACAAGAGTCTCACAAGGAAAGTTTACAGAATACTACGGGCCTCCACAAGGAAAAGATAATAACCCAATAACAAAATGGGCAAAAGACATTATAAGACTTTCACAGAGGATAATATTCAGATGGCCAGCAGACACATGAAGAAATGCTCAAAGTCACTGGCAGTCAGAGAGATGCAAATCAATACAACCATGAGTTACCATCTCACCACGGTTGCAAAAGCAAAGTTTACCAAGACAGCAAGCAATAAATTTTGGAGAGGATGTGGAGAGATTAGAACTCTCATGGACTGTTGCTGGTGGGATCATAAAATGGTACAACTACACTGGAAGGCAGTCTGGTGTTTCCTCAAAGAGTTGAACATTGGGGGTAGGGTGGACGGGGAGAAAAGTGCAACAATGAATGAATGGAAATCCAAAATATTTGTAAATGTTCATTGAAATTAATTAAAAAAGAATAAAGTTGAACATAAAAAATCCATATGACCTACCTATTCCACAGATAGGAAATAAAAACTAAGATATGAACAGAGATTTGTACACCTATGTTCATAGCAGCACTATTCACAATAATAAGAAAATGGAAACAACACAGATGTCTAGCAACAAATGAATTGATTGAGAGACTGTAGTATGGTATGTTCACATAATGTACTATTATGCAGCACTAAGGAACAACAATTTCATAAAATTCTGTATAACATAAGAGAGTCTAGAAAGCATTATGCTGAGTGAACTAAGTCAGTCTCATAAAGACAAATACTGTATTTGTCCATTATTGTATAAAGAGAAGGATACAGACATGATGACTGGTTATCTGAGAAACTAATGAAATCTCTAGAAAACTTCTGTAGATAGTCATGTTATGATCTAGGTAGATTTAAAAAGAAAAAAGAAGGTTGACTAGTAAAATATGAATAAATACTCAAAAGGGTTAAGGGAATGGGTAGAAATCATTAGGTTAACAGAAGTTAGTGGGCAGATAGGGGGGTAAAGGAATAGGAAAGATTCAATGGGGACTCGAAAAGATGGGGTAGTAGAGGCATAGATCAACAGTAATGAATTATATAAAATATAATGTATATACATGTATGGAAGGAGGAGTGGCATCCACTTCCATAATAGCTTGCTTCCGGAAATCCTATGAACCTGGAGAGAGAATGAAAGGCACCCAAGCGTCGAGGACTCCTTTATAGGGTCGCTATGAGTTGCCTACGACTTGAAGGCACTTAACAACAACAATATACATATATGAAACAATGTAAATGAAAGATTGTGAAAACACAGTGTACATGAATGAAACAATATGTAAACAAATTATTGTATGCAAACTAATTTTTTAAAAATGGTACATAAAATGGACTATAATCCAGCTATACTGCTGTTGTTGTGTATGGCAGAGTTGGAACCGACCCATAGCTGACCCTCCAACGAGTTTTAAGAGGCACTTAATCACACAGGAGGAGATCGTCCATCCTTCTCCCATAGAGCAGCTGGTGGCCTCGAACTGCATGCCTTTGGGAATGAAGCATAGCTTCTTGCCAGGAGGCCACCAGAGATATTCACAAGTCTCCACAAATGCTATTTTAAGTCCTCTTTTAGTCAAGCATAGGTACTATTTTAGTGCTGAAGGCAGGTAATAGACAACTACAGATTAAAATTCTTTTTAATGTAATAAACAACATGCCTCTGGAAACTATGCACTTAGTGGAAACTATGATCGTTATAGAACAGGGTTCAGGGCTTTTGATCATGGAGTTGCTATGAGTCATGTCGACTTGCTGGCATTTAACAACAACAATAAAATAGAAAAACCCATAAAGAAACAATAACAACTGAATTTATATCATAGAAAAAAAAACAACAAAAAAGTAGTATCAGTATGAAAAAAAAAAATGAAAGCTAGCAGTTACCATAGAAAATATGAGTGAGTTAAACAAAAAGGTAAAGACCCTAGAGTCAAGAGATAAAAGATGTTACTAGACCATTTAGTTTTTCAGGAGGGAATAAAATAGTATACTAGATAAAATCAGAGGATGGGCAATAAAATCTCATTTTTTAAAAGGATATGCTCATACCTAAAATGCTTCCCATTCAGACTCTCAAGGCCTTCTGTTAAAGCACAGAACAGGCTTGTCTGGGCTCCCTGCTCAGGAGTCTTCAAAAAGGAGGAGAAAAGCCGACCAAGCCACTTCATGATAAGCGAGTATCGAGTCAATTCAGAGTTGACTGTGCCAGGATGTACAGAGTATGTGGTAACATTAGTGCCTGGTGGGGAAAGGGGATCAAGGAAACTTAAGAAGATAGGATCTGACATTGCCGGCCAGACACAGAGAGCAGACGACATGAACAAACACATGACCTCCCACATGTGGATTTCCCACCCATAGTGGTATCATAAACACTCCTTAAGTTATATAAGCCCCCATTTCACAGATTAGAAAATTGAGGTTCAGAGATGTTGACAACTCTGTTAGAAAGCAGCAGAGCCAGGACTTGACATCTCCTCTTAGAACCATTTCTTCTTCCACGGCCCTTCAGCTCCTCTGGTTTTTCTCATCATTCTAAAACTCAAGCTGCTATGTCTCAGTTTCTCGGACCAGCTCATCATTATCTACCTAAACTTTAAATACTGGGAGTCCTCAGGTTCCAAAATTTCTATTTATACCTTTTTTTACAGCCTTCACATATTTACAGTGCAAATTTATCCTTTAACCCTAGACTCACTATGAGGCAGAATAATGTGGTGGCGTAGTCATTTACGGCATGGATTTTGTAATCAGGCTGAGTGGCAGCTTAAAATTCTGGTTCTAGCACCCAAAGGAAGGCCTCTCCCACTTTATGGAAAGGCTTCTACCAATCATTGGAAGGCCAAACCTCTTCCTTCTATGCAATCTCATCATGAGGAAGATCTTCTCATGAGACCAGATTGTATCACAACAATCATCTGTGCGATATAATCCAGTTATATATATAAAGAAATCAATCTTGAAAGAGAAGTCATTTTCTATAGGTTGCACGGTGTGTAACCTATAGGTAAAGGCAGGCCTTTAGACTCAGTCTGAATCTGTCCATCTCTTGCAGCCTACTTCCAATCTTCAGTTACAAAAAACAGGCCCAGCTGTAACTGTGGCAGCAGGCCCTTTCTAGATGTTGGGGTCTGGAAGAATTTTCTATCCCTTTTCTATACCCAATGACTCATATCTCCACACTCATTTCTTCCAAGTTCACCTTTTAGCCTCCGGGCTAGTTCCTGAGTGAAGAGAATGTTGGCCAACTTGCTGTGACAGTATGCCAGGCCAGCACTGTAGAACTTCTCGCCCTGAAGATTATGGAAGTTGATCCTTCCCAGGTGATGTGCCAAGGAAGACACATTTATTATCCTTGATGGGGCTGATTCCTTCAATTTCTCTAGCAGTAAGTGGGTCAGGAGGAAGTGACCTGTAGGGGAAAAAAAACTAAAACTAACAGAGTTCAGGATCAATGTGCATGGAGTGGGGGTATGCAGGAGGACTTGGTAATGGAATAAAGTTTTTATCTCAATGTTTTATTATCAACCAAATATAGTGGAAGCTTAGGGAAATAGGAATAACACTGTTTTCTTAGCATCTGAAGGCCCAGTGTCCCTTGGGGAACTCTGTGTGTCTTGGCCTTCCCTGGTGACAGAGTGCTTCCTTTGCCCAACCCTGACTCCAAAAGGATGCTTCATTCCTGATGACTCTTTATGGGTGACATCAAGGTCCCCTCTCTCAGTTCCCTTTTATCTCTAGTAAGATAAAAGATGTTATAGGCCTCACCCTTGGGACATTTCCCTTACACTAGTCAGGGCTGTGATGGAATTAAGAGGTGTCATGAAGTTGGAACAGACTCACAGGTCACTTTACAGTAGGTTTTCAGAGGCAGTAAATCTCACAGGAGATTATCCATCTTTCTCCCTCAGAAGTGGATCACAGTGGGTCACCAGAGATCAAAGGATGCTGTGTTCTACCTTTAATCCTTTGACAACTATTTGATTTATCGTATCATAGGTTATCATTACATAGTTTTCACATTACATCATTACTTGCATGTCTTGGGAAGTGAGAGGGACACAATTCAATCCATAGCATACAGGTAGATCTATAGTACGTGAAAGCTAAAGTCTGATTTAATTCCAACTTTGATTAACATCACATTTTAAGAGCAGGAGGACTTTATATATTACTGTCCACAGGATAGCTATTAACAAAGGAAATATAGACCAATCCAATCAGACTGTTTGAAAATGTGAATCAGAATGGAATCAGAAATCACAGATGGGAAAGGATGCAGGATTTTAAGCAGTCCTCAAGTCTATCCCTTAGCTTTTTGGCAGGAGCATACTGTTATTCAGATAGTCTACTATGACCCCGAGATCCAATGTCATCACACACAGAAATCTCAATTAGGTTTACCAAGAACTTCAGGTTCCCTCCAGCTCTCTGATGAGGCCCTATTTCTTACCTAAGTGGTTGACTCCCATGTGCATTTCAAAACCATCCACTGTCTTAGAGTAGGGACACATCATCACTCCTGCGTTGTTGACCAAAATGTGAAGCTGCTTTTCTTCTGCAGGGAAGAGAAGACAGAGGTAGAAGTGGCCAGCCACAGTTACTCCATCTTAGAAGTTTACCCTGCAGTCAGACTTTCAAAACAGGGATGAAGACTTCACTCTTTCCTCCATTTTTCCTTTGTGTTATTTTTCATCTTGAGACATTGGTAAATTTTATATACATACTTTTACAGCAGGACAAAATTCCACCTTATACGACCAACTGGGTTTCTCAATTAATAGTCTAATTTGAGAGTTAATCACTCTTTCTGTGAAGTGTCCAAAGGCAGAGAAAAAGGGACAGATGTCTGTATGCAAACACTGCCACTGGGGGGCAGGTCTACTCTCATTTCCAAATACTAGTCTTGCCTCTTTTTTGCATCTGCTGACTCTCAGGTTGATGTCTTCATGTGGTGTGTAATTTATGACTACAAGTTCCCATTAGTGAAGATTGTTTTTCTTGGGAGGTCTGGCTTCCTGGGTTATGAAAAATATGATCAAAGAGCACTCTCAAATACACTACTATCCTGATATTATATTTTTACGCTAATTTATCAATTCAAGATTCTCATAGTTGATGGTGGGAATTCAGACCCCATACCTGATGCGAGCTTGAGACTCCATCTTGCAGATGACCTTTAACCTAACTACTCTAAGGAAATAGTGAGCTTTTTTTGTCATGTCCCTGAGCTGTTGAATAGTTTTTTTCCCCCCTTTATCTCAGGAACCAGGCCCTTTGTGAATTCTGGCTTGAGGTAGAACCTTGCCAGCTCTCAATGGTCTGAGGCCTCATCTTTGTCCTAGTGTGGATGTTTAAACCACAGGTATCAGTTCTGAAGGCCTGTTCTGCGTTCTGATACTGCTATGAGGTTTTTTGTTTCAGTTCTTGCTCTTTAAATTCTCTCATTTTGTATATTGGTTTTGTTCTTTTTTTAATTTCTTACTGTGTACCATCGAATAGGATTGGACTAGCACAGGAGGAGATTGCCCCTCCTTCTCCAGCAGAGCATCTGGTGGATTCAAGCCACGCACCTTCAGGATTGCAGTGCAGCTTCTTGCCACTAAGCCACCAGAACTCCCTATGCATATTGTATTTTTATTTATCACATATTTGTACAAGTGTGTGAATATGTATGTATGCATATAGAAACAAAAGATTTAATAGAAATTAATAATTTATGAAATAAAAGCATTATGAAGAATGTAGCCAGAATAAAGATAGTTTCACTACAAATGAGTTAAAAACAGATAAAATTGACTTAAAAGCTGACATTAACTTCTGAAAGAAGAGGTTGAAAAAATGATATAGTAATATCAACATCACCATTAATTCACAATTTAATCAGAAAAGACTGGTCTGATGGTAGTGGGTTATCAGGAACTATTAACATTAGTGCAAATAAAGCTGGTATACAACCCCCCACGGCTGAATTTCACTGGCTTTATTTAAAAAAAGGAAAAGATCAGAAAATAAAACAAAATAATTTTTAAAAAAGATTTTTAAAACCAAGGTTAGGAAGGAGTATCTAAAGCTTTAATTTCATTCTATTTAAAGATACGTTGTTGTTGTTGTTGTTGAGTACTGTCGGGTCGGAACCAACCCATAACAGACCCTCCAGAGGGTTTTCAGAGGCAGTTAATCGCACATCCTTCTCCTGCAGAACGGCTTGGTGGGCCTCCAACCGTGTGCCTTTGGGATTGCAGCAAAGCTTCTTGCCACTAAGCCCCCAGAACTCCCTTCTATAAAGGTATGGGGTGGGGGGAGGAAACAAATATAAAGAGATCTAGGGAGCTCTGGTGGTGGCCCAGTGTGTAAGGACTTGTGCTGCCAACCCCAAGGCAGATGGTTCAAATCTCCTCAAGAGAAGATGGGCAGTCTCCTTTGTGTGATTTACAGCCTCTGAAAATACACTGAGGGTCAGTTATGAGTTGGTTACAACTGACAGCAATAAGAACAAGGATATAAAGATATATACTTTTAACCCAAAGATAATTAATTTTAGTTGAATGATGAGGAAGACTGTCTGGCAAATCAAGGTAGCAAGTGACGCTACTTTTTAAAATAGATTTAATCATAAAATATAAGACGTTACCTAAAGGAATAACAGGTTTAAAAGCAAGAGGGCAATACATAACAAGTGCTTTGTTAATTCAAAGGACATAAAGAAGCTTTTGAAGTTTAGACAGTAAGGTAATCATAGTATGTAAGACCTCTTTGCCCTCACAAAATCGAAAAGCTTTCATGCATTCTCTCCAAACACACAGGGAGGAAAAAAACAAATGAAAAACGGTGAAACAGCTGGAGATAACTTGAAATTCTTTGACAGATTACAGTTAAACAAACGATAAACATACAGACCTTCAAAATACAAGAGCAAAGGCCTTGAACAATTTTCAATAAAGTGGCTAAGATAGATACAAAGATATCAGTCTTACCAGTAATGAAATAGCTGCAAAGTAAAGCAAGAGTGAAAGTCATTTTCCATCTATATACACAATTATTATTATTATTATTATTTTTAATTTTAACTTTTTATTTTATTTTATTATTTTTGTGGGAGTGTACTGTCAAATCAGATCTGACTGGTACAGGAGGAGATTGTCCCTCCTTCCCCGGC